>NW_020664846.1:1013681-1025620 GCF_002925995.2 Terrapene triunguis | reverse complement strand
GCACAGGGAGGGCTGCAGGAAGTAACCCTGGGGGCGGGCAGAGGAACGGCTCCCCCCCCCCCGCTCCACTGCCGCCTGCTCCCCCGAGCGCGCCACCGCTCCGCTTCTCCCTCTCCCTGGCTTGCCGCGCGAAGCAGCTGTTTTGCGGCAAGGGGGGGGGGAGGGGGCGGAGAAGCAGCGCAGTGGCGGCGCACTCAGGGGAGCTGGCAGAGCGGAGATGAGCTGCGGCTGTGGGGGGGTGCGGGGAGGGCTGCAGGAAGTAACCCTGGGGGCGGGCAGAGGAACCGCTCCCCCCCCCCCCCAGCTCACCTCCACTCCACTGCCGCCTGCTCCCCCAAGTGTGCCGCCGCTCCGCTTCTCCCCCCTCCCTCCCAGGCAAGCCTGGGCAGGAGGGGTAGGAGGGGAAATGCGGGGCGCCCGGGGGAGGAGGCGGGGCCGGGAATTTGGGGAAAGGGTTGGAATGGGGGGGGCGGGGGTCGCGGGAAAATGTTTTTGCTTGGGGCGGCAAAAAACTTGGAGCCGGCCCTGCCCCTCCCGCACCCCAACCCCAATGTTGTGAGCATTCGTGGCCCGCCAGACAAGTTCTACTCCCAGATGTGGCCCTGGGGCCAAAAAGTCCCTTCCCCCCCCAGACATTAGCTCCGGCACTACGACTCCAAAGGTGCCACCAGTCAGAGCAGTTCCAGGGCGCGCCCAGCGGACGGCTGCTGATGGGGCTCGCCGCCCACAGCCCCGCAGCGAGGGACCCCCGCGGCGGTTGCTCCACTAGCGGACACGCGGCCCTGGCCACAGTGGGGCGCGGAGCGGGGCAGGACTGTTTCCGCCGCGACAGTTCGGGGGGGGGGGCGCCCCCTGCGCGGGAGGGACTCAGTGCCCGGCCCGGGCCAGGCCACCTCGGAGCTGAGCCCACCTCGCCCCCGGGGACCCCTGCTGCGCCTCCGGACCCCACGGCGCCAGCCAGGCGCCCGGCCTCACCTGCGGTCTCCATAACAACGGCCGCGCCGCGGAGCCGAGGCCCCCGGCTAGGGCTGTCTTGCCAAACGCCTGATCAGAACCGACTCCACAGCCGAGACGTCCCGGCCCCACGGGCCGCGGACCCAGCCGGGCTTACATCTCCGAACTTCCCGCCCCGGCCGCGGCGCTGGCTGCAACGGGGGTTGAAGCGGCCCATTAGGCAGTCGACCCGCCAGCCCCCGGGTCCTTCCGCGCTGGTGTCGCACTGTCGCAGGCAGCGGCTGCCGCAACGGAAGGCGCGGAGCGCGAGCGTTGGGTGAGGCGCGCGGGCCCGGCCTGAGCTGGGCCATGGGGCCTCTTGGGAGGGGATGGGGGGCTGCGTGCTGCTGATGGGACGGTGTGGGGGGGAGGCTGGGGGCTCTGGACGAGGTGATGTGATGGGGGGGGATGCAGGGGACTGGCTGGGGGGATGGGGGGGACGTTGGGGACTGGGGGGATGGGGGGGATTGCAGGGGGCTCTGGGCGAGGTGATTTGGGGGACTGGCAGAAGGGGCTCTGGAGGGGTGTGTGTGCTGGGGTCTGGTAATCGGGGTGATTGGGGAAGGATGTTGGGGTGCTGGGGTCTGATGGAAGGGGTGCTGGGAGGACTTGGCAGAGAAGGGTTATCTGGGGGCACCCAGGGTGCTGTGATGGGGGCTTTGGGGAGGATGATGTGTGCCAGCGATGCTGGGTGCTGGCAGAGGGGACTCTAGGGAGGATGATGTGGGGGTGATGTGCTAGGAGTGGCAGGGGTGCAGTGTAGGGTGGGCTCTGGTTGCTGATTAACCAGGGGCTCTAGAGGGGGTGATGTGGGATGGGTGCTGGTGAAGGGGGGCCCTGGAAAGGGCCATGGGGGGGAGCATTGGGTGCTGGCGGAGGGAGTCAGTTATCAAATGTGTTTAACGAATAAACGTAAATGACTGGGTGGAGGGATGGGGGCGGGATGCAGCTTCATCCATGGTGCAGGAAAACAATTGCCTCGATTATTTTAGTTACACATGGCTTTGTCTCTCTTGGTACTTAGCATCATGGACACAGACCTGTATGATGAGTTTGGGAATTACATTGGGCCAGAGCTCGACTCTGATGATGATGATGATGAACTGGGCAGAGAGGCCAAGGATCTTGATGAGGTGCAGTGAGACTTGCGCAAAAAAATCTTAATTTATATTTTCACCAAAATAACGTAATACTGAAATGAAGGTTATTCATGTCTTAAGTTTTCCTCCTCCTGCTCTAACCTGTTTCTCCTGAATTTTAATCCTGACTATAGTTATCAACAGATCTCTGGTGCAAGCTGAAAAGTAACTATTCCTTCTGTGTCAGTGTCTCCTGTCCCCAGAAAATGATTTCTCTCTCTCTCAAAAAAAAAAAAAAAAAAAAAAACCACCCCATACCACAGCACACTTACTTAATGTTTTCAAGGAAAACTTTGATGTACCATTAAATTTTCTGATTTAGTAGATTTCTAAAAACATAATAAAAATTAAAAATCTAATAAGAAGCTTCCCTCTTGATAGCCAGAAAAAGACAAGGAAATTCAGCTTCCACTTGAATGTGTGAAAAAATAAGAAACTTTCTCTGTTTTAAGCGAGTTTCCCTGCTGTTGTACGCTTTCAAATAGGAGCTCCATAGCTTGTGTTTTAAGCAAGATCCTTACACTGAGTCCCTCATTATTTTTCTCATACTTTCCAGTGTCTCCCATTAAGAGATGTTAACACCAACACATGACACATGTTAATCATGTTTAATACATGACTGGAAGGTGTTCAGAGATTATGATTATGAGCTTAGTGTAGGAACGTTTATGGAATAGAGGAATATGAGTAGTATTTATATTTATGAAAACAGAAATAGCCACTGATATGTTTAAGAATTGCTCTTTCACTGTAAAAAATTGCTCTTTCACTTTCTTTGGTAGATCTTTAGTGACCTAAGAAATTGGAACTAATCACTGGGTTGTTCCTTTAAAGTAGTAGAGCTCCTAATGGTGCGAGTATTTATATGCATATGCAAAATAATCATTATTGTACTAGTGAAATCATAACTCTCACACGTGTGGGGTTTTGGGGTTTAATGCACAGGGTTTGGTAGCCGCACCTTGATGCAGAAGGGGTCTGGTGTGTCTCACTACTTGTACTGCCAGCCTTGGGTATGTTGTGCACATTGATAAAGGGTATTGGTATGGATTGCTTGCTGTGCAAGCATCACTTGCATGTGGCATTGGTATCTGTTTTAAAGATGACCTGCTGTTCATTGTGGCTATCTGGAATGGATTCAAGGTGGAAAAATGGCCTCCAAACCGAAAAGTGGGGGAGCCCCTCAGAACCTTTTTCTGAGCCTGACTTTGATCAGTGCCTGATACAGCAAGACTGGGACCTGCACTGTAGTTGCATATGATCTAGATTCTAGTGGTAGTTATGATGGCCGGATTCTTTTCCAGCTGTGTCAACGACGTGAAGTGTGACCATCAGCAAATCACCTACCCGCTCACCGCCTCCAGTTTCCTAACTGTAAAATAGGGATGATAACACTACGGAGTTTAATGTTTGTATAGTGCTCTAAAGAATAGCAAAGTATTGTTCTTGGTTTCAGCTTGATGATGATGATGATGACGATGATATAGGAGATCATGATGAAGATCATCCTGGAATGGAGGTGGTACTGCATGAGGATAAGAAATACTATCCGACTGCTGAAGAGGTTTACGGACCTGAGGTAGAGACCATAGTGCAGGAGGAAGATACCCAGCCTCTCACTGGTGAGTAATGATAGGTTAGTAAATTGTGGGTGTGATCAGGGAGGGCTTCTTAAAACAAACTCGTAAGGGAGAAGGAAAATAAAGTCTTGCTGCTGGCAGTATCGTTAGGGTTAGAGTTTTTTGGCAGTATCATTAGTTTCCTCTCTTCAGAATTCATTCTGGTTAGCGTTTTGTTTCTGTCATTTTAACAGAAGTTCTATTGAGATAGTTAAGAGAGAATAATTTTGTTCATGAGTTACTTTAAAGAAAGCAAATTAAAACTTATTTCAGTTTAGTTTCTGATCCTCTGCACAGCTTAAAGTTTTGTCTACTCTTTATTACAGTGAACCTCTAAAATTAGAGAGAATGTTGGGGCTGAGGGGTACTAAGGAATACCTTTTCATTTTTCTTTGTTTTCAGAGCCTATTATTAAACCTGTGAAAACCAAGAAATTCTCCCTGATGGAGCAGACGTTGCCTGTCACTGTATATGAGATGGAGTGAGTACTGTGTGGCTTTTTCTTTCAAAAGTTCGTATTTGGTTCAAGTAATTCATACAGTGTATCCTTCGCGTTCCCATGTTCACAGCCTGAGGGGAGATAAGAGGGATTGGTATGTACTACTCAGAGGAAAAAGCTCCTCTAGAGTGGAGGTGAAAACATCTTGTTTTCCAGCTTTCCAAAACAGCAGCAGTTTGGCCTTTCATTGGCATAGGGACACCATCGGCAGAACTGCAAGAGCAGCTGGTTCCCCTTTTTCTAGCTAGAGGGGAGAAGGAAAAAGGTACAAAAGGAATTGAAGCTTCAAAATGCATTCCACTCACTGCACTGCACAGCATGCATAGTGTCCTTACTTCACTAACTTCAGTCCTTAGTTTTCATTATCCCCCCAGTTAAGGTCGAGTTTGTCCGTCAGAAACCCACACCTTGAATTCACTTAAAACCTATTTTCTTGAGTCACTCAGAAAAAATAGAGAGAGAGTCCAGAATCCTGGATGCTAGTTACAGCTGTCCTACTGACTGTATGAGGCACTTTGTAGATTGTAAGGCCATAAAGGACCATTGTGGTCTTTGACATTCTATATAATGCAGTGTGAGGCATTAAGCAGATCTTGTAGAAAAACATCCAGTCTCAATTTAAAAATGTCCAGTGATGGAGAATCCATCAAAGCCCCTGATAAATAACTGAAGAGAAACAGTCAAAGGAAAGAGTCCCATTCAGTTACATCACATAAAGGCAGACAACTAAATATTGACAAATTTTATAAGAGCTTGTGTACAAATGCAAGAAGATGGGTGAACTTGAGTGCCTGGTATTAAATGAGGATATTGCTTTACTAGGCATCACAGAAGCTTGGTGGAATGATAACCAATGGGACATTGTTATTCCAGTATATTTTGTACCCTGGTATTACCAAGTAGGTCGCACTGGTAGGGGACTGGCACTATATGTGAAAGAAAGCATAGAGTCAAATACAGTAAAAATCTTAAATGGATCAAACTGTACCATAGAATCTCAATGGATAGAAATTCTGTGCTTGAATAATAAGAATATAGCTGTAGGAATATACTACTGACCACGTGACCAGGATGGTGATGGTAACAGTGAAATGCTCAGGGAGATTAGAGAGACTACAAAAACAGATAATGCAATACAGTGGAGTCGCATCATAGGTGCATTTAACTTACACGATTTTAACTATATACGCTCGGCAAAACAAAAAAAAAATAACAATTTAAATACTGTACCTGTAGTGCGGGCGATTCCGCCCGCCATTCCACTCAATGAACGTTTAACTATACGCGATTTTCACCTTACGCGCTGACTTCAGAACCTAACCCCCGCGTAAGATGCGACTCCCCTGTACTTTCAGCTATCCCCATATTGACTGAGTACATGTCATTTCAGGAGTGAATGCAGAGATGAAAATTTCTAGACCCCATTAATGACTGCTTCTTGGAGGAGTTAGTCCCGGAGCCTTCAAGGGGAGAGGCAATTTTGATTTAGTCCTAAGTGGAGCACAGGATCTGGTCCAAGAGGTGAATATAGCTGAACCACTCATGTGGTGATCATAAAGTGACCATAAAGTAATGAAATTTAGCATCCTTGTAAGGGGGAAAATACCAAAGAAACCCACCACAGTAGCATTTAACCTCAAAAAAGGGAACTCCACAAACACAAGGAGGCTAGTTAAACAGAAATTAAAAGGAATGGTCACAAGAGTGAAATGCCTGCACATTACTTGGAAACTTTTTAAAAACATAATAATAGAAGCTGCAACTATATCTATGCCCCAAATAAAAAAGGGGAAAAAACAGTAAGAAGATCAAAAAAAGCCACCATGGCTAAACAACAGAATAAAAAAGGCACAGACAAAAGGCATCCTTTAAAAATCGGAAGTCAAATCCTAGTGAGGAAAATGAAAAGGAACATAAACTCTGGCAAGGCAAGTGTAAAAGTATAATTAGGCAGACCAAAAGAAGAATTTGAAGAGTAACTAGCAAAAGACACAAAAACGTAACAATCTGAAGCAGGAAGCCTGCCAAACAATCTGGGGCCACTGGACGATTGAGGAGCTAAAGGAGCACTCAAGGAAGACATGGCAATTGCAGAAGCTAAATGAATTCTTTGCATCCGTCTTCTGATCTGAGGGGAGATTCAAACTCCTGAGTTGTTCTTTTTAGGTGATAGATTCTGAGGAACTGTACCAGATTGAGGTGTCAATAGAGGAGGTGAATAGGAAGGTTCCCCAAGGATCTGTACTGGGACCTGTACTGTTCAACATACTCATAAATAAGGCTAAGATTTAGTCATGGGTATTTTTAGCAAAAGTCATGGACAGGTCACTAAACAAAAATTTACTGCCCCTGACCTGTCCATAACTTTTTTTTACTATAAATGCCCCTGACTAAATCTTAGCTGCTCTTGGGGCATCGCTGCTCTGGAAAAATGGGTAAACAGTGAGTTGGCAAAGTGTGCAGATGATACTAAACTACTTCAGAGAGTTAAGTCCAAAGCAGATTGCGAAGAGTTATAAAGGGGTCTCATAAAAATGGGTGACTGGGCAAGAAAATGGCAGATGAAATTCAATATTGATAAATGCAAAGTAATGCCCATTAGAAAACATAATCCCAACCATACATAGAAAATGATGAGGTCTAAATTAGCTGTTACTACTCAAGAAAGAGATCTTGGAGTCATTGTGGATAGTTCTCTGAAAACATCTGCTCAGTGTGCGGCAGTACTCAGACAAGCTTGCAGAATGTTACGAGCCATTAAGAAGACAGAAAATATCATCATGCCACTATATAAATTCATGGCACCCCACACCTTGAATACTGCGTGCAGTTCTGGTCCTTCCATCTTAAAAAAAAAAAAAAAAATTAGAGTTGAAAAAGTACAGAGGAAGGCAACAAAAATGATTAGGGATATGGAACAGGCTTGCATATGAGGAGAGATTAAAAGGCTGAGACTCTTCAGCTTGGAAAAGAGACGACGGGGGGAATATGACAGAGATCTATGAAGTCATGACTGGTGTGAAGAAAGTAAATAGGGAAGTATTATTATTTATCCCTTCACATAACACTCAAACCAGGGATTGCCCTATGAAATTAGTATGCAGCAGGTTTAAAACAAACATAAGGAAGTACTTCTTCACACAACACATAGTCAACCTGGGGAACTTGTTGCCAGAGGATTTTGTGAAGGCCGAAAGTATAACTGGGTTAAAAAAAAAATTAGATAAGTTCCTGGAGGATAGGTCCATCAGTGGCTATTAGCCTCTTGCTCTGGGTGTCCCTAAACCTCTGATTACTAGAATCTGGGAATGGATGACAAGGAATGGATCACTCAATAAATTGCCCTGTTCTGTCACTCCCTCTGAAGCATCTAGCATTGGCCACTGTCAGAAGACCAACTTATTGGGCTAGAAGGGCCATTGTCCATTTTTATGTTCTTACTTTAAAGTTCTTACAGTGGTTAATTACCCTCGCTGTTAAAAAATTGTGCCTTATTTCTGGTCTGAATTTGTTTAGCTTCAACTTCCAGCCATTGGATCTTGTTATATCTGTCTGCTCGATTGAAAAGTCCATTATTACATTTCTGTTCCCCACATAGGTCCTTATAGACTATGATCAAGTTATCCCTTAACCTTCTGTTGGATAAAGTAAATAGAGTGAGCTCCTCAAGTCTATCACTAGACAATATTTTGTCCAATCCTTTAATCGTTGTCATGGCTCCTCTCTGAACCCTCTCCAATTTATCAACATTCTTCTTGAATTGTCCAGAACTGGACACAGTATTCCAGCAGTAATTGCACCAGTGCCAGATACAAAGGCAATATAATCTCTCTACTCCTTCTCAAGATTCCCCCGGTTTATACATCCCAGGATCACATTAGCTCTTTTGGCCGCAGCTTCACACTGGGAGCTCCGTAGGTTATCCACCAATGACCCTCATGTTCTTTTCAGAATCGCTGCTTCCCAGGATAGAGTCCCCCATCCTAAAAATATGGCCTCCATTCTGTGTTCCTAGATGTATAACATTACATTTAGCCATATAAAAATGCATATTTTTTGCTTGCCTCCAGCTTATCAAGTGATCCATATCGCTTTGTATCGATGACCTAGTCTCTTCATTTACCACTTCTCCAATCTTGGTGTCACCTGCAAATTTTGTTAGTGCATATTTTGTTTTCATACAGGTCGTTAAATAGCATAGGGCAAAGAACTGCGGAATGCCTTTAGAAGAGCACATGCTCAGTCATGATTCCCCACTTAGTTACATTTGGAGACCTGTCTCTTAGTTTTTAATCCATATGTGCCATGTTGATCTCGTATCATTCTAGTTACTTAAACAAAACGTCATGCAGTACCAAGTCAGACGTGTTACCGAAGGGATCAACATTTATTACCTTTTGTGCTGAACTTGATAGTGGTTTGAAGGGACTATACATTAATTTGACAATATTTATTTTCCATAAATCAATGTTACTTGGTATTAATTATATTAATCTCCTTTAATTCTTCTTGAGCCCTATATCAGCCATTCCATTATCTTGTCAAGGTGACGGGTCTCTATAATTAACTGGGTCATCCCCGTTTTAAATGTTGGCACAACATTAGCTTTCTTTCAGTCTTTTAGAACTTCCCCAGTGTTCCAAGAGTTACTGAAAATCAACATTAACGGTCCAGCAAGCTTCTTGGCCAGCTCTTTTAAAATTCTTGGATCCAAGTTCTCTGGACCTCCTGATTTAAAAATTTCTAGCTTTAGTAGCTGTTGTTTAGCGGTCCTGTTGGAATGGAAAGTGTATTATCATCATCGTATGATATAAATACATCATCTGCTTTTCCCAAAGTACAGAACAGAAATATTTATTGAACACTTCCACCTTTTCAGCACTGTTTTTGACAATTCTACCATTTCATCTAGCAATGGATCAATACCATTGGTCCAATACTTCATCTCTGTGGGTCAGCTTCCCAGTCTGTGAATTGAGGATGTTTACCTACCTGGCAGGGAGCTAGGAGAATGAATGTTCTAAAGCACTTCAAGACCCTGGGATGAAAGGTGCAATTGAAGTGCCAGGTCTTACTGGGGGATCGTACTGTGGGCAGAATAGAAGCAGCTAACTGTCATTTGTTTCTTCCCTTCCTCTAGTTTCCTGGCAGATCTGATGGACAACTCTGAGCTGATTCGGAATGTGACCCTGTGCGGGCATCTCCACCATGGCAAGGTACAATGAATACAGGGCTGTGCCTAACTGAGGACAGAGTGTGTTTTCTGTGTTAATGAATCAGCTGGTGCTGTCGAAGGATAACAGCGCACTTGTGCAGGGACATGCCTTGCTAATAGTACCTATGTGAGAGCTCATTGGTTCACAGTAGTGACTGTTTTTTGATTAGGAGGCCAAGCTGATTGTTGATAGTCTCTCAGTGGTTAAAGTAGTAAGCCAGAAGCCAGTTTATGCATTCAGTTCTGTGTTCTCTAGCTAATGCATATGTGGTTATGTAACTCTGCTTTAAGAAGTGATGTGTACGCATCAGCTCGGGAGTGTTTGATAGCATATATCAGTACAATAGGTAGATAAGTCTAACCAATTGGGGGAGAGGGGAACAATACCCTTACCATGGCTTTGTCAAGGCTCCTCTCCGCTGTGATGCCTACAAAACCAGGCCTGCTCCTCACGGCTAGGGAGCTGACAGTGTGTGACAGTCCCTCTTTCCTTCCCTCCTTTGCTCTTACTAACTCCCCCATTTTCCCCTCTACTCCCAATGAATAAAGAAAAGGAAAAAAACCCCACATGTTACTAGTCATGCTGTGCCCATTCTTCAGTGTTCATCTACTTGTATGTTCTTTCCCTGTTAAACATAAGAATGGCCATACAAGGTCAGACCAAAGGTCCATCTAGCCCAGTATTCTGTTTTCCGACAGTGGCCAATGTCAGGTGTCCCAGAGTGAATGAACAGAACAAGTAATCATCAAGTGATCCATCCCCTGTCGCTCATTCCTACCTCCTGGCAAACAGAGGCTACAGACACCATCCCTGCCTGTCCTGGCTAATAGCCATTGATGGACCTATCCTCCATGAATTTATCTAGTTCTTTTTTGAACCCTGGTATGGTCTTGGCCTTCACAACATCCTCTGGCAAGGAGTTCCACAGGTTGACTGTTCATTGTGTGGAAAAAATACTTCCTTTTGTTTGTTTTAAACCTAATGCTGATTAATTTCATTTGGTGGCCCCTAGTTCTTGTGTTATGAGAAGGAGTAAATAACACTGCCTTATTTACTTTCTCCACACCAGTCATGATTTTATAGACCTCTATCTTATCCCCCCTTAGTCGTCTCTTTTCCAAGCTGAAAAGTTCCAGTCTTATTAATCTCTCCTCATACGGCAGCCGTTTCATACCCCTAATCATTTTTGTTGCCCTTTTCCAAGTCCAATATATCCTTTTTGAGATGAGGCAGCCACATCTACACCCAGTATTCAAGTTGTGGGCGTACCATGGATTTATATAGAGGCAATATGATATTTTCTGTCTTATTATCTATCCCTTTCTTAATGATTCCCAACACTCTGTTCGCTTTTTTGACTGCCGCTGCACATTGAGTGGATGTTTTCAGAGAACTATCCATAATGACTCCAAGATCTCTTTCTTGAGGTAACATCCAATTTAGCCCCCATCATTTTCTATGTATAGTTGGGATTATGTTTTCCAATGTGCATTACTTTGCATTTATCAACATGGAATTTCATCTACCATTTTGTTGCCCAGTCACCCAGTTTTGAGAGAGCCTTTTATAGCACTTCAGTCTGCCTGGGACTTAACTATCTTGAGTAAATTTTGCCACCTCACTGTTTACCCCTTTTTTTCAGATAATTTATGAATATATTAAATAGGACTGGGCCTAGTACAGATCCCTGGGGGACACCACTATTTACGTCTCTCCATTCTGAAAACTGACCATTTATTCCTACCCTTTGTTTCCTATCCTTTAACCAGTTACCAATCCATGAGAGAACCTTCTCTCTTATCCCATGACTGCTTACTTTGATTAAGAGCCTTTCGGATCCACTGGATCCATCTTGTCCACATGCTTGTTGACCCCCTCAAAGAATTCTAGTAGATTGGTGAGGCATGATTTCCCTTTACAAAAACCATGTTGATTATTCCCCAAGAAATTATATATGTGTCTGACAATTTTGTTCTTTACTATAGTTTCAACTGGTTTGCCTGGTACTGAAGTCAGGTTTACCGGCCTGTAATTCCCAGGGTCTCCTCTGGAGCCCTTTTTAAAAATTGGTGTCATATTAGCTATCCTCCAGTCATTTGGTACAGAAGCTGATTTAAATGATAGGTTATAGCTGACAGTTAGTAGTCCTGCAATTTCACATTTGAGTTCCTTCAGAACCCTTGGGTGAATACCATCTGGTTCTGGTGACTTATTACTGTTTGGTTTATCAATTTGTTCCAAAACCACCTCTGACACCTCAATCTGGGACAGTTCCTCAGATTTGTCACCTAAAAAGAATGGCTCAGGTTTGGGAATCTCCCTCACATCCTCAACCGTGAAGACCGATGCAAAGAATTCATTTAGTTTCTCTGCAATGGCCTTATCGTTCTTGAGAGCTCCTTTATCATCTTGATCCTCCAGTGTCCCCAATGGTTGTTTAGCAGGCTTCCTGCTTGTGATGTACTTAAAAAAA
>NW_020664846.1:1011446-1013281 GCF_002925995.2 Terrapene triunguis | reverse complement strand
TTACTTTGTTGTTTAGCCACGGTGCCTCTTTTTTGGTTCTCCTACTATGTTTTTTTTAATGTGGGGTATACATTTAAGTTGAGCCTCTATTATGGTGTCTTTTAAAAGTTTCCATGCAGCTTGCAGAGATTTTACTTTTGGTACTGTACCTTTTAATTTCTGTTTCACTAACCGCCTCATTTTTGTGTAGTTCCCCTTTCTGAAATTAAATGCTACAGTGTTGGGCTGCTGTGGTGTTTTCCCCGCCACAGAGATGTTAAATTTAATTATATTATGGTCACTATTACCAAGCAGTCCAGCTATATTCACCTGTTGGACCAGATCCTGTGTTCCACTTAGGACTAAATCAAGAATTGCCTCTCCCCTTGTGGGTTCCAGGACTAGCTGCTCCAAGAAGCCGTCATTTAAGGTGTCAAGAAACTTTATCTCAGTATCCCTTCCTGAGGTGATATGTACCCAGTCAATATGGGGATAGTTGAAATCCCCCAATCCATAGAGATTCTGTGGTACAGTTTGGTTCATTTAAGATTTTTACTTCATTTGATTCTACGCTTTCTTTCACATATAGTTCCATTCCCTCACCAGCACGACCTGTTCTGTCCTTCCAATATATTTTTTGCCCTGGTATTACTGTGTCCCATTGATTATCCTCATTCCACCAAGTTTCTGTGATGTCTGTTATATCAATCTGCTCATTTAACACGAGGCACTCTAGTTCATGCATCTTATTATTTAGACTTCTACCATTGGCATGTAAGCACTTTAAAAACTTGTCACTTTTTAGCTGCCTGCCATCACTTGATGTAATTGAATGGGACTGTTTTTCATTTGACTGTTTCTCTTCAGATCCTACCTGTATTTTATGATCTTCCATCCTCTCCTTCTTGTTAGGACATAGGGAATCTCCATTTATAGATCCTCCTCTAAGGGATGTCCGAACCACGTGCTCCTCTGCACCTGTCAGCTTTCCCCCTTAGTTTAAAAACTGCTTTACGACCTTTTTAATTTTAAGCTCCAGCAATCTGGTTCCATTTTGGTTTAGGTGGAGCCCATCCTTCCTGTATAGACTCCTCCTTTCCCAAAAGTTTCCCCAGTTCCCAATAAACCTAAACCCCTCCTCCCTACACCCTCGTCTCATCCATGCATCGAGACCCTGCAGTTCTGCCTGTCTGTCTGGTCCTGCGCGTGGAACTAGAAGCATTTCAGAGAATGCTACCATGGGGTTCCTGCCCTTCAATCGCTTACCTAGCAGCCTAAATTTGGCCTCCAGGACCTCTCTCCTATCCTTCCCTATGTCATTGGTACCTACATGTACCACGACCACCGGCTCCTCTCCAGCACTACACATGAGTCTATCTAGATGTCTCGAGAGATCTGCAACCTTCGCACTAGGCAGGCAAGTCACCATGTGGTTCTCCCGGTCATCTCAAACCCAGCTATCTATGTTTCTAATGATCAAATCACCCATTACTAATACCCGTCTCTTCCTAATAACTGGAGTTCCCTCCCCCAGAGAGGTAACCTCAGTGCAAGAGGATACCCCAACATCATCTGGAAGGATGGTCCTAACTATGGGATCATTTATTTCTGCTCCAATTGGATGTTCTCCATCCCTGAGGCTTTCATCCTCCTCAACAGCACAGAGGCCGTCATCTATGTACCTCTCTGTCTCCCTTAGCTCCTCTAGCTCAGCCACCTTGGCCTCCAAAACCCGTACACAGTCTCTGAGGGCCAGGAGCTCCTTGCACCGAATGCATACATACACCACCAGCCCATAGGGCCTCTGAGGGCCAGGAGCTCCTTGCACCGAATGCATACGTACACCACCAGCCCAT
>NW_020664846.1:998174-1011436 GCF_002925995.2 Terrapene triunguis | reverse complement strand
GGCCAGGAGCTCCTTGCACCGAATGCATACGTACACCACCAGCCCATAGGGCAGGTAATCAGACATGCTGCATTGGGTGCAATAAACTGGGTAGCCCCCACTCTGTTGCTGGACTTCTGCCTGCATTCTCTTTTTACTTCTGCAGCTGGTTCCTTTGTTGTTGTTTTGTTTTTATATGGGGATGTTTTGTAGCTTAAGTTTAAAGAACTGTAAGAAATGTTAAGTGGTATGTAGCGCCCCCACCATCACACTCCCCCTGTAAACTTCCTCACAAAACTCCCCTGTTAGCTGCTCCTGTTCACTAGCTTCTCTGGTCGCTTAGGAGCGGTCTTTTTAAAGCCCTGGTCTTCCTGAGTAGCCCCACCCCCTGGTTAAGGGTTGTTCGTGACCCTTCATCTCTTGTGTGTTTTAGATTGGAAGCCCTTCAGGGCTCAGACTATATCTATTTATGTTTGTACTGGTCCCCAAACAGTGGGGCCCCCATCCTGAGTGGGCCCATAGTAAAACTGTAGTAGTAGTAATGATCTGTCAGTTACTTTATCGCTACTCGCTAGTCTGATAGTTTTAGTCCCTTGAGAGATTGCTATCAGAGAGACTCCACTTCAAATAACATACAATTAGCCACCAGCTCCGCTCCCTCCCACCTCTCTGGCTAAAATAGCAAAGATTTGGTGGCCCATCTATATCTGTTTATCACCCATAAGGTCACCATGCTTTTTCTTGCCTTTTGATACTTTCAGACTTGTTTTGTGGATTGCCTGATAGAGCAGACGCACCCAGAGATCAGGAAGCGCTACGACCAGGATGTAAGTGGCATCTCAGTATGTTCTGATCGTTCAGGATGACGGGAGGGCAGAGGGTGCTCACATTCAAGTGGAGAGATTCTGTGCATGAGGGAGAATGCGATCTAAAGGTTAGAGCCGAGAACTGGAAGCCAGGCTTCTGGGTTCTGTTCCTAGTTCTGCCATTTATTTACTGTGTTATTTATATGTAAACAGCCATCGCTTCCTGTTTCAGACTTTAAAATGTTTGATATAAAAACGTCTTGTTTCATGATCTGACCCGGAGAACTGTCTCTGTTTCTGCAGCTTTGCTACACTGACATACTGTTCACGGAGCAAGAGGTGAGTGCACCTTGAGATAGGCTCTAACTCCGGCAAACTGCGCTCAAGCTGCAGAAAGACATGAAAAAATAAATTCTTCACTCGTAATGCTTCCAAGTGTGACCTCTTGTGCCCTGTATGTTGGGAGGAAAGTTCGTTTTGATTCACTGCACCAGTTGATCTATAAACCAGGGATCTTATTGCTTAAGGCAATGACAAGCAGACCAAACCTTATCTTCCTTCCATTACTCTTGCCTCCCTATATAAAACCTTAATAGTCACGTTTAATTAAATAAAAAAACCTACTGAAGCTGACTACCTGTGGCAATCTGGTCAATTGTCCTTGTAATTGAAACAGCCAAGAGTTTCTCTGATGCTGAGGCTAACATGGCCAATGTAGTGTTGTGAAAGGGCCATTTGATATCCTGCGTGTTGGAGGTAAATGTAAAATTGGTGATGGATGTATTATTTGGATGGAAGACCAGTGAATGCTCAAGTGTGTGTACCAAGAAAGGCCACTACGCATTTGGCAATCACATGGTAACCAAAAGCCTCAGTGGCACAGTAAGGTCAGACAGACACAGACTCCTTAAGAATGCGGGTGGCGTTCGATCTGCAAGGAGGCCGTGTCCCTGGGAGATTTGCCATGATGATGATGATGATGAGGACAGTTATAAACGTAAACTCTTTAATTTTGGAGGCTGTCCCAGTGGCACAAGTGGGTTCAGTCTGTGAAGGGAAGGCGCAGGGCAGGGGTTATTGGCTGAGATCGGAATAAACAGATTGTATTTTTCATAAACCCTGGGCTTTCTGGGATTTGAACCTTTAGACTGGGGTCTTTGGTTATATTTAACAAAAAAAAGCCCTGGGTCATACTGATTACATGTTGGTGCAGGGTCATCTCTGGGTCTGTTCTGTGAACATGGTATTTCCATCCCCTCACTGTTTCTTTACATTGCCTATGGGCAGAGCTCACGTGTCAGGGCCTGACCTGGGGACAGCAGCGAGAAGGGAGGCAGAAGGAATTTATTCTCCCATGTACAGCATTGCACTGTTAGCTGAGTACAGTATTCAGGAGATTTCTCCTCGGATGAACTGGGTGTTGGCCACTGCTAGAGCAAGTTTACTGGGTGTCTGGATCAACAGCCCAATCCAGTCTGATAGGAGATGGGACGTTGGGATGGATGAGGGATTTTCTGTGTCTTGTCTGATGAATTCTCTTTCCATGGCTGACTGCCGCTTCCCCCAGTCATGTTGCACTGTAATTTATCTGCTAATCCTGACTTCATTTCTTTCAGAGGGGTGTTGGCATCAAGAGTACCCCAGTGACTGTGGTTCTACCAGACACCAAGGGGAAATCCTTTCTCTTCAACGTCATGGACACGCCAGGTGTGTTGAGCTGATCCAGACACTAACAATTTGTGGGCTTAATCCTGGCAATCCTGCTTCTGAGTTAGATTCAGTAAAGCCAGTGGTGCTACTGGTGTGTAAGAAATGCACGTTTCAGTAAAGGCTTCCACAAATGGGCCCCAGTTCACAGAACCTATAGGTCTTCTGAAGGAAGGTGCATAGACATGAATGGAATACTAAAAATATAAACCACTGTCTACCAAAGGAGGGTCTTAGGGGGACTTTGGAGCTAGGGCATAATGGGGTTTTGCGCCAAACCAGTTTACATTTTCTCAAATCCAATGTCTGTCTATTTAAATCTCACAGACCAGTTAGTCAGTTCGGACTTTATAAAGTGCAATGACACACTGAAAAGTTTCCCTTCAAGGATGACATCCTGGGGTTTCATGTTTAATCTTAGTGATTCCATTTCAGCCCTAACAGAGCTTCAAATCTGACCTTCCAGCTGGCTGCTCTCTGCTTCTGAAAACACTACCAGCTATAGAGGGATTTTGCAGCTGGAATTTAGCTGGTAGTTTTTTGTTTCTGATGCTTAAGGCAGCATAGGCTTCAGCTCATGCTCTCGTAGCTAGACTAGTTCCTTCAGGGCTAATAGGACTGAGAACATTGCTCTCTCTCTTTTTTTGAGGTCAGACAAGATGATCAGAATGGTCCCTTGTTGGCCTTAGAACCTATGAAACTTGTTTGTGTTTGAGCTGAATCAGCAGAGGTGACTTAAATATATGGGAAGTAGATGTGTGGCCAGATTTTCAAGGTCTCGGCACCCACGTTTGAGCCGGATTTTTCCAAAGTGCAATTGTGAGACTTACGCTTAGGTTTTCAGAAGAACTTGGTGCCTGACGTACTGAGCTTTTTTGAATAGATGGCCCATTTGGGCAAGATACTGAAATGCATTCATTCCTGCTCTAACCAGAGCCACACTTCTGCTTCTGATGTATGGAGTTACAAAACAGCCGGGGACTGGAGACTGACACAGCGCATTACAAAATAACACCGCGGTTGTGTCCAAAGAGCTTTCAGTCTAAGCCAAGGAGAGACAAGCACAGAAGACACCAGAAGAGGGAGGAGGGTTTTGCAGGGATTATGTTGGTTACTGCCCAGCTCTGCTCCTTAACCTAGTTCATTGGGGGGAGGGATAGCTCAGTGGTTTGAGCATTGGCCTGGGTTGTGAGTTCAATCCTTGAGGGGGCCATTTAGGGCTCTGGGGCCAAAAAAAAATAAAAATAAAAACTGTCAGGGACAGTACTTGGTCCTGCTAGTGAAGGCAGGGGACTGGACTCAATGACCTTTCAAGGTCCCTTCCAGTTCTGTGAGATAGGTATATCTCCATATATTATTTATTTATTATTCACCGCTCTGAAATTACTACTTTAATTACCACCTTTCCTCGGGCATTTACACAAAGCTTTGGGGATAGAGTTACAGTTGCAAACAGATGACTATTAAAAACAACATTAGTAGCCTGCTGTAGTCGCAAAATTCAGCATTAGACAGTGTGGAAGGTCCTTCTACACAATGCTGGCAACAGTGCCCTTGCTAGATTAACTGAGGTGCTTTCTGCAAGGCAAAGGAACACCATTCTTCTCACCCCTGCCCTCTGGAGTGCAAGCTTGTGACCAATGACAGGTCCCCACAGCTGGGGGCAGCTTTCCCCACTCCAGCAAGTGATCTCTGTGAACTGGGATCACTGAGCTTTGATTGCTTTTGTTTTGAAGGCCATGTGAACTTTTCTGATGAGGTTACTGCCGGCCTTCGTATTTCGGACGGAGTTGTGCTTTTCATTGATGCGGCCGAGGGGGTAAGTGTTAGTCTCTTTTACCCCCTGTGGATGTATTTCAGAATCTCTTGGCCTCCTTGATCCTGACTTCAATCTAGCTGAAGCAATCTGTGTAGAGTTCACTTGCATGAGTGAGGGGGCTCTTTGGAGGCTGATTTAGAAAGGGGAGCATTTTCTAGCTATTGAAGCAGAGAGTCATGGCTCCTGGGTTCTATTTCCAGGTCTGACACTGATGCACTGTGACTTTGGACTACTCGCTTAACTACTTTGTACCTCCACTTCCCCCCACATCTGAAATAAAGATGATTATTTATATCAGAGGTGTTGGAAGGGGTGACTTAAAGGAATGCTGTGGGGTTAAACACATACTTCTAAAATTCAGATTATTAGCAGGTCACTGGTGGCCGAGCTTAGACTTTTCTACAGGCTGCTGGCCTCTTGGATAAGGGTCACTGCTTTGTCTGTCACGCCCCATGTAGCATGTTATCAAGGGCTTTAGCTCGTCTGGTGATGCTCCTTGTTTTCCGCAGGTTATGCTGAACACAGAGAGGCTGATCAAGCACGCAGTGCAGGAGAGGCTGGCAGTGACCGTGTGCATTAATAAGATAGATCGGCTGATCCTGGAGCTGAAGCTTCCCCCCACCGATGCCTATTACAAACTCCGACACATAGTAGATGAGGTCAACGGCTTGATCAGGTACAGATTTGTGAGGGGGGGGGGGTGGTCATTGGAGCATGGTATCCTTGGCCCACTTAGTCCATCTTGGAGTCTGTGTTTGAGCATCACTCATGCTAAAATCAAAAGTATAAGTCATTACAGTCGCATGTCATGGAATGGTTTCTACCCATAGCAAGTGCATGCACTAGACACGTAACTTGGAATGGATTTGTTCACTTAACACACATTTGGTGGAGGGGACTTCACTCTTCTGCAGTGTGTGCATGTAATTTTTTGGGAGAGGGTGCGGGAGACTGGGCTGAGATTTTTTCAAAGCTGACCAAGGGATTTGAGTGTCCAATTTCTATTAAAAGGTAATGGGACTTGGGCGTCCCAATCTGCTAAATCCCCTGTGAAGTAGTGCTGTCTCTCAAGCCGCCCTGCGTACGGCTGTGCCCCTGGTGCCGTGGGGCCCTTGCTGAACAGGGCAGAGGGGAGGAAGGCAGTATTTCACTGCTCTCCATACACACCATGTGTTACTGCCCGCTGCTTTAACGGGCACCCTACAGAGCAGCACTGGCAGTTGGGATAGTGGCATGTTGCAGATTCACATTTTCATTTTATTCCATCCCTGCTTTGTTTGTCCTCTGTTGGTCTCTTCCCCTCAATTGTCCAAAAGTTTTTTTTCCTTCTCCATTTGTTTGATGTGTTTTAAAAAGAGAAAACAATAGTTAATTAAACTGCAAAACACCTGTGGATGAAGTGTGTGTGTGTGTGTGCGTGTGTGCAGCAACCAACCCTAAAACACATCTCCTTAGTGCTGGAGCCCTCTTGTAGGCCCCTGTGGGCGGTGCAGAGTTCCTCCAGTGGTTTGGGTTTAGGTTCATTGACAGTGTCTTCCTCTGTTTATAGCTCCAGTCTTTGCTCCATCACGCTATAGAATTATGCTGTACATAAAAGCTCTCTCTGTTTCAGCATGTATTCCACTGACGAGAACCTGATCCTCTCCCCTCTTCTGGGGAACGTCTGCTTCTCCAGTTCCCAGTACAGCATCTGCTTCACGCTTGGCTCCTTTGCAAAGATTTATGCAGACACGTTTGGTAAGACTCAGCCAAAAACCATGCACACATCAACATCTCAAGTCCCATTCATTTCTGTGGAGCCCTTTCAAGTACTTACAGCAGCTCAGGTCTCTGCTGGCTCGTGTATGCACTTATATGCTAGCACAGGCACTCAGAAACATTTAGGGAGCTGAGAGTTATTGCAGAGCCCAATTGGGATATTTCTCACCAGCCACTTTCTGGTTGTTGAGGAAACCGGAATCCTGATGAGGAACATTGCTGGATAAATATTTTCTCCTGTAATTCTTTATCTTGTAAATATTGGAATGGGTGGTACGTATGTCTATAGTGGAGAAAACCCACTGTCGCTGTTCTAGATAAACGCTTGCGTACGTGCTGCACTCTGCATGGGGTAACAAAATGGTTCAGAGCTGAAAGGGTTAAGAATCTTTCAGCATTGCCCTGAGGAAAGCCCTGTTCTCCCGATTTGAGACTCAGCTGTATGGAGGCGGAAGCTTGGCCCTGGGGGGTCTTGCCCTCTAGCTGTCTCCTGGATCTTTTTTATGTAACTGTCCTGGCTGTGGTTTGCATCTCTGCTCCCTCGATGCCAGCCTGAGGCAGTCTCTGGTTTGAAAGAGCAGGCAGTAAAAGAATAGCCATGTGCTTAGCCTGGCCAGCTAGAACTCGGCGAGTCCCCAGTTCGCAATGTTCCACGGGGCTGCAGTTGTGGTGAAGTTGGGATCTAGGAGGTGCTGCCAGGCAGCTGGCCCAACTTTGGGGGGCATGAAAAGCAGCCTTTGTTCAGAGATCAGGGGGCTGACGCTCTCATGCACCATAAGATGGAATAAACAAGATCCTCTTTCATTGTGGCATCCTTTGGTGCCCGGCCTGAGGTTTTCCCGACTCTCAGGCTAATTTAGCATGCGGGCAGCGGTTGGTCAGGCACGCTAATGGACTGTCCTCTTAGTGGAAGTGGTGTGAGTGGGTGCTGATGTCTTATCACTTGTAAACTCAGCATGACGTGAAATCTAGAGCTACAGTCCCGCCTATTCCCGGAGCATTTGAGGAGGGATATTCATGTGTGGATTTAAGATCTGAAAGCTAGGGAAGGGAGGGAGAGGGGATGCTGAGAGATGCTCCTAGGCAGAAAATATTGCAATGAGCCTGGGCGGGAGGTGGAGATCATGCTATGCCAGCTGCCCTCCAGTGCTTAGCTTGAGACGTTAAGTCAGTTGGAGAGCGAGTGGATCCAGTTGGTCGGCTCTTTTCAGTCATAATTTTTCTGAGAGAGTTCCAGTGTCCCTTGGAACTGAACAAACGCCCTGGGCCCTGACTGATCCCCTTGTCAGCAGTCAGGCCACAGAGCCCGCACGCCCTTCTCACCCCTGCATGGTTTTCCTGCTGAGGGTGGGTGTCAGGGAATCTTGCACTGCAGCTGCCTGAATTTCAGCCTCCAGAGCTGTCGAGCCAGCGCCCTTCTGCAGCTCTGAACTCCCGTGACCATTTACAAAGAAAACATGACCCCATGAATGGAGAGAGGTATTTCATCGTGTGATAGCCGAGGTTATTTCTTTATTCCCTTGTAGGAGACATCAATTACCAGGAGTTTGCAAAGCGGCTTTGGGGTGACATCTACTTCAACCCCAAGACGTACGTAGTGTTTTTAGTGATCTTTGTTCACCAGCTTTCTTACTGTCCAAGCAGCCTCTCTTGCCCTCCCCCCCATCCTGTAGAACAACAGAGGAGTTGGAAGAGGCCGAGTTGAGCCTCTCCTCTACTAGGTGTGAATCCACATTGCTGTGTGTCCTGCCAGTTGGTGGCAGAGCGCTCATGTTCCTCCACAGGCATCGCTAGCTGTCATTGCTGGGCTTACCCTGGGGCATAGACATGCCTGCTCTAGCTCCCCGGGATTTTGGAGGGGGATGCGGGATGGCATGTGGCTCGATTTCCTGTTTTTCTGAGTGGTTGGGGGTACCTTGGATGGGTTGCAGGTTCAATTCCTAGGGACCACCAGTTCCTACGAAATGCCCATGAGGGTTCATTGGGGTCTCTTTTTTTGAATAATGCGTGTAGCTCCATAGGAGTGCACAGAGCTCCCCGGGACAGGTCAGGTCAGATTCCCTGCCCTGCAGATCTTACACTCTGCGTAAGGACCAGGAAAGGAGGGGGGAAATACGAATATCCAGGCACGCAGGGGCTAGTGTACATATCACAGAGGTCATAGTGCTTTTGGGTGGCAGAGCATTTTCCATTCACATCTTTCCTTTTGGCTTTTCCTGCACAGACGAAAGTTCACTAAAAAGGCCCCGACCAGCAGTTCCCAGCGGAGCTTTGTGGAGTTTGTCCTAGAGCCCCTGTACAAGATCCTGGCGCAGGTACACGCTTGCTTTCCCCTTTCCTTTCATGTGACTGCAGTACCAAGTAATTGAAGCCTGTAGTATCTGTCACTGAGTGTTTAAAGACTGAACACTAGATGGCGCTACATATGACATCTGTCTGCTGTCCTGTTAGGAAAATTCCACAGTCACAAATGTTTGTGTCTGAGGGGGCAGCCCCTTCTCTTCCTGCACCTATTCTGCTCCTCGTTCCAAATACGCCCTCCGTTCATGGTGCTCTCCTCAGCAGGACCTGCACCAGGTGCGCTGGTTTTGGGATGTGTCCCAGTGACCACCAAGTACTAACTTTAAGCTACCCAACCAGTTTCACTGCAGGAACTAAACTGATCTGAACCCCTCTCCCAGGCTAAAAGGCCAGATGTTAGCTGCAGGCCCCCCAGTCCTTTCACACTGATGTCCTAGCCCATCGCCATTTGAATGGCTCGGATGTACCATTGTCTGCACCCGGGAGACAATGGCAGTGAACCTCTCAGTAACTGTGGTGGTGGTGTGTGCCGTTCCACAGGTGGTTGGTGATGTGGACACCACCCTCCCCCACACTCTGGATGAGCTGGGCATCCACCTGACCAAAGAGGAGCTGAAGCTAAACATTCGACCCCTGCTAAGGCTTGTCTGCAAGAAGTTCTTTGGGGAGTTCACAGGTAAGTCCTGTTTCTCCCTTGCCCTAGCTGCTGGGCTCCTGTAGCCGTGCAGTGCTCTTGCCAGCACTCTGGGCGGGTAGCTGGATGCCCCAGGTGCCAGTTTAACCTGCTGTTGGCAGAGCATTAGGGCTCCGTTTTCAGTGGTGATGTCCCCACGTTGCAGGTTCCCCTCACTTCTCAGTTGGTGCTGGTGGTGTCCATTGCTCCACCAGTCAGGCTGCTTATTTCGGTGCCTACGTTTGAATTTAGAGCTGAATTGTCGGTTTCTAGTTTTTAAAGGTCTTGGCCTTTGCATCTAAACTCAGGTGACCGACTTTCCCCTTTGGAGAAAGTGGGACTTAGGTGCCCAGAAGCTCTGGTATAGTTTCCAGGCCATACGTTGTACGTGACATTGATTTGCACTGGGTACAATATGCCAGGAAGTCCCTGAAAGTAATTCATTTGCGCACACATGCCCTCAACTCTGCCTTTAGCGTGTTCTCCTGAAAGGCTGCCCCTGAATGCCCCAATGTGCAGTGAAAAACCAGTAGGGCTGGCTTCCTGTGGAGGTTCACTGATCCTTCGCCAGCAGCACCGTGTGTCCTGTTGGCAGTTCCAGTATAAGCTGTCCGCTCCCAAGTGAGTTGTGTCACCCAGGACTGTAGACTGACTAGTCCTCCGGGTTAAAGATGTTGTGTTTTATTCAAGCCCCCTCAGTGCTAAACTCTGGATTCCTCCACTTAGCAGCATTCTCATGCAGCTCTGCTCTCCTAGGCTTTGTGGACATGTGTGTGCAGCACATTCCCTCCCCAAAGGTGGGAGCCAAGACCAAAATCGAGCACACCTACACCGGCGGCGTCGACTCAGACCTGGGGGAGGCCATGAGCGAGTGTGACCCTGATGTAAGGACCCCTTTCACTTACCATTACGTCTCCAAAAGCAGCATGGGGTAGCAGAGACGTCCTCCTTCCCTGGGGTCGGCAAGGCAGCCGCCTCCTAGAGAGGCATCCAGCAGCATTTCACAATCTCTCCTCTGCTACTGAAGCAAATCTCTCCGCTCTGAGAAATTCAGCAACCTGCCAGGGCAGCCGTAGAGAGAGAGGATTCTGGGACAATGTGCAGGGAAAGGCAGAGATTTGGGCAGAACTTCCCAGCAGTTGAGAACTGCACTGTGATGGCTGGATGTTAGGGACCTTTTGTGGACAATTATTTTGCCATTTTAGATGAAGGTGGATTCTCTGCATGAAAATCTGACCTGAAAAATTGGTTTGAGCTAGCCTGAGCAGAGTATCTGCCTTTATATTGTCTTTTGTACTAAAGGGATCACTTCTTCAAATGTAGTTTCCTCTGGGGTGGCACTCGGCAGCTGTTTAACAGTCCCACCAATGCTAGACAGCAGCTTAGGAAGGAAAGTGAAGAATTGACCTGTAAATAGTATATCATCGCCTTTAAACTGCTGAGAGAGAGACAGAGTGCCGTACCCCGGTTAAGGTCTGTGTAACTAGTGAAAATTAATTACCCAAGCAGAGTTTTACCAGTGCAAACTGTCATGCGACCCGGGCATGACCTGGGTTTTGTGTCTCATCTGAAATATGGGACCTCCAGCAGCACAGAAATTCTAGCACTGGGTCTTAGGCTAAGGCGTGACTTGGCAGTTCAGCAATGGCATTCTTCTCTCCAACCCCCCTTTCTAAAGTGGTCCATCCAGGTAGAGGCCTGGCCCAAACTTCTCAGTTTGCGATGTCAGGGATCGTATTGTGAGGTAGCACGGCTACAGGCTTCCATGGTGGTGTCTGCATGAGGAAAGCACCAATCTGCCTCAGTATTCACCGGAGAAATGCACGTAACCATGCTCTTTCAAGGGGTCTGCCCAATGGGGAGGGAATTCCAGGCAGAGGAAGAAAATTGAGGACCCAAAAACTGTTCCTCGTGGATTTTCAGACAGAGTTCCTGATAATCCCACGTGGGTCTAATCACTGCTTTGTGAGTGTATGTCTTGGGAGTGACTTACTTTGCTTTCTTTTTGGGGGGGAAGGGTCCACTAATGTGTCACACCACGAAAATGTACAGCACAGACGACGGGGTCCAGTTCCACGCCTTTGGTAGGGTGCTGAGTGGGACCATCCATGCAGGGCAGCCCGTGAAGGTACTGGGAGAAAACTACACGTTGGAGGATGAAGAGGATTCCCAGATCTGCACTGTGGGACGGCTCTGGATCTCGGTGGCAAGGTACCAGGGGATCAGTGAAGAGGACAAACCTTGGCAATCTGGGAGAGGAGTCCCCACTCACTGCTGCTGTTCTTGATGCTGCAGTGTGCGGAAGAAAAGCTCGGGGCTTTGGAGGCGGGGAGGGGTGCATTTAGTGCGGGGAAAAGTCCCAGATTGACGGACTGGATTGGGGCTCCGTTGAGTTTATGAAATTGATCCAAAATGCCCGTTGAGCCCCAAAGATCTTACAATGGGAGAGGATAAGTGACATTCAAAGGGTGCAGAGAGGGATGTGATCAGCACAGCTATAGATGCGTTTGTATTCTCTTTTACCATTATCCGATAGATCAGTGGGTCCCAAACTTTTAACTAAGTGACCCGCCAACTGCATGCTCCTTTTTTTGTGATCCATCATCACAAATATGCACCTTCCACCCCAGCACCACGAGGCTAATCCTGGCCCGGTGCATAGGGGCGGCCCTGGTGGGGTGTGGGAGGGTTGGAGACCGAGCGTGTAGGGGGCTCCTATCCTGTGGGGCTGGGCCCAGCATCGCTCAGGTTTGAAGGGCTGGCCAAACCCAAGTGGTGCTGCGACCCCCATACACCAGGTTGTGACACCTGAAGCAGGGAGCCAGGCCCCGCCCCCTGCAGGACAGGAGCTGCCGCTGCAAGATGAGTGTGGGGCACGCTGACTCTCCAGCCCTTCCCCAACCCCTCCGGGCCAGGAGAAGTGCATGTTTGCCTAGGCTAGGACCCAGCGATGGGTTAATCTGGCCAGAGACATAAGCACCCATCTAGAACCTGGTTGGGGCCTTTATCTGCGTGCTTGGAGTTGCAGCAGGAGAGGAGTGCAGCCAGTCTCCCGCTCAGCACAGGAGCGTTGTGCCACAGGGAGCAGGCAGCATGGAAGAAGGTGCAGATGTGTTTGTCTGAGAACCAGGGGGCGAGAGGTTGCGATTTGATGAGGGCGGATGAACAGAGCGGGACAGCATTGTGAGGGGCCGTGGAGGCGTGGACAGCGGTGACTAATGGGTGTGCTATCCCATTCTGTATTTCAGATACCACATAGAGGTGAACCGAGTCCCTGCCGGCAACTGGATCCTAATAGAGGGGGTGGACCAGCCCATTGTGAAGACTGCAACCATCACAGAGCCTAGAGGCAATGAGGAGGTACCGTGTGTGACTCAGCATCGTTCTGAGTAGGGGAGTGTCAAGGGGCGACAGACGTGCTGGCGGTCTAGGATGGTCAGCTTGGGGGGCAGCGATTTCCTCCAACCAGAATGTTACTTTCTCCCATGAGCAAGGCAGCCCCACTGTGGATTGTCAGTCTTCACGGTGCCTGGCTGTGTCTGTCAATACACCAAACCCCACTATGAATGCAGCTGGGCTCCTACTAGCCTGCACTTGCTCATGGTGCTGTCCCAGCAATGATGGGCATGTCCTGTGGCTGACTCCAGGCTCCAAGGGGTGGTCGTCCTACAAAGCAGAGATTTCCCTTGTCACCAGAATCTTACTGATAGTTCTGATTTGGTTTCAGGCTCAGATCTTCCGTCCATTGAAGTTCAACACCACGTCTGTCATCAAAATAGCCGTGGAGCCAGTCAACCCTTCGGAGCTCCCTAAAATGTTGGATGGCCTGCGGAAAGTCAACAAGAGCTACCCGTCGCTCACCACCAAGGTGTGTGGCTGAGGCGAGGCTGATCCAGGTCCCCCCGGCTGTGCTGCTCTTTGGGCCCCCTTGTGCTGTCTTCAGTGAACACTTTACGTGTTCAAAACCAGCCCAGTTTTGGCTTTGCCATTCTCTCCCCTGAAACCCACTTGCTGTTAGTCTGCATGGACTAGCCGAGCTTGATTCTCCTAGGGAAGGATGTAGGGTTCACCCCTTGAGCAGTGGTCTCCAAAGTGGGGTGCGCACACCCCAGAGGGTGTGCAAGAGGATCCTTGGGGGTGCGTGGCAGGAGGAGCGCTTTTTTTTGCTTCGGCAGTTCGGGCGGGAGTCTGAGCGGCTTTTTTTTTTTTTTTTTTTTTT
>NW_020664846.1:943908-998074 GCF_002925995.2 Terrapene triunguis | reverse complement strand
TTTTTTACTGATAGGGGTGCGCGATCAAAAAAGTTTGGAGACCACTACCCTAGAGCATCTTTTGCTAGGAGGGGTTAGGCCTGGCAGAGGTACAGGTTTCCCACAGAGCCTGTATCTCCAGCAAGAAGAGGCTGGGAGCGGAGTAACTGGGTGCTCCCTCACAGCCAAACGGTTCTGCAGCATGTCCTGCAGTGTCCCTTGCTGGGAACCTAGGCCTGGGGCTGCTCTTCCTTCTCAGCAAGCCAGGAGCTGGCCCCACTTGCCTTGTTGATTAGACTCAGGAACCTCTAGGTTCTCTGACTCTAATACATCTCCCTTGGCCTTGTGGACAAGGCTAGAAGGGGCTAGGTCAGAAGGAATGCCGTGCTGTAGCTTGGGGCATCTGTTCTGGTGTTTCAGGTGGAAGAATCTGGGGAGCATGTGATCCTGGGGACGGGGGAGCTGTACCTGGACTGTGTGATGCATGACTTACGGAAGATGTATTCGGAGATTGATATCAAGGTGAGGAAGCGAAACGAGCCTTTCCTGTCGTCATTACTGAGGGTACATAAAACGGGACCTCCTCCCCCTGGGAGTGTGGCAATCAGCTGCTGCCCCAGGCCCGTTGCGCCACAGGGTCTTAGGACTGCAGCCCCTGAGGTGTAGAGAGACGGCTGAGACTTCGCAGTGCTATTCCTACCTCTGCCATTGACTTGCCGTCTGACCTCGGACTCGCCACTTACCGTCTGTTGTAGGCTTCGCTTTATCCCTCTGTGAGACACGCGCGTACCTCGCAGGAGGGGTGAGGTTTGGGATGTCTGAGATCCTCAGATGACAGGCACTAGAGAAGGGCGAAGAATTGTTATTCCCTTTCCAGGGGTTGCAGGGAGATGGGGAGAAGTTTCCCTTTATTTCTTAATAGCAAAGAAAGCAAATGCATCCCTCCAGGACAGCCAGGGCCCTGTGCGTCTCTTGGCACAGAATCGTGCCTCAGAATCTCAGCTCCGTGTTTTTAAATTTGAGCTTCTCGCTCTTATGGCTGCAAAGATAACTTTGAAAACCTGAACAGAGCGTAACCAGTGCAGGTCTGAGGCTGCAGAGAGCCTCAGTGGCTGGCTCAGAGAGGGGTGAACAGCCTAGATCCTGTCATCTCCACAGCTCTTGAGCTTGGCTGTTTGGTGTTTTTCCAAGATGCCGTAGAATCCAGCATTTTTACTGCAGAAGTTACCATTTTGCCGGATGCAGGCACCCGGCCTTTTGTTTCCTGCCGAGACCTACTGCAGCTCTCGAGCTTCTGTTCCACGGAGTGGGAGCTGCAGAGCAGTAAAGTGTAGGCTGGGCTGCTATGCTGCCTGTAGAACAGCCAGTAGCCAAGGCCTGAGAACTGACATGAACCACCTAAGCTCACGACAAGCTCCCCTTTCCTCTGATGTATGTGGGGGAACGGCCATTCTGAGCCAGGCTGCCCAGATGACACCATGACAACTGAGGCCCACAGAGCTGGGCTGCCTGGAGAACACAGAGAAAAAATCCATTGTCAGAAATAGCCATTGCTGGAAACAATCCCCACTGCATAGTAGGTCACAGCACTTTCAGCCCTGAGGCCCAGTTGGGGGCAGGTGTTTGGGGAGGGGAGGAGTGGGACCGAAGAATATTTCATGGAGCTGCAATACATTCACATTAGGGGTGTTCGCTGAAGAATTTGGTCCCATGGTGCTGCAGAGTGCATGGGGCTCAGAGTATAACCTAGGGAGCCACTCTCCTGGATCCAAGTGCCTTAAAGAGACACTGTCAAGTTGAAATTCAGTCAGTTTCAATCCCTGAGAACTGTTTTCAGAGCTACCCCTGCCCAGAGCCCCTTGTGGCCTCACGGTCACACTTCCTTGGTTTTTAAATGTTTTTCTCTCCCTTGCTGCTGTGAAAGACCCACAATGACCCACAACTGTCCAGGGCAGCCCAACTAGCTGAGAGAAGTGGGGACACGGACTCGACACCCGGTGCTGCCAGTTGCCCAAAGGAAACATTGAACAAAACAGGCCCCTGATTTTTCTCTCGTTGCTTTTGATTATAGTGATCTCAGGCATTGCTGGTAACAATGGGAGGTTTAAAACGTTTCAGACAGTCCCTGTGTAAAGTGTGTTGGTGAAGTTGAAAAGTTCAAAGAAAAGACACAAACTGCTGCTGTTGTTGTTTTTAAAGGTTGCTGATCCGGTTGTGACGTTCTGTGAGACTGTTGTGGAAACTTCCTCCCTGAAGTGTTTTGCTGAGACACCCAATAAGAAGTATGGCTTAGTGACCTGATAGTCCAACTCTGAAATGGTGTCCCCATGGGAGACCGTGGGATCCCCTTCCCCTGGACTGAAGCCAGTCTCTGGTGTGGTTAGGAGGAGGGGGGAAGAGACACATTATCCCACATGAGCACTTTCCTCTGCAGCACCTGGCAGCTGTTGGCGGTAGGGTACTGGGCTAGATGGGCCTTGCATGTGAGCTGGTCTGGCAACCCCTGTTTCCAGCACTCTATAGTGTACAAGAGGGCACAGTCCTACACCAGCCTCAGGAAGGGACCTGCTAGGGGTTTCTGTGACCTGGACTTTCCGTTTTGACACGTGCTGGTTAAAAGGACTGCTTCCCGGTGTCCGGGGCTCATTCTAATCACATTCCACTGCACATCGTCATCTGCAAACCTTCTGGCTGCTGAGCTCCAGGTTCTGCCATTCCCACGGCAGGATTCTGAGTCTCCTGGCTTTCCAAGAGCTGTGAGCGAGTCAGTCCTGGAAGTATAAACAGGCAGTAAACTGAGGCGTGTGTGTGGCTGGCTCTATCTCCCTAGCCACGTCCCAAGTGCACGCAGCTGTTGTAAGAACACAGTGGTTTCCCACAGAACAAGAGGGGAGCATATTTTTCCATTGTACCTTTCTCTGGGTTCCTCATCCCCTTTCATTTCAGTCTGTTGTTGCTAACTGTGCAGATTGCCCTCTGGGAAAGCTCCCATCTCTGCTACTAGCTGATTGGCATCGTCTCTCTCTGCACAGGAACAAGATCACAATGATTGCTGAGCCACTGGAGAAGGGGCTCGCGGAGGACATTGAGAACGAGGTGGTCCAGATCACCTGGAACAGGTCTGGCTAATTTGGGGAGAGCAGAGGCTTTGTATGTGTGAGAGGGCGGTAGCTGGGGAAGAACTGGAGGGAAATGTACAGCTCTGGAAGTCACACAACATCAGTGTAGAGCCCTGAGGAAGAGGAACCTAATAGGGATGGTGTCTCTAAATGTGCTACCCGGCCAGTCCGTGGGTCACCCTGAGGCTAAGCCTATGTCTACACTACACACCTAAGTCAGCTTATAGCCACCACAGTAATTCCTGCGGTGGCACGTGCCACACTATCCTCCTTGGGTCAGTGGTGCGCGGCCTCACCAGGAGCGCTTCCACCAACCCAAAAGGGGCAGTCTGGGGAGCTGAGAGCCCCGTCTCTTAGCTCCACTAGCAGCTCCCTGCCAGGAGCCCGGCTGCCCCACAGTTTTCTGGTGGGCTACCCACTCTCCCCACTCTCCGTTCCCCTCAGGGAGCGGGGGAAGCCACCTAGGGCTTCTCCCCTACCCCTTCCCCGCTGGGAACAGGGGGAAACCGTCTGAGGCTTCTCCACCCCCGTTCTCCTCCAGGAGCTGGCTTCTCCCCTCGGGATCTGGGCAGTCTTGTCAATTTCAGGGCTCAATTGACAAGGCTGTCAGGCTCCATGCAGGGAGCGGGCAGGGCCGCCCCGACTTCTCGCCCTGGCTCCCAGCCAGGTGCAGGGTCTAGCGTCCCATCTTTCCAGGGGAGTGGGGTCCTTCTCCTCAATTTCACAGCTGGTACCGAGTATCCTACACCAACATAAGCCTTTTGCCCTGGTGGAGGTGGAGTTATGATGTCGGTGTGGTAGAGCACTTACGTCGGCGGGAGCAAGACTGCAGCTGCCTTATGTTGACCTAACTGTAATGCAGAGCCGCCCTATGAGCAGGAGGAGCTGTGAGGCTGCTTTGTGCCTGCATGTCTCTCCCCACTGAGCCAGGAACTGGGCTGTCTAACGTTTTCCATCTGTTCCCTTCCCACCAGGAAGAAGCTGGGCGAGTTCTTCCAGACCAAGTATGACTGGGATTTGCTGGCTGCCCGCTCCATCTGGGCCTTTGGGCCAGACGCTACTGGCCCAAACATTCTGGTAGATGACACGCTGCCCTCGGAGGTGAGGAACGGCAGCCCTGGGGAAGGAAGGAGCACAGTCACACTGCAATGACTTGGGGCAACTTTGTCCACCCCGGTGTTCAGAGGCGACATGTTTTCCCCAGGCCCTGGCAGGAGGGGTCTGGAGCTGTAATTTTGCAAGAGAGCTGTCTTACTCTCTTAGAACAGGGGCTAGCAGTCAGGGCATCTATGGGCTAGTCCCAGCTTTGTCACGGACTTGCCTTGACTTTGGGCCCAGCCACTTGTGGCTTAAGTGCCCTGTTGCTTAGCACCCACATAAGTCAAGCCACTTTGATTTATGGATCGAGGGGCCAAATTTTGAAATGTTGGCTCTGAGCTCTCTGCCTTATTGTACCCCTCTGTCAAAGGAAGAGAATACAGAAGTGCAAAGCAATGCTACTCCTCTAAGAATTCACTCTTGAGAATGGTCCCTCTCTTTCCCTTGCTGCAGCTGGATGCACCATCACTGATTTGTAATGTGTCTGTTTCTGTGTAGGTGGATAAGGCCCTGCTGGGCTCTGTGAAGGACAGCATCGTACAGGGGTTCCAGTGGGGCACAAGGGAAGGACCCCTCTGTGATGAGTGTAAGTAAGAGATCTTCGGGCAGATGCCAATAATAAAACAAGAAGAATGAATTCTCCTCCCCTTTGGCAGCCAAATTATCTGTCTATGATATGCCCCAGGACAAAAGGTCTAGTTTAACCAGCAGGTGTGTTGCTGTCCAAACAGGACTCGCTGGGTGAACTCTCTGGCCTGTTATACAGGAGGTTGGACTAGATGTCTGACAATGCAGAAAAGGCAGAAGTATTCAATAAATATTTCTGATTTGTGTTTGGGGAAAAATCAGATGTCATATGCTGCTGAAATACTTTCCATTCCAACCGTATCTAAGGAGGATGTTAAACAGCAGTATGAGAGCTAGACATTTTTAAATCAGCAGATCCAGAGAACTTGCCTCCAAGAGTTTTAAAAGAGCTGGCCAAGGAGAAGGTTAAGGGATGACTTGATCACAGTCTATAAGTAAAGCTACGTTTTAGTCACGGGTATTTTTAGTAAAAGTCATGGACAGGTCACTGGCAGTAAACAAAAGTTCACGGCCCGTGACCTGTCCATGACTTGTACTATATGCCCCTGACTAGATCTTGGAGAGAGGGTGGGGTGGCGCGCAGCCCGGGACCAACGCTGGTGCTGGGGGGATGGGAGCGGGGCTGGCAGGCTCTCTACCCTGCTCCGCGCCTTCCCGGAAGCGGCGACATTCCTAGGCAGAGGCATGGCCATGCAGCTCTACACGTTCCCTCCTCCCTGAGTGCCAGCTCCGCAGCTCCCATTGGCCGGGAACCACGGCCAATGGGAGCTGCGAGGACAGTGCCTGCAGGTGTAGGCAGCGCACAGAGCCCCCTGGCCTGCCTCCCCCTCGGAGACGAGGGATGACACTGCTTCCAGGGAACCCCCCAAGGTAAGCGCCATCCAGAGCCCTCACCCCTCCTGTGCTCCAGTCCTGAGCCCCCCACCCAAACTCCTGCAGCTGCTTGGGGGGGAGGGGAGAGGGCTGCAGAGGTCACAGAAAGTCACGGAATCCGTGACAAACTCGCAGCCTTATCTATAAGTACCTACATGGGGAACAAAACTTTGAAGACTCCATTATCAGTCCAGCAGACAAAGGTGTAACAAGATCCAATGGCTAGAAGTTGAAGCTAGACAAATTTACACTAGAAATAATGATTCTTCATCACTGGATACTTTTAAATCAAGACTGGATGTTTTCCTACAACGTGCGCTCTAGTTCGAACAGAGACGTTCTGTGGCCTGGGTTACACAGGAAGTCAGACTAGATGATCACAGTGGTCCTTTCTGGCCTTTCTCCTGTTCCTGTGCACCCCAGCTGTGTGTCTGCGCTGGGCGTGATGGTCCCGGACTGCGGTTTGGGCTGGTCTCTGCGGAAGGGTTAACCTTCCGTTCCTAATGGGACTGCCTCCAGCCACAGCGTCAGTCACTCCCTGCTCTCTTCCTTCCCACGCCCAGTGATCCGCAACGTGAAATTTAAGATCCTGGATGCCGTGATCGCTCAGGAGCCGCTGCACCGGGGAGGAGGGCAGATTATCCCAACAGCGAGGAGGGTTGTGTACTCCGCCTTCCTCATGGTAAGGACTGTGCTGTGCATGGTGAGGCCGGGGCCTAGCACAGCTTCTGTCTCCTTCGGGGGCCGTGTGGAACTGGGGGGTTTGGGTGGGTGGGTGGTAAGTACTGCGGAGATGCGTGGTGAATTCCTGCCCTGAGACATTTACAGCCTAAATCAGCTCAGTCATCGATTAATCTCCCCAGTCCCCAGAGAAGGAGGCAGGCCCAGCAATAGCAGTGTCATTCCAGGTCCATGACTGTGTTTGGCCTTCTGAGCCTGGATGCTTTGAGCCAAGACGAGGGATCCTCCCTCTGCGGGTTTGCTCTGGGATGGTCATAGAACAGCCCAGACGCCCGCAGCAGCTCCACAGGGTTCTGTTTATCTGCTGCAAGGCGTTCAGCAGGTCAGGAGCCTGGCCAGCGGGGTCAGGATCACTCGGCTAGTAAGTCTTGGTCCTTCCCTTATGTGCCCACAGTGCTGACCGTGTCCTGTTCACACACGTGTGCTGCCTCCTGGCCAGTAGGAACACCTGGGGCCTGGGCTCGGTGTGTGCCTGGCGTCTAATTTCCCATTCCTTTTCCCAGGCCACTCCTCGGCTGATGGAACCGTACTACTTTGTGGAGGTCCAGGCCCCTGCTGATTGTGTGTCTGCAGTGTACACTGTGCTGGCCCGGCGGAGGTAAGCTGCAGGGAGGCCATGGCTCTGCGGGATGCCCTCGTGTGTGTGTTTGCGAGGTGGTGACTCTGCCCGGAAGCAGTGTCCACTTGGCATTGCAGGCCACGTGAGGAAATCAGAGCTGCAATACGTGCAGTCATGGTGTTAGTTTTCCAGTGGCATTGCATGAAACCTTCACTGGCGGGTCTCGACTGCCCCCCAATGCCGGGGGGAGGGTGTCTCGGGGAGCCCCCACTGCAGTCATAGGGGGTGTTAGAGATCAGACTCCATCCTTTGTGCGTGTGGTTCTCTCCTGCAGTGCTGACAGTGGAGGGGTGAACAGAGGTGATGTCAAGGGGATGTTTTAACAGATGTGGGAGGGTTAATTCTTTGTGATTCTTCGCCAGAGGTCATGTGACTCAGGACGCTCCAATCCCAGGCTCCCCGCTTTACACCATCAAAGCCTTTATCCCAGCCATTGACTCGTTTGGGTTTGAGACTGACTTGAGGACTCACACGCAGGGACAGGCTTTCTCTCTGTCCGTCTTCCACCATTGGCAGGTGAGCGTCTCCACCGTCTGCAGCCGCGTGGGGGGGCATTTTGGGTTCAAGGCCTGTGCCCCGCCAGCCTCGCTGGGTACCACGAACAAAGGGAACGGATGATTGCAGGCCCTCGGGGGTTGGGAGGAGCCTCTGCTCCCGTCCCGTTTGTATGTTAGCTGTAAATTTACTGCTGCTAGCCAGATGACCAGTCCCAGGCCTCAGGCCAGGAGGATCCATGCTGCAGCTTCCCCCTGGATGAGGTGGTCTGGATGGGATCCCTTTCACCACTGCTTAATGGGCACGAATGGGTCCTTCATTAGTGACAGAGGAAGCTGCCTCAATGGCACTCCCAGCCCTTCAACTCGGGGAGCAAGAAACCAGGGCCAGGACCTGGGATCCAGGTTTCTGCAGTGCAGGGCCCTTGAGCCCACAGGCTCCGCCTCAGCCGTTACCTATTAAAGAACTTGTTTCAATGCCTCTCTACTCTGTGAAAGTGCCGGCTGAGCTGTGGGCCTCCGACCGTACTGGCATGGTAGAGATGCCTAAACCTGGGCCTGCTGGGCTGCAAGAGACTAGTCAAGCAAGTCCTCCCTCGGCAGGAGCAGGGAATAGCTCCCTGCTATTGGGCACCTCAGACATTGAACGACTAGGCTGGACTGCAATTCCTTAGCCTGGACGTTCCCATTAGAATGAGCCCGGAGCCAGCACCTCCAGTCAAGTGGGAGCTGCCAGCAGGCAGCCGTATCTGCGGCGATGAGTAAATTGCTTTGATGGTTGGCGTGCACGTTCCAGAGGTCCTGGGGTCTAGGCTCAGGATCTGGCCTCCACGCTTGTGAGACGGGTTACACACCTTGTGTTTCAGAAAACGAAACCCTTCCTGGTTTTGACTGGCAACAAATCGGCCCGCGTGTACCTTCCTAAAGCTGATTGTGACACTTTGAACCAATACGCAGCTTAGGGCTTGTCTACACTGGCAATTAACAGCGCTGCAGCTTTCTCGCTCGGGGGTGAAAAAACACCCCCCTGAGCGCTGCAAGTTTCAGCTGTAAAGCGCCAGTGTAGACAGTGCCCCAGCGCTGGGAGCCGCGCCCCTCGTGGAGGTGGGTTTTTTAGAGCGCTGGCAGCGCTTTAGCGTTGCCCGTGTAGACTAGCCCTGAGTGTGTTCTGCAAACACCTCTTCTCCACTGCCTGGCACCGTGGTAACATGCTCAAACCGACAGAGGTTGGCCGTAGCCAGGATTAACCCGTCAGGGACTGTTGGTGGCAATAACTGAGCAGGGCTGCAGCTGTGTTGCTGCGATACCCAGTTGCACACGGTGTAAACAGGTCTGTGCCAGGGTGGCCTTGTGCCGTAGGCACAGTTAGTGATGCTGTGGCAGACTAAGGTTCCTAGCCCCACACGGAGAGCGGGCAGACTGGCTGTCAGCGGGAGTGACCGCAGAGTCGCCAGGACTCGGATTTACTAGGGTTTGCTCTAGTTGAGGGTAGCTCCCAGGATCCTTCAGTGGCTCTTCTCTCCCATGCTGACTTTCTGGCCCGTGTTTCAGATAGTGCCTGGAGACCCCTTGGACAAGAGTATCGTCATCCGGCCCTTGGAGCCCCAGCCAGCACCTCACCTGGCCAGAGAGTTCATGATCAAGACCAGGCGCAGAAAGGTAAGGCCAGCAGCAGCCTTGCCCACTCTGCGATTCTTCTCCCCTATCTGTACAGTTCCCAGGGCCCAACGTGCCCCTCGCCCACAGCTGTGCTTTGGACTCCGTATGCTGCCTGACACACGGAGACATCCCCTTGCACTGGGGCTGGAATGGGCTAGTGCTCTGGCTGTGCTGTTTCCCAGGGTGTCTTTCAGCAGGGCTTTGAACGCGCCAGGGTGGGCTGCTCGGATCTCTGGGAGCTCGGCTGGCTCTTACCTCTCCAGCTCATGCTGCTGCTTCTCCGTCCGCAGGGCTTGAGCGAGGACGTGAGCATCAGCAAGTTCTTCGACGACCCTATGTTGCTGGAGCTGGCCAAGCAGGATGTTGTTCTGAACTACCCCATGTGACCGTGCTGCCGCAGAGGCTAACCAGAGACTGCTCCAGTGTCTGCCAGCCCAGCTCTTTGCCCTGCTCTCCTCATCCTGCAAACATCTCCTCCCTCGCAGTCCGGCTGCCCTGGTACTGCATGTGCAGGGCACTTCTGCTAAGGACTCTTACCCGCCAGCTTACAGGCTCTGTGTGTTTGGTGCCTCCCTAGGCCAGGAGTCTGCACTCGAGATCGACAGAATATGGACATGGCTGATATCACTCTTGGTCCCCTGCAGACTGTTACTTCCACTGCTGTGTACAAGTGAATTTTATAGCCACACGAGGCAGTTCCAGGCCCAAAGGGGTTAATCCTCCCCCCCGTGTTCCCCCAGGGAACATGGCGTTAGGGTTACTGGGGACAACCTGCAGTTTCATGTCGGGGTTTCATGCTGGGTTCAGCCACCTGCAGGTGCCTCTGATAAAGCTGGGAGCTGCCGCCAAGCTCCTGCAGCCAGTGACGTGTGCAGGCTTCCCGGGCGGCGCAGAGCCTCTCCTGGGGTGCCGAGGAAGGGGGATGGCCTGTATCTGGGGGGTTGTTAGTGACCTTGCAGGGAGCGGGTGGCGGGAGTCTGGACCTGCCGCCAGTCTGGATTTTTATTTCTATTTTGTACAAGTTTATTTTTGAGCTTTGTAATGACTGAATAAAACCCCTCTCCTTTGGCATGTCTCTTCCCGGGGGTCTTATTGCCCAGAGGGGAGAGAGGCTTGGCTCAGCGCCCACATGGTGACCCCTGGAACCAGGGAGACAGCACAGAAACAAAGACCCTCTGACGGTTGCTTCTGTACTGTGAGCTGCACCCATCCTCTGGCCCATCTGTCTCAGGGGGAGGCGTGTGCTGGGTGCAGCCCCCATGTGGATTCTCTCCAACAAGCAGGATGCACTAGTGTGAATCACCCCGGCTTCCTGCGTGGCAGGGTCACTGCTCCCATCTCTGCAGCCTGGGGGTCGCCGGTACGCTGGCTTGGTGCTGCCTGAGCCTCTCGGCAGCCCTGTGGCTGTTGGCTCATACGTCCTGTGCAGTGCCTGTGCTCTCCTGTTTCCCTTCCAGCGTAGCTCTGCAAATCGTAATGGCCCCTTCCCCTTCGGTCACAGATCTCACGCGTCTCCTGCTTCCAGCCAGCCTGCACGCTGCTCGCAGGAGGGCACAGTAACTGTCCCATCTCCTGTCAGTCTCTGAATGGCCCATGGTGGACACTGACCTTTTGCCCTCACCCCTAGTGCTGCCCCCTCTAGGTCAGTGTTGGGAAGTGGGCACTGCCCTTGCTCGGGCTGTACCTCCTCTCCGCGTAGTCTGGGGCCTTTGCTCTGGGGGCGTCTGTTCACCCGCCAGCTTGCTGGGTTTGGTCTCGTGGAGCGAACACTGCGCTGGGCCCTGGGCTCTTTCCAGCTCCATGTGTCTGCGCTTCCCCTGTGTCAGTTCATGGTGGACCCACGACCTCCTGCTGGACTGCCCTCGCCATGGCCCTTCCAGGTCCCCCCCTCATCCCTGGCTGCAGCTCCCAGGCCTTTCTGGAGCCAGCAGGAGTTGAGCACCTGCCTTATTCACTCATGTGGGTCGGGCTGGCCTGAGCTGAGGCGAGGTGGAAAGTCCTGGGGCAGTCAGGCCCCCGGCAGCAGCACCGAGCTCCTGTCCTATGGGCATGCACCTGTGCGCTGTGCCAGGCTGTGGGCATGGCCCGTGGCCCTATGCTAGCGGCGGGGAGCAGGGCTGCGTAACAGAGCAGGTCTCTGTCTTATGGCTGCCAAGGGCTGGATGAGAGGGCTCGGCTCCAGGGAGACCAGCTGGGCCTGGCTTCAGTGCACCTTGGTAAGAAGCCCGCGGGGGCCCTGAGCCCTGTTCTCTCTCCGTGGAGATCTCGGCCCCTTGGCGTGGCTCTGGCCCAGGACCCTGCCGCTCACCTCTCCCAGCCCTGCGGCAGGCCTTCATTGTCACAGTACCACCCCCAGGCTACAGGCCGGGCAAGGGAGAGGAGGAGGGGTGGTTACCCCGTTGCAGAGCAGGGCCTGGGGCCCGGGCCCCCACTCGGGCACCCTTCCTCTCTTTGCCTTAGCACCATTCATCCCTCATGCAGCAGTGTGAGCCCTCGCCCCCACCCCCTGCCCAGAACCTGGAACTAGAACCCAGGCGTCCTGCCCCCCAGAGCCCTGCGCTGCACTGCACTGCCTGCCTTACTGACCAGCTCAACGTGCTGCGCCAGCTCCAAGCACGTTCCAAGAACTGGGCCAAGCCTCCCTTGAACTGTAACTTTATAAACCAGAAAAGCAGGATTTGTTACATACACAACAGCAGCCCCTGGGAGCGCTGGGCTGCAGGGCCTAGGTTATGCAAAGGGAAGAATACTGTGCTGGGGCCCTAAGATGCTCCATCTCCACCTCTGCAGCTTCCTCGTGTCTATTTCTGGGCTCCGTCTGCAGCCGGTTTCAGCAGGTAGTCTTTGTACATCGTGTAGGTTGCACCTGCAAGAGAGACCGTGACATCAGCACAGGCCCTAAAGCGAAAGGGACCACGGCACCAGGAACGTGCCAGATAAATAACCCGTATTTCTAGAGCGTCGTTTGTCCTGGAGATCTCTGGATCACTTCACCCACTCTGGAGGAGCAGGCAGCTGAAACGGGAGGGGCAAAGGGGAAGAGAACAGCTACCCCCAGGCTGCGGGCGATTCGCCTTCGCTCAGGTGTCAGGCGGCTGGCCTCGCTGCAGGCAGCGCTGGCTGAAACGCTCCGGCTGGGGCTGTGCAGGAGGGTAAATCAAATTGCCCAAGTCGCGCCGCAAGGGCTCGCAGTGTAAACCTGACTCGGGGCCAGCGAGCTGATGCAGGATCGCCAAGCTGGAGTTGTCGGGGGCAAGGACTAAGCCTCTTGAGAGCTTTTCCCAGCGGCCGTAGCCTCGGCACCGTCTGCGCTGACGCACTCGGCCTGCTGGAAGTTGCTAACTGCGTGCTCCAGAGAGCGTAGCTGCTGCTCGCTGGGGCCCATCAGCCTTCCACCTGCTTTCCTCGCCCAGCTGCCTGGCCCCCCTGCCCGCTGGCATCTTGGCGCAGAGGGGCTGTGTTGTCACTGGGCGGGGAAGGGGAGGAAAGGGGAGGCCGCTCACAGCCCCAGCCCCATTACAGTCTGGGTGATTCAGGTGCACTAGGTGATATTCAGCAGCAGCCCTGGGTGGGGACACAGCGTCTCCCCTTGTACTCGAGGGCAGGGACCTTGGACTTCATGGCCCAAGTCTGTGACACAAAAAAATCCCTTTGATCCGGCAGCAATTTCAAATAAACCCCTTTGATTGAGTGACCCCCCCCCCTTCCTCTGCGTGACTCAGGCCGCGGCCCCAGGAGGAGGTGGCCATGGCCAATGCCAACGCACCATCCAGCAGCTGCAGAATCCTCCGCCCTGATGGGGTTTTCGTCGCCTCGCAGAGTGCAGCCCCCGGCAGTGCTCCCAGCTTCCCTAAGCTACTGCCCATGTGCATCTTGGCCCCAGCAACCCCCAGCCCTCACTTACCCAGCGTGATGGCGCCAACCACGCAGGCTTGGGCAGCCATGCGGGTGTGGATCAGGTGCACAGACATCTTCATCTTTCCTCTGGCCTTCAGTCTGTAGAGGCCATAAGCGGCCACCATGGCAAAGCCCCCGATGCCTGTGGGAGGGAGAGTGCGTGGCAGCTGGGTCACTGGGAGGCTCCCCTGGGCCCACCGCAGGGCTGGAGGAGACTGATGCTGCAGCGTGAGCTGCTGGCCAAGGGCCTCCCTGCTAGTTTTGGTTTGTTTTACTCTTCCTGTCTTCTGGGCTACGCAGCTCCCGTCAGCAGCCCCCACCCGTAGCACCATCAGTGCTGTGCTTCCACCTGCAGGGGCCGGTCAGCATACGGGCCGGTCGTTACGAGCTCTTCCCCTCCCTGGGGCTCTGAGGACAGGTCCGTTCACACGCCCGCCAGCGCTCTGCACCCAGCGTTTGTGGGAAGCCGGGAGCTGCCGTGGCTCGGCTGGGGAAGGGTTTTTCACGTCTCTCTCGTGGGCCACGTAGCTCATGGGCCAGATGCAGGGCCAGGCAGGGCAGGTGCTATATAAGCTCCCCTGGCTCAGATGTGACCTGCCACAGCTCTGCTATTCCAGTCCTGCCTCCCGCCTCCAGGAAGCAGCTCCTGAGGCCGCCCCCTCGCTGGGTCCCAGGGCACGCTGCCCTCCCAGCCGCACCCTTTCACACCCACTCACCAACAGGCACGAACGGGGCCGCACCCGCCTTCTGCAGGAGCTTGGTGGAGACGGTGCCTTCGCGCTCAGGGACCCACTGGCTTTCGTCCGTAACCATCCTGCCCCTGCAGCCAAACAGGCCCCATGAGCCACCTTTCCAACCCCAGCAGCCAATGACCCCCCTCCTCCAGCGTCCCCTTCCTCACAGAGCTGTACCCCGGGGGCTGCCTGGTGCCCCCAGCCAGGGCTCTGCATAACGTCCTCGCGCTTCCTCCCCACAGAGCTGCAAGTGTCTTACCACAGGAACCACCCACGTCCCCCTCCCTCTCCCCACTTCACAGCTGGGGCCCGGAGAGGGGCGGGTGTCTGTCGCCCATGGTCACAGAGCGAGTTGGTGGCAGGGCCAGGGGTAGAACCCAGGAACCCTGCCTCCCTGGGGCCCGTTCAGGGGCTGCCCAGCTAAGGCATGTGTAGGGCTGGGCTACTGCTGGCCACTTGTTCCTATTGCCGGGGGTTGGGGGGGGGGGGGAGGTTCCCAGAATAGAACCCACTCGGTCTGTGCTGTGTTCTGCTGCCCCCAGCAATGGGCTCGTCCTGCGGCTGCAGCAAGCGCCTGCTCCCGTGCCTCAGCCCTGCATCACTGGGCCGCGCGTTCGCTCTGCTGGGCTTCAGGCTGAGTTCCCAGCGGCGCTGGCGGGTGAGACTGGGCCTGCAGTGCAGGGGACGCGGCATTCGCACCAACCAGCCCAAGGCCAGGCTGTACCTGGGGCCTGTTTGGTGCCAGCACCAAACCAGACCCTGATCCAGCGGGACAATTCCCAGATGACCTGGATGCTCATCATGAGCCACAGTCCAGGGTTAGGCTGTCGCTACAGTCAGTGACGGGACTGTGAGCATGACACCGCAAAGGCCCTTGTTTGTCCCCGGGATCCTAAAGCAGGGCAGGCTGAGCTGACAGTGGGGAGCGAGCATCAGGGTCCCCAGGGGTGCAGTAAAATACCCGTAGCTGGTACATCCTTTGGGGGGGGGGGAGGTCCTGACTTCCCTCTGCTAGAGAACCTGCCTCCCTCTGCGCAGGAGCCGCCATCCCCTGGTCTGTGCCCGGGTGTGCCGGGGACGGGGCTGGAGCAGATTTCCTGCTGCTAATGCCCGGCAGGTCCGCAGCCGTTACCTGCCCCAGGGCCGCTGGGTGCCAGTGCGGCATGGCCAGGCTTCCCAGGGATGGACATCTCCAAACCCCTCGAGGATCCCTGGGCTACTTCCCCAGTGCCAACAGCTCTGCCAAGCTGCCGAGAAAGCTGCAGCCCCCCCCAGCAGAGCCGAGCGAAGCGCCGTGACCTGAGACACTGAACCTCCCTCCTTGCACAGGCAGCCAGGGCGCCCCGAGCGTCTGACAAGGCTGCTGGCTCGGGGGGCGCTGCCCAGCACTCACCGGGCCCAGAGCCGTGTGCCAGGGGACCTGGGTGTGGCCGGCTGGTACTTACCTGCTCTCAGTGCTGCTGGGCTAGGGCTGGAGGCTGCCCGGGCTGGACCTCCTCTCCCCGCCGCACCCGGGACATTTCCCAGCCCTGCACTTTAGGGTTACAGCAAAGTCACCGGCCAGGGAGGGGGAGAGAGCGGAGAGGGGGCTGGTAACTTGGCACCAGTTCCAGGGACCTTAACCCTTTGTCTGCCAGACTCCAGCTCCCCTCCCGCACGGAAAGGTCTCCTGTGAAATCAAGACCCCACCCCCTGGCTGAGCACCCAGGCCCCCGGGTTTGCCCAGGATTCCCTGAGCCACGAGAAACAGGCAGGAAAAGTCCCAGCTCCACCAGCACCTCAGGGTGTCCACCAACCTCCCATCCGTCCCTGTCTCCCAGCCACTCCCGCACTCCAAGCTCATAGCAGACTCCCCACCCCAGGGCGGGCTCGGCCTTCCTCCCACTCCCAATCCTTTGAGCTCCCTGCCCTACCTTTGCTGCCAGCCCCCTTTAACCACGGGGCTCCCATCCCCTAGGCCCTCCCTTACATGGCCCCAAGCCTCTGCCGCCCGCCCCCCAGGGGTAGGCAGTGACACCCGACCGTGCCTGGCCCCTCATGCCCGAGTGATGGGGGAGGTGATGGGACTAGAAGATGCTCTGGTGGCAGGAATTACACAGCCCCCTTTGCTAACGTTAATACGGAGGGAAGAGCCCAGTCTCTCCCCCCCCCCACACACACACACACACGAGGAAGGACGGGTTGTCTGCTTAGGAGAGACAGCAGGGGCTGGGAGTCAGAACTCCTGGGTTCTGCACCCAGGTCTGGCACTGATTCATTGGGCAAGTCATTTCCTCTCCTGGGGCCTCAGTGTGCACATGTGTAAACCGAGGACACTAATATCTGCCGACGTCGGGGGCTGTGCGGCCAAGTGAACAGACATTGGTAAAGTGCTTGGAGATCCTCTCGTGGGCAGTGCCACCGACATGCCCGTGGCGTTGTTCGATGTTGCCCACTGGCCATGTCCCAGTGAGCCCGGAGAAGCGGCTTCAGCACCAGTGCTTTGTGACAATCAGTGACGTCTGGCTGGGAAGCAGGGCCCCTGAATCTTCATGTTTTCTGCTGGATTTAGACCTCTAGAGAACATCACCCTGGAGCGTTGCCTGCATGCTGCTCCCACACAGCCATTCTGCAGCAAATGGTGTATGGGCTCTGTGTGTAATCCATGGCAGAGGCTTTGCAGGGCTTCTCTTCCAGGTTAGCAGGGGCTTTAGCCACAAGAGCATCTTCTCTTTCCAAGGGCTTTATAGATTTGGCATAGACCTTTCATCACCCTGTGGAGCTGATAAATGGAAGGCTGCTGCAGAGAGTGGTCCATGCCTGGTCTGTCCAGCTGCATCATTAATGTGGAGAATAGCTGTCTTGGATGATCATGAAGTGTAAGACAATCTCTGATAAACCAGGTCTCAAGCCGTTAATTCAAAGCGAAAACAGATATATATATATAAAACAAAACAATAGATACCAAATGGAAAAAGGGGGCAGTTGATAGCAATGAATATAAATTAGAAGCTAGGACTTATAGCAAATTGATAAGGGAAGCAAAAGGACACAAGGTGGCATCTATGCCCAGCACAGTTAAGGACAATAAGAAGAGGTTTCTTTAAGTATATTAGGAATAAAAGGAATCCTAGCAATGGTATTGGTCCATTACTAAATGGAAATGGTAGAACTGCAGACAAAGCAGAAGTGTTCAATAAATATTCCTCTTCTGTATTTGGGAAAAAGCCAGATGATGTAGATATATCATAAGATGATGAAGAAATACTTTCCATTCCAACGCTAACTCAGGAGGATGTTAAACAGCAGCTGTGAAAGTTGGAGATTTTTAAATCAGTAGGTTCAGAGAACTTGCAACCAAGAGTTTAAAAAGAGCTGGCTGAGGAGCTCTCTGGAATGTTAAAGTTGATTTTTCCAGAACTTTTGGAGTACTAAGGAAGTTCCAGAGGACTGGAAGAAAGCTCATGGTGTGCCAATATTTAAGAAGGGAAATGGGACAATGGGGGTAGTTCCCGGCCTGTCAGCCTGAAATCAATCCTGGGCAAAATAATGGAACAGCTGATCCACTCGTCAGTTAATAAAGAATTAAGGGAGGGTAACATAATATCAATCAACATGGGTTTGTGGAAAATAGATCATGACAAACTAACTTGATATCTCTTTTTGATGAGATTCCAAGTTTGGTTGACAAAGGTAAAATATAATTAGACTTCTGCAAGGCATTTGAGTTGATACTGCACAATATTTTGATCAAAAAACTAGACTATAAAATGGACCTGGCCCACACGACATGGATTACAAGCTGGCTAAATGTAACTGTAAACAGGGAATCGTCATGGAGCAGGTGTGTTTCCAGTGGAGTCCTGCAGGGAGTGGCTCTTGGCCCTTCACTCTTTCACAGTTTGATTAATGACCTAGACCCAAACCAGAAATCATCCCCGGGAAAGCCTGCAGATGACACACAGCTTGGGGGAGGAGGAGTGGGGAGGAAGTCAGATCCCTGGATCGCTTCAGAAACTGGGCAAAGCAAAGGCTGTACCAACTCCTGGGGTTTGTGGGTTAGGAGCAGCCCTTTGAGCCCCGTTCTGAAGCCGCAGAGAAGCTCTTTGGGGCACGGGGTCTCGGAGGAGGCCCCAGGCCTGAGCGTGGCTCCTCAGTGCCCAATCCATCTGGTACAATGTGACGATCGCTGTCTGGGCCAGGACACAAGGGATTGCATTGGGGCCGTCCAGGGCTCAACACCTGAGTCTCTCCAGCTGGTGCTCCCGAGGCCAGGGCAGGGCGTCACTAACCTCCGCTGCAGCAGACGGTGACACGCGCTGACCAGTGGGCTGAGCAGCCCGTCCCCGGTCTGCCGGGACACGCCTGGCAAGCGTTCAGCGTCCCACGCAAAGGGGGTCCCAGCACTTCCCAGGGGAGAGGATTCTGTCCCGGTGGATCTTGGAGCCAGGCAGCTTTCCCTGCTCCTCCGCCCCATTTCCCCCTCTCTTAATCTAGTTCTGCCTGCCCCCAGGCAGTGCTGAGTTAATTCCCCACGGTGGAACCCCCGCTAGCCCGGCTACATCGCCCCCCGTGCAGCTCCAACCGGCCCCTGCGAGAGGCAGGCAGCATCTGCTTGCCCGCGGTTGAGGGAGAGGGTGTAAGAAACGTGCGAGGGGATAAACTGGGATGTGCTGGGGCGAGCCCCTGCATTGGCTTAGCAGCAGAGCGCCCACCTGGGACACTGGCACCCTGGCTGCTGCTTCCCAGCTGCAGTGATTTATCCCCCGCCAGTAAGAAACCAGCTGGGAGGTGGGGGAGGGCAGCCCCAGCTGGGGGCCACAGCCCCTGACCCCTGCAGTGCAGCACCAAGGACCCAGTTCTGCATGCACACAAAGGGGGTGAACTTGTGAGCGCGTGTTCCCCAGGGTGCCGAGTCCAGCGCCCCATTAGGTTTGCAATGTGCTCCTGGCTTCTGGAGCATGTGGCCATGTCACAGAGTCCCCGGGCGACGCTCTGGAACTGCTCCCTACGAAGTCAGGCAGGACTCTGGTGAAGTCTCCTCTCTGGGAGCAGATTGTCTCCAGGCAAGAAGCTCACACGGCTTCACCTTCCTGGGTCTGACCTTGGAGCATTCAGCATCCTCTGCCCCTCCGTGCACTTCCCACAGCGAGTCCGCCCAGGCGGGGTCCTGGGGAAGCCAGAGGGTCCTGCACCCGCACTTCGCAGTCAGACGTGACTCTTAGGCAGCCAGTAAAACAGAGGTTTATTAGATGACAGGAACATGGTCTAAAACAGAGCTTGTAGGTACAGAGAACAGGACCCCTCAGCCGGGTCCATTTGGGGGGGCAGTGAGCCAGACACACACGTCTGCACTCACTCTACGTCCCCAGCCAGCCCCAAACTGAAACTCTCCAGCCCCTCCTCCTCTGGGCTTTGTCCCTTTCCCGGGCCAGGAGGTCACCTGATTCCTTTTTTCTTCCACACCGATAGCTCTCACCTCGGGGGGGGGGGGGGGGGGGGGAAAGGGCCCCGGCCATTAGTTGCCAGGAGACAGAGTGTCGGCCATTTATGTGCACTGGCCCATTGCTCTGCAACAATTACAGCCCCTTATCCCACCACCTAGCGACTTAAGAGATGCATAGGGGAAACTGAGGCACCCCGACAGTATTCAGAGGAAACATTAAGAACATTCCCACTTCGTCACAGGCCATCTTGCCAGAGTGACGGGGAGCGACTGGGCAGAGGCTCTGGTCTATGCTGCTCTAACTCTCCCACGGTTCCTTAGGAATTCTCCAGTGTAGGCGAGATGTAGCGCTATCCTGAGGATCTCAGAGAGCCCTGCTCAGTAGCAGTGTCCTGTCCCCGTTCTAACTGGGGGAAACGGAGGCACGGAGCGGGGAAATGACTTGGTCAAGGTCACCCAGCAGGCTAGAGCCAGGAATAAACGCCAGGTCTCCTGAGTCCCAGATCTGTGCTCCACCCACTGGGCAATACTGCTTCTCGAGACCTGTCACCGTGGTATCTGGCCCACTGCTTTCAGCCAGCAAAGTCAGTTGAGTTACTCTGCCTCACAGGGAGTGAGAAGTGAGGCTCCGTGAGCCAGCCGCTGAGCCGGGGCCGGCTGGGAGGGAGGTTCTGGCCGTTCCCATTGTTGCTGTTCCCACCAGGCTGGGGACGGGATTGTTTCTCATGAGGGATGTTTACAGAGGGACCTGGGTCAGAGCCTGGCGGCCCAGTTGCAGCCACCAACGTCCTGTTCCCTCCCTCGCTGCGGGGAGCTTGAGCGGAAAACACTGACCCCTCCTTAGATCAAAGGGCTGGAGCCGGGCCCCAGCCCCTGTGAATTCCAGGGGCGAAAGGGAGGGAGATAAACAGCCCTTTCCCAAGCCGGCTGTGGGAGCTCAGCGGGGTCAGGAGCGAGGGCGGAACGGCCCTGCTGCTTCCTCTCACTGGAGCCCAGAGCCGCTTCCAGCCACGCCGCCACTTTGGCTCTGTCAGACTCTCTCTGAGCAGGGCCGGGGGCAGGAACCCTGCAGCTGCACCTGGCAACGCCCCCATGCCCCCCCCTGCACACGCGTCCGCTGTCACACTCTTTTCCTGGCACCAACACCCAGCTGCTTCCCTCGTGCCGAGAGCTCCTGGGCGGGGGGACGGACCATGCCCATGTGCCCCCTGGCTGTGCATGGCTGGAAGCCCAGGCGGCAGGTGGACCACGCGCGGTCCCGGGCTGGCTGATCGGCCACACTAGCTGTCCCCATTGAAACAACAACCCCCACTCTGGGCCCCACAGCCAGAGGGGGTGAGCTCTGGAGACCACCCTGCAGGGAAGGGGACGTGTAAAATGGGAGCTAAGCTCACCCGGCTGCTGTGGGCTCCGGTGCCGCAGGAAAGCAGCCAGGTCAGGGCCTGGCACTCCAGCTGGAGCAGCACCGCTCTGGCAGCGTGGCATGGGGGCTGCGTGACCAGGGCAGTGGGGGGCTCTCTAAGCAGGACCCTGGCTTGGGATGGTTCGGAGCTATTCCCCGCACCCTTCTGGCAGTTGACCCGCCTGGGGAATGCTGGGCTGTCACTCCAAAGCGAGCTGTTCCCCTCCCATCTGAGCCCCTGCTCCTTCCCAGCAAGGGAGGGTCCGCAGGGCTTGCCCAGGCAGCGTCTTTGTTGAGGCTTGGGCAGGAGACTATCTGGGCCAGTGTGGGGAGAGGCAGCTCGGGAGCTTGTAATGGTTCATTTCATTAAGCTAATTGGCTTTTCGTGCATCCAGGACCACACATTGTTTTGCTGGGGGGGCCTGTCGCTTCCTTTGGAGCATGGCAAAGCCGTCTGGTGAGTGCCGGCGTGTCCTTTGTCTAACAGCTGGCCGTGCTCTGGGAAAGCAGCAGGAAGGAACTGGCGCTTTTGTTTGCAGGCTCAGCTGGGGCTCTGGTTGGCGAGGATGGTTCTGACAGAGGCTGAGTGGCTTTTGCTTGCGCGCTGCGCAGGCCTCACAGTGCAATTGGGGGGCGGCTTGCAGCTGGGTTAACGAGAGCATTCCTTCAGGGTGCCAGTGCAGGGCACGGCGGTGCTTCCCAGCCCTCCCATGAGACACCGGCCGGAGTGCAACATTTAATGGGATCGATTGAGAAGTATTGTCCTTGTTTACCTGGAGCAGCGAGAGGCCCTGCCCCAGTTCAGGGCCCGCAGAGCTCCACGGGCTGGGAGAATGGGAGCATCTTTCTCCTCAGATGGGAAACCAAGGCTCTGATTGACTTGCCCACGGTCACACAGGCTGTGGCAGAGCAGGGAACTGAGCCCAGCTATCCCAAGGCCCAGGCTAGAGTCCTGACCACTGGGCCAGCCTCCCTCCGGTTGTAACCTTTGCTTTGTACAGCCCCCGGCTTCATCCCACTTCCCGAATGGAGCGCCTGGCCGCTCTGCCCGGTCTCTGCCCGGTCTCTGCCCCGCCTGTGTCTCTGGGGGTGCTAGCCAGGTGGGGGTCCCTTGCATTTATTCCGCTAACCCTCATCCTGGGACGCCGTCTCCCTCCCTGCTCCCGGAGCAGCTTCAAACACCATCCCTGCCTGCTCCCCACAAGGTGGAATTTGCTTCCTCCCCACCCCCACACCACTCCCCAGCCCAGCTGGACAAGGTGCAATCCTGGGCTGGGAAACGCTAGCTTGGCTAAAATGCAGTGTCTGGAAGCAGACTGAAGGGGGCGCCATATACCGATGGGAGGGGAGTTTCCTCCCCTCACCCCCCCCACTGCAGCACCTGCCTCCAGTGTGGCCACTTACTTGGGCCTCGGAAGCTGACTGGCCCCTTTAGAAGAGTCTCTGTTTGGGCACCCAGAATGGGAAATCTCAGCCTTGGCTCCTGTGTGCACTGAGACGGTAGGTGAGCCCTGAGTCGGAGAAACTCCTCTGGCGGGGCAGCGCCTCCCACAGGGGCTGCCGGCTTTGGAAAGCGCTTGGGAGACCCTCCCATCAATGGGCTGGAGAAGGGCAAAAACAGGTCGGGACGAGGCACTGGAGCGTCTCATCTGCTGGGCCTGGATGGAGTCTGCCGAGATGCTCTGTGCAGGGGTGCCGGAACCGGGAGACCCAGTGGGACCATGGCCTCCTCTCTCAGAACAAGTGCCCAGGTGCTGGATTCCGGTGACAGCCGGGTGTATCTGCTGGGGACAGCTGGCATTGGCTGTCAAAGACTGGAGTCGGGGAGGATGGTGCACTGGGGAGATATAACAACAGCAATACAACTTGTCTTGGGCTTGCGGATCTCAAAGCATTTCATATATTAGAATGAAATAAACCTCACAGCCCCCCGGGGGGACAAGAGCAATATGGCGATTGACATTTTACAGATGGGGAAACTGAGGCATGGAGCAGGGCAGAGCATCAGGGACAGAGCCACCCCATCTCTTGACTCACAGGCCTGTGCTTTGCCCTTATTCCAGGCAGGAGGGGCCGAGTGAAGAGCTTGGCACCGTTAGCATTGAGACTGCCATTTTCAAAGGGCTGACGGAAGCTAGCCATTCCGAGCCCATGGGAGTTGGTGCCTGAGCCCGAAGGTATTTAGGTGCCTGACTCCCACTGGGGATCTGCGCCTGACTCCCTGAGGCCCAGGGAGTTTTGTCTGGTCTGAGGGAGTGAATGGTTCTGTGACCAAACCCAGGGCCCCTCTGACAATGCAGGTCCCTGCGGTGCCCACCCCCTTCCTCGCTGAGGCTGGGATGGCTCTGGAAGGTCACACCTGGCCCCGGATACTCTGCCCTGTTTCCAGAGAGGCTGTGAGATTCCCCCAGTGCTGAGCCCGCAATGCAAAGCAAAGCAATGCAAAGGGAGGAGCGAGGCTTCGGAAGTTAACTGGGTGTCAGGAAGCCTTAATATTAGCTGCCAAGTCTGGTTAGGATGCGGCATCGCAGGGATGGGGAAGGAGAGCGGAGGTCAAACCCTAGGACGCAGAGCCATTGTTAGACTCAAAGAAACCCAAACCGGTGACATGTCACTAACAAGGTCCAACGAGCATTTGTGTCATGCGGCCCGCGGGCTGCATTCATTACTGCTAATAAACCACCCTCGGAGCGGGGAGACGCTCTGAACAAAAAGAGGAGGTGCCGAGGAAACTTGAAAGCCCTCCAGCTTCCCCAAAGTGAGCCGACAAGGCGCTAATGAGGGGACTGGGACACTGAAGTTAACAGGAGCGGAGTGCTGGGGCTTCGTATTCCTCCTCCCAAAGCGGAGCGTGAATTCACCTTGAACAGAGCCTCTGTCCTTGGCGCTAGCTAGTGCTGGTGGATTTGTGCGAGATTCTTTGCTAATACCTGCTTGGATCCTGACCCACAGCCGTGCCCCTGGGAACCCGGCCTTACAAACGTCTGAAGGGGGAATGGCCGTTCATTGTTCTGACACTCCCCTTTGAGTGGAGACAGCGGGATTTGGGGGGTGAAGAAGAATGGTCATTGGTGGCTATTCTCCTGCTTAAAAAAGTTCCATCCACCCAATCAGAAAGCAGACGTGATACCAAGTGACAAATGACGCACCGCAAACAGCCAAGGGTCCAACCGAACAGCTCCAGGGCTGCAGCTTGACACCGGCCAGCAAAGAGCTACAAAGAAGGGAGCCGTCTGCAGAGCTCAGGGTGGATTTGTCAGCAGAAAGAAAAAGGCCACTGCGAGCACTAGTGCAGACCGGCTTGCGGCCCAAGCCGGCTCCACAACCAGGGGGACTGAGCAGAGTTTGTCCAAGTGGAGGCTGGGAGAATCGAGAACCCCCGTCACCCAACCTGCCTTCCCTCTTGTGCGTGTGAGAACTTGCTGAGGATTGCTAGGTTGGGCTGCGCACTCACCACGCTGTAGATTCACAGAATTTAAGGCCGGATGGATCCATTCGATCACCTGGTCGGAACTCTGGTAAATCACAATTCAGAGTGTCCCCCATTACCCCAATACTGAGTCCAATAGCTTGTTTGGCCAACACATCTTCCCTAAAGCCTCCAGCCTGGCTCTGAAGACTCCCTTGGTGTTTGGCCCAGCAGTTAATCACCCTCCCCTCCCTGTTAATGGTGCCATCCCCAGTGTTTGACTTGGGGCTCTGCCTGTCTATTCACCTAGAATATGACGGGGGTCGTTGTTTTCTCAAGGTCACCCAAGTGAGTCAGTGCTGAGCCCAGCTCTCCTGACTTGCACTCCTACCGGCTGGTCTCCGCTCTGCCCAGGGCAGGCAGAATGCTTTGGGGCCCAGGATCTCGGCTGCTACAGCCCCACACTCGGCCCATCTGCGTTATCCCAGGGCAGGAGTAGGGTTGCCAGGGGTCCGGTTTTCGACTGGAACACCCGGTCGAAAAGTGACCCTGGTGGCTCCAGTCAGCACCGCCGACCGGGCCATTAAAAGTCCAGTCGGCCGTGCTGCAGGGCTAAGACAGGCTAATGCTGTGCCCCAGAAGCGGCCAGCGGGTCCTGCTCCTAGATGGGAGCAGGGGGGGCGGAGCCTGTGGGCGAGAGCAGTACACAGAGCCTCCTGCCCGCCCCCCTGCCTAAGAGCCGGGCCTGCCAGCCGTTTCCAGGGCGCAGCGCAGTGCCAGGACAGGTAGGGACTAGCCTGCCTTAGCCCTGCAGCACCGCTGACCAGGAGCCGCCCGAGGTAAGCCCGCATCCCAACCCTGAGCCCCAATCCCCTGCCCCACACTGTGCCCCCTCCAAATCCAGAGCCCCCTCCTGCACCCCAAACCCATTATTCCTGGCCCCACACCAGAGCCCACACCCCCAGCCCAGAGCCCGTACCCCCTCCTGCACCCCAACCCCCTGGCTAAACCCGCACTCTGAATCCCTCGGCCCCACCCCCCAGCCTGGAGCCCCCTTCTTCACCCCAAACCCCTCATCCCTAGCCCCACCCCAGGGCCCACACCCCCAGCCGGAGCCCTCACCCTCTCCACACCCCAACTCCCTGCCCCAGCCCAGAGGCCCACTCTGAACCCCTCATTTCTGGACCCACCCCGGAGCCCGTACCCTCAAGTAGAGCCCTCATCCCCTCCCACACCCCAACCCCCTGCCCCAGCCCACTGAAAGTGAGTGAGGGTGGGGGAGAGCGAGCCACCGAGGGAGGGGGAATGTAGTGAGTGGGGGTGGGGCCTCAGGGAAGGGGCGGGGCCTCAGGGAAGGGGTGGGGCTAGGGTGTTCGGTTTTGTGCAATTAGAAAGTTCCTAGGCAGCAGTAGGGCAAATGGTGCTGGGCCAAGGACAAAATGTGCCTGGCACCCAGCTCCCCTTCACAGTGTGAGGGCCGTACCACTGCGTACGCTAGGGAACAAACCCCGCGGGGCCTGGGCTCATCCCGTTGGGGGTGTGAGGTGGGGCGGGGTTTGAAGGAAGGCAGGGCAGGCACTTGGCCAGCATTCATCGGGATGCTGTGGTGAGGGCCCAGAGTAACGTGGACGCAGCTATGAGGTGGATGGAGACAAAGGGAGAGGACGGGCCAAAACTGGGAGGGAACATTTTACCCCAGTCCGGTTCCAGGGCAGAGCTGTGGCACAGGGCCACATGGCCCAGCAGCTGCAAGGATGGTCTCCTGGCTAAGGCTGGGCTAGACTTGGGTTCTGTTCCCCCGTCCTGTGTGACTGTGGGCAGGTCCCTCTGTGACCCACCTGCCCAATGGGGATGGTACCGACTACGCAGGGCAGGGCGTGAGCCTCGGTGCATCAGGGCTTCCAAGGGCTGTGGAGATTCCTGGATGGAGGGTGCAGCATTGTGACCGTGATACTGCACTGGCTGGGTCAGTGCGTGGCACAGCCACGGCCGGTCCCTACAGGTGTGGCTCTCCCTGGAGGGGAAGGGAAGGGCCCCCGGCCCAGGCCGTGCCCCGAGAGGAAGCAGGAGGGAAGGTGCTTCCTGCCTGGAGACAGGGACAGTGTTTTGGTGTCAGCCCCGTGCGGGGAGCTGGCTCGGTCCCTCTGCCAGGAACAAACGCAGGTTTTGCTGTTCCTGTGTCGTCACGCAAGGGACTCTGCCCACATCGGCCAGTGCACCAGGAGGCCATGAGGTCGCCCACGCTATGGGTGTGAGGAAGCCGGGAGGCCGTCCCAGGAACCTCAGAGCCTTGACCTTCCACCCCGGGCTGCGGGGAGGAGAATTAGGGCTTCCAGAGTCCAGGGAGAGAGGCTCTTGGCCAGGTGGTGGGAGCCTAGCACCCTGTGCCGCCTTCAGCTCCACAAAGGTGCACCTGCCAGGGCCCAGCGTGATGTCCCTTCCCCTCAGAGACAGCGCCTGGGGTATGGCCGGAGCCTGACACTGCTGCGGGGAAGGGGTGCAGGGGGCGCTGCTCACCCACAGAGACAAGAGCTGTCCTTTAGGGGCTGAGGGTGCCAGCCCTTGATCAGAGCTGCCTTGTGGCCTCCACGGAAACCTTCCTCCGGAAATCAGCAAGGCCCTGGCGTCCCTATCTTGGCTCTGCCGCCCCATGTTTCCACTCAGCCCCTTGCACGAGACCCTGTGGCTACAACTTCGGAGCCTCTGTCAGTGTCTCACTTTCAGCCAGTGACACAGAAAAGCAAGAGACCTGAGCTGTGATCAGCAGCTGAGCAGGAGCGGGGCCTGTGGAGAGCAGGTGGCATCCTGGGGATTTTCTCTCTGGCCTGTGGGCAAGGGGCATCACCTGCAAGAGGAAAGAAGAATCGGGAGAGGCCAGGGCCCTCACACGTCTCTCCCTGGCCTCACTGCACTCAGCTCTGCAGCAGCTAACCGCTGGAGCCTTGTGAGCGTGGCAGGGACGCACCTCGGGGGGGAGCGTGTGTGACAGGGAGCTTTGCCTTGGTTTAGAATCCGCCTCCCAGCAATGCAGAGCAGGACAAGAGAAGACACAGATGCAAAAACGTATGCAATGGAGACACCAGTGAGTCCTGACATGACGCCGCTGTCTGAGGAAGCCGAGCTGTGGGCCCTGAATCCCAGGCCAGCCCGGGCGCAGACACACGCAGATGAGGAGCATTGCCCATGTCCCCTCGCCAAACCTGCCCCCCCCCGGATTGAATTGATTTCCTTTGGCTTTTGTTGTATTTAACACGTGGCTCTCCAGGCCATGCTGTCAGCGGGGCGTGTTCATGGCTGACCCTGCGTCTGCAGCCTGGCTGGAGCAATGGAAGCAGAGCTGAGGGCAGCCTGGAGCTGGCAGCGCAAGCTGTGGCGCTGTGCTATATATAGACAGCTTGGAAATCACAGCCGAGGAAGTAAAAAAAGACAGGGCTGCTTGTGTGTGTCATGGCGGCCGGCCCCGCGCTTTGCCCAGCCGCTAGGCCTCCAAAGGGGCCTTCCTCCTCACACACCCTCACCAGCCTCACTCACTGGACACGGAGACTCAGATAAACCTGGCTGGGCTAGTCACATCTGCCTGTGGCATGCTGGTGGCATTCTTAGGGGAGGGGAGTGTGGTCTAGAGCAGAGGTGGGCAAACTACGGCCCGGGGGCCACATCCGGCCTGCGGGACTGTCCTGCCTGGCCCTTGAGCTAGTCCCCAGCCCCTCCCCCGCTGTCTCCCTCCCCTGCAGCCTCAGCTCACTGTGCTGCCAGCACTCTGGGCGGCGGGGCTGCCAGACATGCTGCTCTGAGCGGCATGGTAAGGGGGCGAGGAGCGGGGGGGTTGGATAAGGGGCAGGGGGTCCGGGGAGGCAGTCAGGGGACAGGGAGCAGGGGGCAGTTAGATGAGGTGGAGATTCGGGGGGGGGCGCTCAGGGGACGGGGAACAAGGGGTGTTGGATAGGTGTGGGAGTCCCGGGAGGGCTGTCAGGGGGCAGGGGTGTGGATAGGAGTTGAGGCAGTCTGGGGACAGGGAGCAGGGGGGTTGAATAGGGGGTGAGGTCCCAGGGGGGCGGTTAGGGGTGGGTGGTCCCGGGAGGGGGCAGTCCAGGGACAGGGAGCAGGGGGGGTTGAATAGGGGGTGAGGTCCCTGGGGGGAGATTAGGGGCGGGTAGTCCCGGGAGGGGGCGGTCAGGGGACAAGGAGCAGGGGGGGTTGGATGGGTTGGAGGTTCTGAGGGGGGCAGTCGAGGGCGGGAAGTGGGAGGGGGTGGATAGGGGGCGGGGGCCAGGCTGTTTGGGGAGGCACAGCCTTCCCTACCCAGCCCTCCATACAGTTTCGGAACCACGATGTGGCCCTCAGGCCAGGAAGTTTGCCCACCCGGGTCTAGAGCCAGGCAGGGAAGGCAGGACTCAGGTTATAGTCCCAGTCTGGAGAATTGGGGGCAATGTGATCTACTGGTTACAGCTGGGCCTGGGGCTCCAGATTCCTGGGTTCTATTGCTGGGGAATAGGGAATGGTCTAATCTAGTGGTTACCGGTCTCGGGGTACCTCGGTTCTGTTGCTGGTTCTGGGAAGTATGGGGGAAATGTGGTCAGGGAACACGTGTTAGCATAAATGGTCCTGTTCTACAGTTGGGGAAAAGCCAGATGACACGGTCACATCACATGGTGATGATGAAAAACTTTCCATTCCAGCAGTAATTCAGGAAGATGTGAAACAGCAGCTATTAAAGTTAGACATTTTTAAATCAGCAGGTTTGGAGAACTTGCAACCAAGAATTTTAAAAGCGCTGGCTTAGGAGCTTTCTGAACCATTCATGTTGATTTTCTATACGTCTTGGAACCCAGGGGACGTTCTAGAGGACTGGAAGAAAGCTAACGTGCCAATAAAGATAAATGGGACAACCCAGGTAATTACAGGCCTGTCAGCCTGACATTGACCCCCAGCAAAATAATAGAAGGCTCATCCAGTCCTTGATTAATAACAAATTAAACAAGGGTAATATATTAATGCCCACCAACGTGAGTTGATGGGAAAGAGCTCCTGTCAAACTAACTTGATATCTTTGGGTGATATTACAAGTTGGGTAGATAAAGGTAATAGTGCTGATGTAATAGACTTGAACTTCTGTTAGGCATTTGACTTGGTACTGCACAACATCCTAAGAAACTAGAAGGATACAAAATCAACATGGCCCCATTACATGGATTAAAAGCTGGCCAACTAATAGGTCTCACACTGTAATTGTAAACAGTAAATTATCACTGAACGGGTGTGTTTCTAGTGGGGTCCCTCAAAGATCGGTTCAAGCAGAGGTCCGGGGCCCCTGGGGGCCCATGAGCAGGTTTCAGGGGCTCCTCCAAGCACAGCCAGCATTAGACTCACTGGGGCTCAGGGCAGCAAGCCGAAGCTCCACCGCAGGGGGCTGATGCCTGTGGCTCGGAGCCCTGCCACCCAGAGCTGAAGCCAAAAAGCTGGAGCAACTTAGCTTTGCAGGGGGTCCTCTGGCATGGGGCCCCAGGCAATTGCCCTGTTTGCTACCCCCAGCGCCGTCCCTGACTTGTACATGCAGAAAACCAGCTGTGGCACAGGTGGGCCATGGAGTTTTTATAGCATCTTGGGGGAGGGGGCTCAGGAAGAGAAAGGTGGAGAACCCCTGCCCCACGCTATTTCACATTTTTATCAATGACCCGAAAAAATATAAAATCATCGCTGAGAAAATATGCAGATGACACAAAATTGGGGGAGTGGTAAATAATGAAGAGGCCAGGTCACTGATACAGAGAGAGCTGGATTGCTTGGTAGGCTGGGAAAAGCAAACACTTTGCAGTTTAGAGTGCCCAAATGTAAATGTACCCCTTTAGGAACAAGGACTGTCGGCCGTACGTTCAGGGTGGGGGACTCGATCCTGCGAAGCAGGGACTCTGAACAAGGTTTGGGGTTGTGGTGGCTAATCACAGAATATCAGGGTTGGAAGGGACCTCAGGAGGTATCTAGTCCAACCCCCCTGCTCAAAGCAGGACCAATCCCCAACTAATCATCTGAACATGAGCTCCCAATATGACGCTGTGGCCAAAAGGGCTAATGCCATCCTGGGAAACAGGAACAAGGGAATCGAGTAGGAGCAGAGAGGTTATTTGATCTCTGTATCTGGCACTGGTGTGACCACTGCTGGAATCCTGTGTCCAGTTCTGGTGAAGGATGTTGATAAATTGGGGAGGGGTCAGCGAAGAGCCACAAGAACGATGAAAGGATGTGAACAAATGCTTGTCGTGCTATAGACTCAAGGAGCTCGGCTGGTTAGCTTAACAAGGGGAGGGCTAAGGGGCGACTGGATCACAGTCTGTACGTACCTGTGTGGGGAACGGAGCTGTGGCAAGGGGCTCTTCTGTCCAGCAGACAAGGGGATAACATGAGCCAATGGCTGGAAGTCGAAGCCAGACAAACCCAGACTAGAAATAAGGCACGTTTTTAACAGGGAGGGTCATTAACCATTGGAATGACGTCCCAAGAGCTTCTCCAGTGTTAAATCAAGACTGGATCTGCTCTAGTTCAACCAGGTATTAATTCAGGGCAGGTCCCTGAGCTGTGTCACCCAGGAGGGCAGACTGATGATCACGGTGCTCCCTTCTGCCCGTGTCTCTGCATCCATGACTCTGTGGCTGTGGATGGCTAGATCCCTGGGCCTGGACCCATCGCTCACATGCACAGTTGCCATCCCCTCATGGCCGGGGCGTTGAGGCGAGGTTTTCACCTCCTCCTGGAGCACTCAGCAGCACGACTCCTTCGCACCCTAGGTATGACTGGACCTCGTTCCCACGCTGCTGTGGTTCTTGTACTACCAACAAACTGCTGAGTTTCAGTTGCTGCCACCAGTGACGCTAGGCCTGGGGAGCCGGGGGACGGCTTCACGGCCCAGAATGGTTCTAAGACACACAGGGTTAATAATGGGCGGAAATGTATCCATGCCTAAAGACGTCAAAACCCGTCTGGTAAGTTATCCACAGCCCAGCTCTCCTTTCAGCTCGCAGCACAAGATTTTCCTTTTCCTATCGACTAGTCATTGCACACGTGTGCGCTCTGCCTGCCGGCACAGCTCCCACTGAAGTCTGTCTGGGGAGTTTTTGCCTGCATGGACCTGACTGCAGGAGAGTTTTCTAGTGCCCTGGCCCAGGAGGTGGATCCTTGTAGCCATGCAGAGTCCCAGTGAAGTCAGTGGGCCCCAGATGCATGCGAGGATCTGCCCAGCTGAGGGCTGGGGAGTTTATGTGCTGGAGACAGAACTCGTTCACGGGGAGGCCTCCGGGCAGGACTTCTCTACGGAAGAACATGGGGTGGGACTTTCCAGTCTCGGCTTCCATTGGAGTCAATGGGAGTTTTGCCATTTGCTTCACAGCGAGTGCATTTGAAAACCCATCTCTGGCATCTCTTCCCTCTCCACTCCTACAACAGGGGCCTCAGGGCTAGATCCAAAAAGGGACCTAGGTCCTTGCCTCCCAGTGGAGTCCAGAGCCCAGAGTTAGGCCCCCAGGCTCCCTACCCAATGCCTGGGCAGAGACAGGCACCCAAGGAAGGGATCCACCGCAGCCAGCGTGCTGAATGGGGAGCTACCTAAGCTAGCCAGCAGGAAATGCCCAGAGGACGAGATGGCCACAGCCCCATCCCTCAAAGGGATGCAAGTGCCTTACTCTGGGTCCCAGAGAGGTGCCAGTCTCTGCTTGGGATTCCCAGCATGGTGTTTGCCAGCCATGCTAGCGAAGAGCTGGTGGTCGTGCTAAACGTCGGGTTTGTGGTGCGTGCCCGGAATGCCGGAGACCCAGGTTCAATCCCCCCTGCAACGAGTCAGCGCTGAGCCTGAAGAGTGCTGCTGAGCTGATAAGTCACCCCTCCGCCAGGGCTCCAGGGCTCGGCCAAGCCACAGGCGCAGGTCTAACCCGATGACCCCCACGCCAGGGATACAGAGCAGCCCACTCCAGTCTGCTCAGCGTGGCTACCTCGCCGGGAGTATCCCCCACGGCTTGATGGTGCTGGCAGAATGCTCCTGCTCCAGCCTTGTTCCAACACCGCTCCTGATTCCTGTGCTGACCCCTGGCTCCAGTCCCCGGCCCGACCGCTGCTGCTCCAAGCACTAGGCCTGACCATCCTCTTCGCAGCTCCTGACACCCTCCGATGTGGAGACGGGTTTGAATAGGAGTCGTTCCCCGCCCCTCCAGGAGAGTGCCCTGGTCACTGAGCTCTGGGATATTGCGATGGGGGCTCCCTAAGTCTCTCCAGTGGAAGCTGCTCCACTGGGGATAAATGATTAAATATGCAGTGGGCCAAGGAGAGAGGCCAGCTGGTCAGGGCGCTCACCGGGGGATGGGGGAAGACACGTTCAGTCCCCAAGGCCTTTATAGGAAGCAACTGACTCCTTCTGAGCTGGGTCTGATGGTTCCTGCCCTGGGCTCCCTGCAGCATCCAACGCTAGCTATGGACAAGTGTCCGTTATAGGATCATATTAAATACAAATGATTGTTTTCTGGTCCAGTCACAAAGCAAGTTCTAGAGCACCAAAGAGCTAAATGCTCCCCCCCCAAGGTAGTGTCTTCAAGCCATAAAATATTTGTTTAAAATGCATTTCGCCCACAGGGGCCGTAAGATGTTGTATAGCTTGCCCCCTTCTCCCCCCCAGCCCAGATCTTCCTTCCAAAGGTTTCTCCACAAACGTGAGACGCTGGTAACCCACCTCGATTGCTCCAGGATGCTGGATGGCGCCAGTATTATCACAGATCCCTGGCCCATCATGTCTCCTGTACACCCCTTTTCTGTCAGGAATAATGAGCCGCTGGACCAAGTTGCCAGGGACGTGGTGGAATCTTTAAGGGTGTGTCCACACTGGGACAAAAGGTCATTTTCTCATCACATGTAAGCTAACACCCAGCAGTAACACACGGTGACATCGTAGTGTGGCAAGGCAATCATGTCGCTCTCACAAGTGTTAACAGGTCAAGGTAAACAGCAGGGCTCACCTCGAACAGCTGACCTATGACAAGCACAACTGCCGTGTCCACATGAGAATGTTACCACGTTTTAGTTATCACATGGTAAAAAAAAAATGGTGAAGACAAAGCTTAAGTCAAGCCACTGCCCTTCAGTTTCCTATCTGTCAAATGCCTTGGAAAGCACTTTGAGAGACTCGGGTGAAAAGCATCTTATCAAAGTACCATTAGAGAGGCTGGCTAATGATAAATGTGTATTTGGGCAAGGCCCCTTTTTAAGATAAAATATTGTAAAATGTCTAATCATATTTTGCTCTTCCATAGCAACCGTCATGTGAGGACCACAAATGTTAATAAATTAAACTTCACAACATCTGTGTGAGGTGTATCACAATTACACACAAAAAACTCTATTAAAAGAACAGCATCCAAATTGAAAGTCCAGCACTCAGAAGTCAGGAAATGCCAGAACGAAGGCTGCCCATGCAGTGTCCGAATATCTAGTAACGCAGCTACTTAGAATCATAGAAGATTAGGGTTTGAGGAGACCTCAGGAGGTCATCTAGTCCAACCCCCTACTCAAAGCAGGACCAACACCAACTAAATCATCCCAGCCAGGGCTTTGTCGAGCCTGACCTTAAAAACCTCTAAGGATGGAGATTCCACCCCCTCCCTAGGTAACCAATTCCAGTACTTCACCACCCTCCTAGTGAATTAGTGTTTCCTAATATCCAACCTAGACCTCCTCCACTGCAACTTGAGACCAATGCTCCTCGTTCTGTCATCTGCCACCACTGAGATCAGCCAAGCTCCATCCTCTTTGGAACCCCCCTTCAGGTAGTTGAAGGCTGCTATCAAATCCCCCTTCACTTTTCTCTTCTGCAGACTAAATAAGCCCAGTTCCCTCAGCCTCTCCTCATAAGTCATGTGCCCCAGCCCCCTAATCATTTTCGTTGCCCTCCACTGGACTGTCTCCAATTTGTCCTCATCCCTTCTGTAGTGGGGGGACCAAAACTGCTGGTAATGCTCCTACTAATACAGCCCAATATGCCGTTGGCCATCTTGGCAACAAGGGCACGCTGCTGTCTCATATCCAGCTTCTTGTCCACTGTAATCTCCAGGTCCTTTTCTGCAGAACTGCTGCTTAGCCAGTCGGTCCCCAGCCTGTAGCAGTGCATGGGATTCTTCCTTCCTAAGTGCAGAACTCTGCACTTGTTGAACCTCATCAGATTTCTTTTGGCCAAACCCTCCAATTCGTCTAGGTCACTCTGGACCCTATCCCTACTCTCCAGCATATCTACCTCTCCCCCCAGCTTAGTGTCATCTGCGAATTTGCTGAGGGTGCAATCCATCCCATCATGCAGATCATTAATGAAGATGATGAACAAAACTGGCACCAGTATTGACCCTTGGGGCACTCCGCTTGATACCGGCTGCCAACTAGACATCGAGCCGTTGATCACTACCCGTTGAGCCCGACAATCTAGCCAGCTTTCTATCCACCTTACAGTCCATTCATCCAATCCATACTTTTTTAACTTGCTGACAAGAATACTGTGGGAGACTGTATCAAAAGCTTTGTTAAAGTCAAGATATATCACATCCACCGCTTTCCCCATATCCACAGTGCCAGTTCTCTCATCATAGAAGGTAATCAAGTTGGTCAGGCATGACTTGCCCTTGGTGAATCCATGCTGACTGTTTCTGATCACCTTCCTCTCCTCCAAGTGCTTCAAAATGGATTCCTTGAGGACCTGCTCCATGATTTTGCCAGGGACTGAAGTGAGGCTGACCGGTCTGTAGTTCCCCGGGTTCTCTTTCTTCCCTTTTTAAAATATGGGCACTATATTTGCCTTTTTCCAATTGTCTGGGACCTCCCCCGATTGCCACGAGTTTTCTAAGATAATGGCCAATGGCTCTGCAATCACATCAGCCAACTCCTTTAGCACCCTCAGAGGCATTCGATCCGGACCCATGGACTTGTGCTCGTCCAGCTTTTCTAAATTGTCCTTAACCTGTTCTTTCACCACTGAGGGCTGATCACCTCCTCCCCATACTGCATTGCCCAGTGCAGCAGTCTGGGAGCTGAACTTGTCTGTGAAGACCGAGGCAAAAAAGCATTGAGTACTTCAGCTTTTTACACATCCTCTGTCACTAGGTTGCCTCCCCCATTCAGTAAGGGGCCCACACTTTCCCTGACCTTCTTCTTGCTGCTAACCTACCTGTAGAAACCCTTCTCGTTACCCTTCACATCCCTTGCTAGCTGCAACTCCAATTGTGCCTTGGCCTTCCTGATTACACCCCAGCATGCTCGAGCAATGTTTTTATACTCTTCCCTAGTCATCTGGCCACGTTTCCACTTCTTGTAAGCTTCCTTTTTGAGTTTAAGCTCACCGAAGATTTCACTGTTAAGCCAAGCTGGTCGCCTGCCATATTTGCTATTTTTTCTGCACATCGGGATGGTTTGTTCCTGAGGCTCTCAATAAGGCTTCTTTAAAATACAGCCAGCTCTCCTGGATTCCTTGCCCCCGCATATTAGCCTCCCAGGGGATCCTGCCCATGAGTTCCCTCAGGGAGTCTAAATCTGCTTTTCAGAAGTCCAGGGTTGTGGTCCACTTCGGTTGTGGTCAACAGCATCGAACTTTCCCCATGGTTGAACTGACCACTGCTTGGGCTCTTGGGTGGGGCCTCCCTGGATACAAACACAAGGGCTGCCATCAGAATTGAAAACATCTCTGTCCAAGCCCAACCTTCAAACACTAAGGCCTGCACACTTTTTCCTACAGCTATTACCACTCCATAAAGGTGCCCCTGTTTCTGCACTTCCCAGACTCACGGTACTTTTGGAATGATATTCTGGGCCATAGCACTGCCTAGATCTTCCTCTTTCCTTGAACTAGACCCCTTCTTTGTAGCACGGGTCCGGTTGCTGCTTGGCCTTGCAGCAGCATCGTGATCTCGGGGTTTTAGACCCGTGGCAGGGCAGCTCTTCGCTTCAGCCGGCTGATGTCCCTCCTTGCTCAAGCCATCTGCCTGTCGCAGTGACCTCGCCCTGCACAGTCCCAGCTCTTCAGTCTTGGACTTCAACCCTGGCTGGAGCTTAGGCAGCTCCCTGGGCAGCAGCAAACACTCCTGCTCCCTGGTCTCTTTTTCAGCGTTCTGCTTTACAGACTGCACTATGGTCCTTTCCCAAGAAGAGCACATCACTTCCAGCTCCTGCCAATACTCAGCCAATTGCATCTGCAGCTCCAAGATTTCAGCCTGGTTCCTATCAGCCGTAACAGCCTTCTCCTCCAGCTCGCTCCAGTCCCTTACTGTAGAGGTCTGCTGTGTAGCTGAGACAGCTATTGCCATTATCACAGCTTCTGTTGTGCATATGATCTTGACATCTGTGCCATGGGACAGATGGGAGGTGGTGGAATCTCCTTCCTTAAGGTTTTTAAGGTCAGGCTTGACAAAGCCCTGGCTGGGATGATTTAGCTGGGGATTGGCCCTGCTTTGAGCAGGGGGTTGGACTAGATGACTTCCTGAGGTCCCTTCCAACCCTGATATTCTATGATTCTATGACACCCAGTCCTTCATCAAATAGTCGACTGCTCCTCTCAGAAGCCCTTTCTGGAGGCCTAGCATGTCAGTCAACCCCGTTGTATCAACACATGCCTCCTGGTAATCCATTTCTGCGCTCACCATCTTATCGCATGTCTTGACATGGCTGCAGCACCCTGGTCCTGCACTCCTACTCAGCACTGTCTCTTCTGCCAGGATGCGTAGGGCGACTGCCTCAAAGGCCACCGTCTGGAGTTCATTAGTGTTCGCCTCCAGCTGTTTCACTGTCTTGGTAACTTGCTGCTCTAAGGTAGACTTGACATTATCTAGCTCCAGGCGCTCAGTCTCAGGACCCCACTGGAACAGATGGAGGATGACAAGAAGCACTTAAAGAAGCAGATGTTTGGAGGAGCCAAGCAAAACCCAAATCTTGAGACAGAGCCTCTCTGACCCAAAAGAGAGACAGAAGAAATTGGAATATCTGCTTGGTTTGAAGAGGAAATACTCTGCCTACTCCAGAGACCAGTGGAACGTACTGAGATGTTTTGGCAGTAAGTCCTACCTCATATGCAGTTGGGCTTCCTGGTCCACCAGTTTATCTACTGGCTTAACTGACTTGCTTTCCAAGGGGTTCAGCTGTTCAGAGCTGCTTTTCCAGCTGACTTACCGTTCTGTCACTGCCTTCTGTGAGTTCAAAATGTTTCCTTGGTCATCAACCTCTCCCATGCGCTCTCCTATGCCTGCTTTTCACTCTCAAGGTCCACTTCTATTTGCCTGGTCCGTTCCAGCCATGCGGTCAGCCTCTGCACAGCCTGGGAGTTCTCCACCTCACTCCTTGGACTCGGGTCCCCTGAATTTTTATCTGGCTGTGCAGCTCCTGCTAGAGAGCGTCCATGGGGACCTGCAGTTTACAGAACTTTTAACAGCCACATCCTGCTTCTTGTTGCCAATGTCTCCCTGGCCTTCCAGAGCCCTTGAGTCAAGTTCCATTTTTTTCTGGCCTGTTCCACCTGTTGCAGGAATCCTGTTGCCCCACAGGGGAGTTAGTCAGACTCCCAGGGCCGGCTTTAGGCCGATTCAGCCGATTCGGCTGAATTGGGCCCCACGCTAAGAGGGCCCCGTGCCACAGCTCTCCACCCCGCCCCCAGCTCACTTCCCCCTCCTCCTCTCCCCTGAACGCTTTGCCCCCTGCTCCTCCCCCTCTCCTGCTTCCCGCAATTCAGAGGTTCGTGGGAAGTCTGAAAAGAAGCAGGGGCGGGCAGGCAACACCAGGTAAGCTGGGGTGGCGGGGGGCGCAAGAAGGGCTCCGGGGAGGCGCGGCCCAATCCGGTCCCGGTTCCAGCCGAGCGCGCCGGCCCCAGCGGCTCCGGCCCGGCTTGGCTCCAGCCCGGCCCCCGCGGCACGGCTCGGCTCAGGTCTAGCCCGGCCCCCGTGGCGTGGCTCGGGTCCGGCCCAGCCCCCGCGGCGCAGTTTGGGTCTGGCCCGGCCCGGCCCCCACGGCGCGGCGTGGCTCGGGTCTGGCCCGGCCCGGCCCTCACGGCGCGGCTCCGGTTCCCCGGCCCGGCCCCCGCGGCTCTGCTCGGCTCCAGCCGCGGGGCGGCTCTGGGCCAGACCCAAGCCCGGCGAACCCGGCCGGAGCGTGGCTCAATTCCTGGGGGCGGGGCTTGTGGCAAGCCCCGCCCCCAGGAATCAGGCCCCGCTCTTGCTAAAGCCGGCCCTGCAGACTCCCCCTTGAGTGGAGACCGTTCTGGTTCCTAGGTCTGATTTGACTCCTTTACCAAATTCTTTGAGTTCCCCAAGCTCCCATGCTCTAGGGCTGAGAGTGGCATCAGGGCATCTCCCCTAACCAATGAGGAGGGCAAAAGCCATGGCCATCCTCCCACCTTTAATTTTAACCTCCAGACTTAGCTCCGTGACTTTTCCATATTCGCCTATTCTTGCAGGCTTTCGCTTCCTCATAATTACAGTCCATCTGCCCAAGTCAAAACTGATAGCGGGCAACACCTTTCTATGTGCCTGTTCTCCCCACCTCCAAAACAGACTGTCCCTGGGGCATCACCCTGCCTTGCCCTAAAATGGGCCCCCCCACAGTTCTTTGTTCAGACTTCCCAATAACCCGGGCTCCAGATGTCTGTGGCAGGGTATGTGGCAGCCTGGTTCTCCATGGTTCCTCTGGTGCTCGTTACAGTGAGACCATCCGTACAACCACAGGGCATCCCGCAGGCCTCACTCCCTCACAGCCAGTCAGCCCCCTGTCCTCTTCCCTGTCAGGGTTGATGGCAATTGACTCTTTCCCATTGCAGAACCTCCTCAACAGGCCTCTGCTGCCACCCGGGCACTCCCCTAACCTGGAGCTCCACAGCTGTGGCTGCCCCTCTATGCGCCAGCGTGTGACGGCAATCATCTCGTAGCCAAGGCAGGGGTCCTGCCTTTATGGGCAGAGTCTCAGAACCCCACTGCTGGTATCCGTGGTCTTCCAAAGTAGATCGCCCCCTGCTGAGTTAGTGTGGCACTGCAGCACTCCCTGCCTCCCATCTCTCCAAGCCCTTTAAGAACGCCCCACAATCCAAAAGGTAGTAACACAAAAACCCCTTGCTGGGGTTCTGCCTTATTAAAGCCAAAGAGCCTTGAACTAAAGCCTGTTCCTTGGACTCACACAGTCCTGCTCCACAGGGCTTGTGCTCTCTGGGAGCTCCTCTCTCTTCCAAGAGCTTGTCTCCTTCTCAGCATCACCAGTCACTGTACCCTGATGGCCTTTGATCAGATCCGGGTGCTCATTGTCCAATTAACTGCCAAATGGGCTCCTTAAATAAGGTCATCACAGGCAGGCCGAGTCCAGACTCCCCTTAAAGGGGCCAGCAACCCCATGAGATGGACACATGCTCTGCTGCTCATTCCCACTGAGGTTGACCCCTTCTGCCTCACCCCCTCCAACCGGAGCTTGTCCCAGTACCGTCTCTTCCCCACCACAGTTTCCTCATCCCAATCCTGTTCTCCATGCCTATCCAGTCCTAGTCTCCAGTCCTCAGGCTTCTCATTCCAGTCCCAGTCTCTATGCCCAGTACTTCTGTCTCCTCATCTGATCTGTATCTCTGCCCACCCTGACCTCCTGTCCACACACCACATTCTTCATATCCATTGGCTCCAGGGGTCAGGACCGGCTCCAGCTTTTTTGCCACCCCAAGCGGCGAAAGGAAAAAAAAAAACAAGAAAAAAAAGAAAAACCCAATTGAGGTGCCGCCGAAAGTGCCGCCGAAGAGGAAGAGATGGAGTGAAGGACCCGCTGCTGAATTTCCGCCAAAGATTGAAACGGAGCGCTTGAGCTGCCGCCGAAGTGCCGCAGAAGACCTGGACGTGCCGCCCCTTTCTATTGGCCGCCACAGGCACCTGCTTCCTTTGCTGGTGCCTGGAGCCGGCCCTGCCAGGGGTGAAAGTAATATGAAACACTTACCGGTACGGGGGCCCGGCTCCGGACCCCCCAAAGGGGCGGAGCTTTGGGCAGAAGGGGTGGGGCCTCAGTGGAAGGGGCGGGGCTGGGGGTCAGCCTCCCCCAGCCAGCCCATCCACACTGCCTGGCCCGCGCCGCCTGGGGCTCCAGTGGATATTTAAAAGGGCCCAGAGCTCCTGGCCGCTGCGCACCAGCCCTGGGACAGCTGCCCCTTTTGCCCCACCCCATTGGCAGCCCTGCTGGTAGGATCCCTACTGGCAGGGCCTCCGACGGGGGGGGCAAAAGGGGCAGCAACGTTAAAGTGCTGCCACGGCAGCGCTTTAACATCGGCTGCATACGGGCCAGTACCGGCTTCTTACCGGTACGCCGTACCGGCCCATACCGGCCTACTTTCACCCCCGACTGGCTCCCAGTCCCAATCTCCCCACAACAGCCAGTCCCAGTTTCCCTCTCATCCCAGCTTGTCTCCAGTCCCACTTTCCGCCCCCTTTCCCCAGTCTACTTGTCCCATTTGACTCCTCCACCCCCACAGATAACGGCTCTTGTTCCCTCTGCATTCAAATCAGGCAACTTCCTCCTCCACACTGCTTGGGCCCGATAGCGGAGGGGGGGGGCATTAAGAGCACAGGAAAGACAGTCTCCTAGTTCTGGGCCCAGACCTGGACCCGGCATTGCCTGCAGCAGCCCGGAGCTGCAATTGCAGGGAGAGTCCAGCTAAGCCGCGGGCTGGGGCATGCCCAGTGGGGAGGGAATCTTCGGGGAACTTAGCCGTTAAAATCAAAGACGTCTCTACTGAGCATTCGCTAACGCAGTTTTTCAAAGACTGATAACTTGGCCAAATCTGGGCAGATTTTCAGAGTGATAGCAAAAAGTTCATCCCCGATACTAAGGCCAAATTACAAAGCCCCTACTCCAAAGCATGTGGGAACAAGAGGTTCTCAAAGGAAAGGTTGCCAGAATAGTTTAATACGCAATGTCTTTTTCCCTAGTCTTGGTCTTGGAAACAAACCCTCTTGGCTGAAATTGTCCAGAAACATTCTGTCTGAGCCAGACACCTGACATGGACATTTTCAGCCTAAATAGTTAAAGTTTGGTAATGTTATAAGCAACTGAAAACTGGGATTTAAAATGGTAAGTATCAGACAATCTTCATAATAGGCAGGGCTACAAGGTCCACCTATAATAATTATCCTTATTGTACAGATGGGGAAACTGAGGCACTATCCAGGGAAATGTGGTCTAGATCAAATTACTAACAGGGTTAAAAACGTTACTCAACACAGTTAATATTAACAAGGGGGAAGGAAGGCAAGCCAAAATAGGGTGAGAACAGGTTAAAGAATCTTTAGATAAGTTAGATGTATTAAAGTCGGCAGGGCCTGATGACATTTATCCTCGGGGACTTGAGGAACTAGCTGAAGAAATCATGGAACTGTTAGCAATTATCTTTGAGAACTCATGGAGGACAGGTGAGGTCCCAGAGGACCGGAGAAGGGAAAACACAGCACCCATCTTTAAAAGGGGGAACCAAGAGGACCCAGAAATTATAGACCAGTCAGCTTAACTTCAATACCGAGAAAGATACAGGAGCAAATGATTAAACAATCAGTTTGTAAGCACCTAGAGGATTATAGGGTTATAAGGAATAGCCAGCATGGATTTGCCAAAAACAAATCAGGCCAAACCAACCTAATTTCCTTCTTTGACAGGGTTACTGGCCTAGTGGATAGGGAGGAACCAGTAGGCGTCATATATCTTGATTTTAGTAAGGCTTTGGACACAGTTCCACATGACATTCTCATAAGCAAACTAGGAACACGTTGTCTAGATGAAATCACTATAAGGTGGGTGCATAACCAGTTGAAAGACTGTACTCAAAGAGTAGTTATCAATGGTTCGCTATGAAACTGGGAGGATGTATCTAGTGGGTTGCCAGAGGGGTCAATCCTCGGTCCAGTAATATTCAGTATTTTCATTAATGACTTGGATAATGGAATGGAGAGTATATGTATAAAGTTAGCAGATGACACCAAGCTGACAGGGGTTGCACACACTTTGGAGGACAGGATTAGAATTCAAAACAACCCTGACATATTGGAGGATTGGTCTAAAATCAACAAGCTGAAATTCAACAGAGATAAGTGCAAAGTAGAATCATAGGACTGGAAGGGATCTCAACAGGTCATCTACTCCAGTCCCCTGCACACAAAGCAGGACTATGTAATAACTAGGCCATTCCTGACAGATGTTTGTATAACCTGTTTTTAAAAACTTCCAATGGTGGTGATTGCACCACCTCCCCAGGGAATTTGTTCAAGTACTTAAGTACTCTGACAGTAAGGAAGATTTTTCCAAGCGTCCAATCTAAACCTCCCTTGCTGCAATTTAAGCCCATTTCTTCTTGTCCGATCCTCAGAAGTTAATGAGAACAATTTACCGTACCTCCCACATCCTTGTAATAATTTTTTGTGTACTGGACTCCTCGTTTTTTTTTAAAACTGTTATGTCCCCACTCAGTCTTCTCTTCTCTTGACTAAACAAACCCATTTTTTTCCAATCTTTCCTCATAGGCCATGTTTTCTAGTCCTTTAATCATTTTTGTTGCTCTTCTCTGGACTTTCTTCAATTTGTCCACATCTTTCCTGAAATGTAGCACCCAGAACTGGACACAATACTCCAGTTGAGGCCTAATCAGTGCAGAGTAGAGCGGAAGAATTACTCCTCGTGTCTTGCTTACAACACTCCTGCTAATAGGCGCCAACTTCTCCTGGCGCCAGTGGGGGCTCGTGCCCCCCCGCCCCCAGCCCTGCCCCGACCCCACCCCTGCCACGCCCCCATTCCAACCCCTCCCCCAAAGACCCCGCCCCAACTCCGCCCCCTCCCTGCCCCTATTGGACTCCTTCCCCAAATCCCCGCCATGGTCCCGCTTCTTCCCCACCTCCTCCCTGCGCGTGCCGCGTTCCTGCTCCTCCCCCCTCCCTCCCACAGCTAGTTACGCCGCGAACAAATGCTAACCCCAAATGCTTTTTGTTTTGCTTGTAACCTTTAAGCTGGACCTCGAGAAGGTTATTCTTGATGTTTAATTTTTGTAAGTGGGTTTTTTAAATCTAGCAAAAGCCTAAGTTCCAGATGTATTTTCTTTCCTTTTGCTTTTAATAAAATTTACCTTTTTTAAGAACAGGACTGGATTTTTGGTGTCCTAAGAGGTTTGTACATATGTTGTTTAATTAGCTGGGGGCAACAGCTAATTTCCTTTGTTTTCTTTTTCTGCTCTTCCCCTGGGTGTGGGGGTGAAAGGGCTTGAGGGTGCCCCACAGGGAGGAATTTCCGAGTGCGCCTTCTGGGTTCCAAGGGGTTTTGCATTTGGGTGGTGGCAGCATCTGCCCATCCAAGGTCAGAGAAAAGCTGTAACCTTGGGAGTTTAATACAAACCTGGAGTGGCAAGTATCAATTTTTAGAATCCTTGCGGGCCCCACCTTCTGCACTCGAAGTGCCCGAGTGGGGAATCAGCCTTGACAGGTACTGAAGTTAAGATGACTGGTCTGTAATTCTTCAGATTGTCCTTATTCCCCTTTTTATAGATGGGCACGATATTTGCCCTCTTCCATCCTCTGGAATCTCTCCCATCTTCCATGACTTTCTGAAGATAATTGCTAATGGCTGAGATACCTCCTCAGTCAGCTCCTTGAGTATTTAGGATATATTTCATCAGGCCCTAGTGACATAAAGACATCTAACTTGTCTAAGTAATTTTTAACTTGTTATTTCCCTATTTTAGCCTCTGATCCTACCTCATTTTCACTGGTGTTCACTATGTAAAATGTCTGATCACTACTTCCAGTAAAGATAAAGAAGTGTTAGTACTGTTATACAAGGCACTGGTGAGACCTCATCTGGAATATTGTGTGCAGTTCTGGTCGCCCATGTTTAAGAAGGATGAATTCAAACTGGAACAGGTACAGAGAAGGGCTACTAGGATGATCCGAGGAATGGAAAACCTGTCTTATGAAAGGAGACTCAAAGAGCTTGGCTTGTTTAGCCTAACCAAAAGAAGGCTGAGGGGAGATATGATTGCTCTTTATAAATATATCAGAGGGATAAATATCAGGGAGGGAGAGGAATTATTCAAGCTTAGTACCAATGTGGACACAAGATCAAATGGATATAAACTGGCCATCAGGAAGTTTAGACTTGAAATTAGACGAAGGTTTCTAACCATCAGAGGAGTGAAGTTCTGGAACAGCCTTCCAAGGGGAGTAGTGGGGGCAAAAGACATATCTGGCTTCAAGACTAAGCTTGTTAAATTTATGGAGGGGATGGTATGATGGGATAGCCTAATTTGGGCAATTAATTGATCTTTGATTATTAGCAGGTAAATATGCCCAATGGTCTGTGAGGGGATGTTAGATGGGGTGGGATCAGAGTTACTACAGAGAATTCTTTCCAGGGTGCTGGCTGGTGTGTCTTGCCCACATGCTCAGGGTTTAACTGATCGCCATATTTGGGGTCGGGAAGGAATTTTCCTCCAGGGCAGAATGGCAGAGGCCCTGGAGGTTTTTCGCCTTCCTCTGCAGCGTGGGGCACGGGTCACTTGCTGGAGGATTCTCTGCACCTTGAGGTCTTTAAACCACGATTTGAGGACTTCAATAACTCAGGCATAGGTTAGGGATTTGGGTGGGTGAGATTCTGTGGCCTGCATTGTGCAGGAGGTCAGACTAGATGATCATAATGGTCCCTTCTGACCTTAAAGTCTATGAGTCTACTAATCTTTTTGGTGAAAACTGAAACAAAAAAAATCATTGGGGGGTGGGAGGGATAGCTCAGTGCTTTGAGCATTGGCCTGCTAAACCCAGGGTTGTGAGTTCAATCCTTGAGGGGGCCACTTAGGGATCTGGGGCAAAATCAGTACTTGGTCCTGCTCGTGAAGGCAGCGGGCTGGACTCAATGACCTTTCAAGGTCCCTTCCAGTTCTAGGAGATAGGATATCTCCATTATTTAAATTTAGCACTTCGGCCATTTCCACATTTTCTGTTATTGTCTTTCCCCCCTCATTGAGTAATGGGCCTACTCTGTCCTTGGTCTTTCTCTTGCTTCTTAGGAAGGAAAAATTGAATGCACAACTACAAACTGGGGCATAACTGGTGAGGTGATAGTACTGCTGAAAAGGATCTGGGGGTTATATTGGATCACAAATTAAATATAAGCCAACAATCTGATGCCGTTCAAAAAAGGCAAATATCATTCTGGGGTGTATTGACAGGAGTGTCATATGTAAGACAGGGGAGGTAACTAATGTTCCCTCTAATTTTTTCCATCCATGTGCGCAATGAATTTTGTTATGTGCACTGATATCGAGGTGATGTGCGGATGTGCGCCACCAGTAGAAACAAAAAACCTAGATATAAATCACCCTCTCATATTATATAGTATAGTTTAGCCCAACCGTTTTTTTCATTAATGGTAAGGCAGCAATTTAAACTAGGGCCAAAGTCTGTGCTCCTCACTTGAGCAGAAAGCCCATGGGGGCTTTGCTTAACTAACGATGGCAGAATTTGGCCCTGGAGGTGAATACTTTCAAAAATCTACAATCAGCAGCATATTTAAACCTGGATTGTCACCTTCAAGTTCGACACATTTAGAAATTCAGTCCACCCGCTGTCTGGCAACATCAAATGTTCAAGCTGTCAGTTTGAAAACAAAACAGCTGGAGTATAATTGTGCAGTGAAGTATTTATACACGGCATTCTATTAATGTGAAATCTGAAAACAAAATTCAAATCTTTCTGTACAAGCTTCATAGCTGAGACCTGCTAGCAATGCATGCAATCTGAAAATTAGAATCCCTATTAGTCTTCTTTAAAGCGAGTTCCACACACAGAGCATATATTTGAAAGGAAATTACTCCAGTACAGTACTAACAGCAGTACATGCACCGTTAAAGTGTTCTCTTCATATTAAAAAATACATAGTACCTTTATAATCCAAAGGAGAAAATTACCTGATTCTAACACAGTGGATTGTGAAACTACATGGAGCTTATAGAAACGCAGTATTGATTGTTACATTATCTCAGTGGGTTGCTATTTCTACATATTAAGCTAATGGTCAATATTTGCCAATTTATTCAGCACATTAGAGTTCATGGGAGTTTTTGCAACAGGAGCAGCAGTTAGCATACAATGAAGGACCCAAATAGCTTAATACCAAACCCATTTATTTAGGAAGTGTTTTGAGCAAAGTTTAAAGAGTCAAAATCAAACAATGTACATACCACAAAGATCAGGCTTTCCCTGCAAAAATTCAGAAGAAACCACTTTCTTTGGATGTACAAGTTGTTTATCTAGACCAGGGGCGGCCAAACTGTGGCTTGGGAGCTGCATGCAGCTCTTTTACAGTTGAAGTGTGGCTCTGTGAGCCCCCCATACCCCCACCCCGATTCTCTGCCTACCAGACTGTTTTGGGGAGTGGGGGGGAGAGGGGGGTAGGGGCTTCAGCCTGAGACCTCTCAACCCAGCAGAAGCCCCTAACCCCACCACAGGGCTGAAGCCCTGAGACCCGGCAGGCGTGCCCTGGCTCTCGAACTTCTGAAGATTGTCGTATGTGGCTCAGAGGGTCAGTAAGGTTGGCCACCCCTGCTCAGAAAGATTATCTACAGGTAGCCCTGAATTAGGGTACGTCTTCACTACCCGCCGTATCGGCGGGTAGCAATCGATTTATCTGGGATCGATATATCGCGTCTCGTTAAGACGCGATATATCGATCCCCGAACACGCTCACCGCCGACTCCAGAACTCCACCAGAGTGAGCGGCGGTAGCGCAGTCGACGGGGGAGCCGCAGCCATCGATCCTGCGCCATCTGGACCCCAGGTAATTTGATCCAAGATACTTCGACTATCTTGGATCGATCCCCCCACAGTGTAGCCCAGCCCTTAGTTTCCAACTGGAAACTTCCAACTATACAGCAAAGGGCATCTTCCGTTTCTTTTTTTTCTTTTAATTCTTCATCTTTAAAAAAAAAAAAACCCTAGTTGCATGATTTTTAAAAAGCACAGACTTGTGCTACTAAAATCTACACAGAAAATAACTGCTGGGTTTTTTTTTTTTTTAAAAGCAACAGTTGAATCCTTTTTTTTTTTTTTAGACTATGTTGCAGCCGAATTCCTGATAGAGTGGATTGATTGATTTATAGCCACTTTTTTTTTAAAGTACTTGATAACAACTCTCTAAGGAATTGCATGAGAGTTAACAGAAACAAAGCAAGCAAGAAAGAGGTGGGGGGGGGGTCGAGGGAGCAATGCAATGTCCAGAGTTGAAGAGCAATTAAAATTTTGCTTTAAAAAAAATCATCCCCAGCTATTTCAGCAACCTCCCTCCACTTCTGCCGAGTGCCAACAGCATTGGTAGCCCAGAATCAGACCCATGCCTTTGTGCCCAGAGAAGTCGCCCACTCTCTCCCCAGGTCCAATACCCCTGAGCCCAGGATTCCCAGCTCGGGTTCCCTCGTATGTGCCAATCACATGCTGGTGCTACTTGTTGCTGGTGCTACTTGTGACATTCTATACCTTGGGGGAGACAGAGTCCTGGAACCCCATATTCCTCATTTTTGGATAATCATGTTCTCACATACAAAGCAGGCCTTGTAAGGTGTCAGGGGAAAGGTTATGACCTGCTGAAAGTCATTTCTCTATCCATAGATGTGTATCATTAATGCATATGAAGTGACGAGAATTGTGTTGTATGGTGGTCACTAAAACATGCTGTAAATTGGGGAATCAGCCAGACATTAGCTCTCCAGAGGCAGGGCCGGCTCCAGGCACCAGCCGAGCAAGCTTGTGTTTGGGGCGGCAGATTCCAAGGGGCGGCATTCCGGACGCCCTTTTTTCCCCTTTCTTTTTGGTTTGCCGCTCTGGCCGCCCTGTAGGGGGCGGTGGCGCGGACGACGGGAGCGCCCTGCAGCAAACTCGGCAGGGCAGCCCGCGTCCTTCCCTCCCAGCCGACCGGAGCGGCGCAGAGCCCTCCTGGCAGGCAGCGCGGCGGGAGGGGCCGCATGGCGAGTGCCCTGCTGAAGCCCTGGCCACTCCCCTTCTCTCTCTCCCCCGCTCCCTTCCCCTCGGCCCCGCTAGACCGGGCGCGCACTCCGCGGCACATCTGCAGCAGAGGGAGTCCCCCTGGCTCCGACTGCCCTGCAGGGTTTTTTTTTTCTGCTTTGCTGCTCCAGCGCCCCGCAGGTTTTTGTGTGTGTGTGTGTGTGTGTGCTTTGCCGCTCTGGCTGCCCCGCAGGTGTTTTTGTGAGTGTGTGTGTGTGTGCTTTGCCACTCCGGCCGCCCCGCAGGTGTTTTTGTGGTGTGTGTGTGCTTTGCCGCTCTGGCCGCCCCGCAAGTGTTGTTTTTTTTTCTGCTTGGGGCGGCAAAAAAGCCAGAGCCGGCCCTGTCCAGAGGCAACAGCAAGGAAAGTAACCAACATCCGAGCGGGGTGTCAAACAACCATCACCAGCCATTGTCCAGCAAGGGAGCTATGATGCAATGACTCACCTGCATAAGGTCACACCCGGGGAATTGCTCAGCCTGGCCTGGGGACTCAGCAAGGCCCCCCGGACATGCCTGGACTTGTGTTCTCCAAGCACATGGACTGAGGGTATAAAACAGACACAATGGCCACATGCTGGGCCGTCTCCTTTACTCACTACGCTTCAAGCAACAAGGACATTCTGAAGCCAACTGAGGGGACTGGCCCAGATTTCAAGGGTGAAATCTGTGTACTCTGGACTGCAATATCCAGTGGGGAGAGAAATATTGCCTAATCTAGTTGCTGCCCAGTCTAATAGGGTGGAGAGTTTAGACTGGGTGCTTATATTTTATTCTTTCGGTAACTAACTCTGACTTTTTGCCTATCACTTAATATCTATCTTTTGTAGTCAATAAATTTGTTTTACTGTTTATCTTTACCAGTGAGTTTGTATGAAGTGTGTGGCAAATCTGTTCAGGTTTTGCAAAGGCTGGTGTATATCCACTTTCCATTGATGAAGTGGTGAACCAATTAATAAATCTGCATTGCTCGTCTTGAGCAGTGCACAATGGTATATTCCTGAGGTACAAGGCTGGGAGCTGTGGGGGATTTGGCTCTGGTGCCTTTCTCTGTGAGATTCATGAGTGGCTCTGGGAGCATTCATGCAATAGAGCTGGGTGCGGGGCTCCACATGCTGTGGTGCTGAGTAATCACAGCGCCTGGAGGGGGTTGCTGCTTGTCACTAGCAAGGCATTGTGAGAGCCAGCCCAGGCTGGAGTGTTAAGGGGGCACAGTGGTCCCACAGTCCCAGGCTGCACCCTGGGGATCCCATCACACTGCTCACTTGGGGTTGCAGCTGCGCTGAGCACGGCCCGGGCAGCTCAGCCGCTTGTCTCCTGGTCTCTTTGTTACTACCCTGAACTCCCAGCCACTTCGCAGCCATTCACAACTTCAAGCCTCTGCTCTCGATGGTTCCTTCTCAGCGAGGGGCCCGGGAGAGTAGATCATCCCCATCCCGGAGATGCAGCACCGCCCGGGGGAGGAGGATGGGAGGATGTTATGCAAAAATCAGAGGGCAGGGTGCTGTGTAGCGGCCCCGCGAGTCCTGGGGTGGGGCGGGATGGGGGCCCGCCTGGCACTGAGCCCTACCTGCTGCGGAGAGAGGTGCCCCACCGCTGCCACCTCGCCATGAGCCAGGGTGATCGGTGCTCCCCGCCGCGCAGTTCCCCTCCAGCTGCTCGGGCCCAGCTACCGCCCCCTCCACGGCAGCTGTTCTCCAGTCCCGCCCCGCTCCCGGGCGCAGTCCTCCCGCCATCGCTGGGGATATGCAAGCCTGCACGGCACTTGATGGCGTGCAGCTGAGAGGGAACACAGGAGGTAACTGTCCTGCTCTACTCAGCACTGCTAAGGCCTCAGCTGGAGTACCGTGTATTCTGGGTGCCACACTTTGGGAAAGATGTGGACAAATTGGAGAGATTCCAGAGAAGAGCAACAAAAATGCTAAAAGGTTTGGACATCCTGACCTATGAGGAAAGATTAAAAAAAACTGGACATGTTTATTCTTGAGAAAAGAAGACAGAAGGGATCTGACAACAGTCTTCAGATACATTAAGGGCTGTTATAAAGTGGACGAGGATCAAGTCATCACTGAAGGTAGGACAAAAAGTAATGGGCTTAATCTGCAGCAAGGGAGATTTAGGTTAAATATTAGGAAAAACTTTCTGACTATTAGGGTAGCTAAACCCTGGAATAGGCTGTTACCCGGGGTGCCTGGGGCAGGCTGCAAAAGGGAGAGCAGACACTCCCCAAACTGGTGGTGAACAGTAAAGATAAACTCACCGACCAGTCACAAACTGTGCTCCTGATTCCCCACACTGGTTATCAAGAAGCTGGAAAAGGAATCATACAGCCCCCTCTACTGCATTCCAGTTCTCTGGCTCCCAATCAGCACATGGGACCAGTCAAGTAAGGAGTTATTTATTTCTGTTCACTTATACAAAATGTTCATTACCAGGCCAGTATTAGTTTGGATCTTACCCAAAATACCATGCTGGCAGCCAATCCTTTAGTGTTTAAAACTAAAAGTTTATTATAAAGAAAAAAAAGAAAGAACAAGAAGAGAGTTGTTAAACGGTAAAGCGCTCAGATACATACAGAGGCTTCAAAGTCCATATATCAGGTTCTTAGCGGTTCTGGTGAGTGTGCTGGCTTGAAAGTCCCCCTAGAACAGATCCACAGCTTGGATGGGTCATTCAACCCTTTGTTCAGAGCTTCTTTGGTAGAAAAGTTATTCCAGAGGTAAGAAGCAGGAATGAAGACAAAATGGAGAAGATGCAGCTGCCCTTTATATTCCTTTTGCCATGCAGCTTGTATTTCCTTTGTCCCAAACACAAGCTGCCCAGCACATAGCATGGAAAAGGTTTAGAGTTCTCTATCCACAGGCATGCCACATGCCTTGCTGACTCAAAAGGTGTATCCCCTAGTTCCTTTCAATGGGTTCATTGTACAGTTGATGACCATTGATAGACCATCGAACAGGCTAGGCAGTGCTGATGCCAATCTGTCTGGGGGTGTCACCCAGAAACACAGCACAAGTCTGGAAATACAGATATACCCTACAGACCTATAACTCACAGTGCAAAGGTGATACAAACATATAAACAAGATGATCATCCTTGGCAAATCATAACATGGCATATCTGGTCAGATTCCTTGCAATTTTATAATATCAGTATCACTAATATTATAAATGGTCTCCCATCTTCCATACAGCGTCACATAGGCTTCCAAGGGAGGTATTTGTATATCCTATCTTTGGGTTACACCAATACCTGTCTGAGATGGTCCTAGTTTACTTGGTCCTGCCTTGGTGCAGGTGTCTGGACTTGATGACCTCTTGAGGCCCCTTCCAGCACAACGTTTCTATGATTCTGTCTTTCACAGAATTAGAGCTGAGAACTGAACCCCAGAGTCCTGCCACCAGAAGTCCTAATTTAAACACAAGAGGTGACATCCTGGCCCCATTGAAGTCAATGGGAGTTTTGTCATTGGCTTCAATGGGGCCGGGAATTCACCAAGAAAACACTGCACCTTCTTATACATCATTATACATTGATTAAAATGTCATGTTATTTATTTGAGGGAACAGTTCCTGGATATGACAAATGCTTATTTATAGATGTGAGGACAGATCCTCAGCTGGCGTAAACTGTCCTAACTCCATTGAAGTCAATGGACCTGTGAAAATGTATCCCTGTGGAGGATCTGCTTGTTCCCTGTATTTTAAAGCATTGCAAGGAATGCTACTTGAGAGCAGAATGGGGAATACGAAATGTGGATTCTATTCCCAACTCAGATACTGACTCCCTGTGAGATGTTGTGCCTCAGGTTCCTCATCTGTGAAATGGGATTAATGATACTCCCCTACCTTTGTAAAGTGCTTTAAGATCCTCGTATAAGGGTTTTTTTTTCTAGATGCATAATTTTTAATATTACAGATTGACCGACTATCTAAAGAAGATAGTTTATTTTAAAAATTGCCTTGAAATTAATTTGAAATGAACGAGACTGACTTTATAAATGAGGCTTGTATCTCATATTAATGTAATAAGCATTTTGAAAAAAGTAGTTACCAATATTGCTCCAGTGTTCTGGCAGAATTCTGACGTAGGTTCTACATTCTGCCCTCTCACACTGTGCCTGTAATTTCAATTGGATATAGAATTCTTCTGCATTTCCTGCCCTAAAGTGTGGTATTCTCTGCTCAACAGCTGCCTCCGTCCTCTGCAGAAATGGCTGTATTTCTGTGTGGGCATGCTTCCAGATGAAAGGAACTATACATAAGGTACTAGTCCTGTTTTGTTATTATTATTATTGCTGTTTCATATTTAGTTTTCAAAATGTCATAAGTAGAAAGATGCAGTGTAGTTGTAGCCATGGGGGTCCCAGGATATTAGAGAGCTAAGATGGGAGAGATAATATCTTTTATTGGACCAACTTCTGTTGGTGAGAGAGACAAGCTCTGTGTAGCTGGAAAACTAGTGTCTCTCACTAACAGAAGTTGGTCCAATAAAAGATATTACCTCCCCCACCTTGTCTCTCTGATAAGTAGAGAGAAGCTAGTATAGAATAATTACTTTTTAAAATGTTTTATATATTTTGGAGTGGGGGAACACATATTTTTTGAATGCTGTTTTAAATAAATTGCTTTCTGGATTAGATCTGGGATGCCAGCATCTAACCAGAAATGAATGTTCAAAGCAGAACAACAGACCCTGTTGCATTCAGTTCTGAGCCCTTATTACCAGAAAGATATTGACAACCTGGATGGAGTTGGGAGAAGCGCAATTCAGAAGTGGCCAGGGAGCTGGGGAGAATGATTTAGAACAGTGGTTTTCAACCTGTGCTCCACCGACCCTGGTGGTCCACACACTATGTCTAAGATTTCCAAAGGGGTCCGCATCTCCATTTAATATTTTTTAGGGGTCTGAAAATGAAAAAAAGGTTGAAAGCCATTGATTTAGAAGAGCGAAAGAGCTAAATATGTATAGCTTGGCTAAGTGATGACTAAGGGGATGTGGTACATGTCTCAGCATTGAGAAAGGATGTTTGGACACCCTTCAAGGCTGGGGAATAACTAAGAGAAACGGGATGAAATTAACAGAGAGAAACACCTTAGAATCTAACTAGCATCAGGCAAACAACTTGCAATGTGCAGCTGGTATCAATGTGTAACTGGCGTCAGCCAGGAGCTTACAATGTGCAGATGACACCATATACAAAAACACATGCGTCAGGCATCCTGTGTGCAACCACTCTGTGCTATGCAACTGGCATCGTGTGTGCAAACACCTTGCACTGTGTGTGCAAATGACATTGCATGTGCAAACTCCACCTTGCACTGGGCAACTTGCATTGCACGTGCAAACACCTTGCACTGGGCAACTGGCATCACGCGTGAAAATGCCTTGCACTGGGCAACTGGCATTGTGCATGCAAATGCCTTGCGCTGTGCGTTCAAATGGCATTGCGTGTGCAAACACCACCTTTTTTTTTAATGGAGATATCCTATCTCCTAGAACTGGAAGGGACCTTGAAAGGGCATCGAGTCCAGCCCCCTGCCTTCACTAGCAGGACCAAGTACTGATTTTCCCCCAGATCCCTAAGTGGCCCCCCAAGGATTGAACTCACAACGCTGTGCAACTGGCATCGTGCGTGCAAACACCTTGCACGGGGCAACTGGCACCGCGTGTGCAAACCGCTGCGGCCCGGCAACTGCTGCGCGCCCCGCGCCGTGCACCGCCCGAGAGTGCCCGGCGCGCAGCCCGCCGCCCCCTGCAGACCGAGGCGGCCGGTGGGGAGCTGCGCATGCGCCCCGCTGCCCTCCCCTGGCGGGGGGCGGCCCCAGGAGGCTCCGAGCGCTGGGTCCGGCCGGCTGAGGGGAGCGATGCGGGGCAGCGCGGGGCGGCTCCCGGCCCCCTCCCCGGGCACGGACCGGCCAGAGACCCCGCCCGGGCCGCGCCCTGGAGCCGCGTGAGTGAGTGAGCGGGCGGGGGACAGCGCCGGGGCTGGTTGGGGGGGGCACTGGGGCTGGCAGACGGTTGGGGGTCTGGGGCTGACAGAGTTGGTAGGGGGCAGTGGGGCTGGTTGGGGGGCAGTGGGGTTGGG
>NW_020664846.1:938320-938908 GCF_002925995.2 Terrapene triunguis | reverse complement strand
GGGGGGGGGAGAGGACATCAAGTGTGTGTCAGGGACTCAGGGTGGTTTACAAGCTGCCTCCGTCCTGTGAGTTTTGAAGCATTAAACTTCCCAGCGGTTCCCTGGTCGCCCGGGTCCTGTGGGGATGCAGCTCAGCAGAGCCAGTGCTGGGCATAAGCAGACCAGGCAATTACTTGCCCTCCCCATTAATTATTAGTATGTGTTTTATTGGGGGGAGAGAATATTCCTGTTTAGGCCCCCCAGTGGGCTAGTACCGTCACTGCAGTTACAGGATGGACAGAGACCCCCAGGTGACGGGCAGGGGTAGGGCCCTGTATGGCATGTAAATACCCTGCTGATCATATGGATGAGCTTCATGCAGGGAGTTGGTCTTTGTCAGAGAGAGGACTGAAGAGGGGGAGGGAAAAGAGGGGACCCTCTTATCTCTTATAAACGTGTATAGTTTGGAAAATACCCAAATCCAACAAATTTCAAAACCCTTTTAGAGCATTTATTATGAACCCTATAACAAAAGAGGGTTATAGATAAAGTGTAGGGCTACGAACAGTCTTCAGCTAGTTAATGCAAAAGAGGGGGAAGGAATCTAAG
>NW_020664846.1:895690-938310 GCF_002925995.2 Terrapene triunguis | reverse complement strand
GAACAGTCTTCAGCTAGTTAATGCAAAAGAGGGGGAAGGAATCTAAGGCTGTGTCTACACCGGCAACTGAACGACAAAACTTTTGTCTTTCAGGGGTGTTAAAACACACACACGCTCCCGAAAGACAAAAGTTTTGCCGACGACAAGCACCGGTGTGAAAAGCTCTTTTGTCAACGCTCTTTTTTGACAACGCTAACACCGCTCGTTGGCGGTGGGAGTTTTTTGTCGGCAGGAGAGCCGACAAACAGCAACTACACCGCGCTCCTTTTAGTGACACGGCTGTAGCGACATAACCCCATCGCTAAAAGCGGCGTTGTGTAGACATAGCCAAAGTAGCAAATTTGGAAGAACTTTCTGAGAGCAGTAGAGAGCCAAGCTGGAGTTAGTGTATCAGACTGAGCGTGGCAGAAGTATAGAGGGGAAACTCTTGTGATGATGGAGCAAGCCATCTCATTAGGAAAACAGTTTTTCCTTCTGGGTACTCCCCATTATTTTCTGGGGTTCACATTCAGTCCATTCAGCTAGGATCCTGTCCCCCTTTTGCTTTCACGCTCAAGCCCCAGTGAGACCAGGTGAAGTGAGTGCAAGTTTGTTTTGGTTTCTTTTTTTGTTTTGGTTGCTTTTAGGATAATAAAAATGTTTATAATTTAAATTCTTATTTGAATTGTGGAGGTGGGGTTGTGCTTAAAAGAAACCTATCAAGCCACCTGCAGTTGCAAAGAGATTGTGCTTTTGGGTGAGGGTTGAATTTGTTAGGGTGTGGTGGTGGTGGTGGGTTGGCATGGTTTGGTGATAGATAGGCATTATTTTTTTCAACAGCTTTGTTTCAGTGTCTCTGTCATGGTTGCATTTTGCTTCCCAGTAGCTATGCCTGCACACATGGAGTCTGAGATATCTGCTATAATTAGAGGGGAGGGAAAAGATTAATGAAATATTACTGCCTAAACTACTTTGCTGAAATAATTGGCTGGGAGAGGATAGAGCTAGAAAGAGACTGGAGTTTGCTTTTCTCATCATTACAGATTATTGTCATAAAGGTTTTCAGGCTCCAGTATGAGAGGAAAACCCATGGTATCCCCCTGGAGTTGTTCTGACTTGCATTGCAATTTGTCTGCACAATATAGGGGGAGGAGGAAGGGGGCTGTGCTAGGAGGTTCTCAAACAATAACAGTGTTGGAAAATGACTTTCTTGTGTTTCAGCTTCTTCTGTCAATATTTTTTTTCAAGAGCACTTTAATATTCACCCTAGCTGAAATAGATGCTCACAGATTATTATTTCTACACATTCAACAATATAATTTTGAGTCTCTTGTCTTTGTCCTTTTGGTACAACACTTGACGTCTCCTCGCATTGAGTCTAATATTTTTTCCACTAGGAACCAGTGAACCATGTGAGTAAATTTTAGCAATAATTCTGTGCTGCTTCTGCCTTTCCCCTCTCTTTCTGTTAAAAAATCCAATCCGCTTTTCTTACTTTGTGAAATTTTGGTTTCAAGTGTGCTGCAATTTCAACAATCTCGTGATCACAGAGGTAAAAGGGAAGCGCTAACAATATGTGTCTAGTGAAATCAGCCCTGTCAACGCTATTTTTACAGACCCTGCTCTTTTGTGGCAGAGTTCAAAAGGCAGGCTGGAATTGGCTGTTTTGAATTTGTTCTTCATAATTATTATTTAAAAGGAAGTTTTAAAAGTAACCTTAGCTGATGAGTGTGGGCCAGATACAATACTACAATAGTTTTTCTAGTTTGAAAACTTTCCAAAGTGAAGCAAAGAGCCCTACTTAGCTGTTGTTGATGTAACTTGATCATTTGAATTGTCAGCAATTTAGAGGTTATTTTACCAAATTAATTCTCTGGGCTATTACAAATTAACTAGCAAAATTTACAAAAAAATTGGAAGTTGCAGGGAGTAACGTATACTAGATTTAGGGGAAGATTTTCAAAGGCACCTAACTCGGTGAAAATCAATAGGAATTAAGTGCCTAACTGCCATTTGAAAATCCTTCCCTTAGGTTTTAAATGTGAAAAAGGCTTGCTTAGTGAGCAGACAGAAAGGATTGCATGGAAAACCTAAGCAGCTGATGCACATTAAAACTAAATGTGTATATGTTCCTGAGCCAAAAAGTGCAGGAGTCTAGAAAATTTAATTGTGAAATGTCTTTTGTTATCAGAGCTGTTTTTTACTAAGAACCAAGACTGTAAATCTTTCCAAGTAGCTATTCCATAGATGTGGGCTGTTTTTGTTGTGCAAAGCTATAGTTTTATAGATGAAAAAGGATTTAGATATTCTTTTTGAAACTAAATAGGATATTTGGCCATCATGGGAGGTGAAACTTCTGTGTTAGCATTAAGTATTTGTATCAGATTATGGGGGACAATGGATTGGTGCTCAGGACGTGTCCCCCATAAGTACCCAGCTGCAGCTTGTCTGCGGTCTGGGGAAGCAGACAATCCAACTAGCAGTGCATATGCCAAATAAAGATCAGATTATGGGCATATAGACTTTAAGCCTTGAATATCTGAGTTAGTTGTAATGCAATTTCTTCCTTTTCTAAGTAGAATAAAATTTACTTACATATATATGTTTTGACATTGGAGGGAATATGTTATAAACTGGTAGGGTAAGGATTGGGTAATGTTAACACAGCCTTCAGCATTAGCACTGCTTTTTTGCTTGATAGAGAATATTGGCCCCAAATCACAGGGTTACTTTCTCTTGGTTTCAAGATGTACCAAGGAGTCTGTAATTTCCATCGGAACAGCGATAAGCAGATGGACCTTTAATACTCTTTCATGTAAGGATGCACTTCTACAAGCACATCTATACTGTTTCTCCCCATCCCCACCTCTGCCTTCCAAAATAGCCTGCAAGCATTTGGTGCAAGTACAAATCCCAGTGTGGGAACTTGATCTCATGACCTTTTGGCCCCAAATTTTAAATTCTACCAACAGCACCAAAATGAGGTTGCAAATAGCTACCTTAAATCACCTTATCTTACTACATTTATGTAAAACTGTTAAAATGGTGATAGGCTAAGACAGTGGTTCTCAAGCATTTGTACTGGTGACCCCTTTCACATAGCAAGCCTCTGAGTGTGACCCCCCCTTACAAATTAAAAACACTTTTTATATATTTAACACCATTATAAATGCTGGAGGCAAATCGGGGTTTGGGGTGGAGGCTGACAGCTCACGACCCCCCACGTAATAACCTCGTGACCCCCTGAGGGGTCCCAACCCCCAGTTTGAGAACCCCTGGGCTAAGAAGAGAAGAGACTGTTCCCAACCTGGGTTTAGCAACAGAGGCGCCGTCTGACTTCTCTGTGTGCCTAGACAGGAAATGTGGAACTACACAGCTGCGTACACTCTGCTCTGAGGTGCAACCTCCTGAAGGACTGGTGTACGTACAGTCTGTCCTGTTCTCCCCAAAATTCATTGAACTGAGGTAGGTATTTGATCTGACTTCTGTAAAGCTTAGTGGAGTAATTTAAAATGGAAGCTAGAAAAAGTTGTATTTCTGTATGCAGTATAGCACATATGGGGCTGGCCAGGAGGTGTAGATTTGGGGTGATCAACTTTTGTTTGTTTGTTTGTTTCCTTGTAATGAAACTATATGCTGTACCCATGAGAGCTATATATTCTGTGGTCCAGTTGCAAGGATGGGTGTGGGGGGCGGGGGGGGGGGAGATGAAGAAGGATATAAATGTGCTAGCAGTTGTTTTAAGACTTTGAAACATCACTAGCAGCAAGTTTTGCTTGGGCAGATCAGAATGGGTTTAAGCCAGCTATGGCCTAGTAGTTGTAAAGCAACCTGACAGTATTTGGAATTGAGTGCTAAAGGCTCTAAAGCAGTGGTTCTCAATCAGGGGTATGCAGGAGACAGAGCAAAGGTTCAGGTGCTGTTCATGAACCAAGTCAGCTGTACATTCAGACTGATCACCATTTTAGAGTCTTTTGGCTGAATTACATCAAGATTAGGAATGTGTCTTTTACAAATATATCTACAACTCCTGTGAAAGGAATTTTTTTCAGTTTTCAGTATCTCTCTTTTCTATTTGAGTAGCTGTAACATTTTGCTCTGAATTGAAATGTCACATGCAAAGTCTTGGTCCAACAATGAACTTCTTTTTATAGGTTTGGGAAGTTGTTTTTGATTTGATTATAGAGAAATCTGTTTTAAGAGACCATCAAAGATTCCAAACATGTTAAGTACAGTTTTGATATTAGACCTACTTCTGCTAAGCCACCCGTTTCTGTCAGTCTTGTGAGTGGTCTCTTAAGATGGTTTTCGCTGTGTTTCAAACCAATCCAACTTTTCAAAATTTATGAAGAGGAATTCTTTCTTAGACAAAGACTGTGTATGCCTGATAAGGATTGAATTCTTGCACAGGTTTTGCTAAGTTGTGGTGTGTGTTTGTGTGTTCTGGGTGGGGGCTAGAGAGCATGTGGATCTAGGTGAGAGTTTGTCCTTTTGACTTTCAGAAGTCTTTTGAGGTTCAGAAAAAAAATTAAATGAATCATGAAATCAGCTATTGCAAATACTCTAAATTTAATCACAAAATGAAAAATAAGGGCAAAGGACCACAAAGTCTTTATGAACTATTTTAAATTACCATGCTGCCAAGTGTGTTTTGGTAACAGAGCACAGCGACATTCTAATGAAGTGATATTTTCAGAAGTAAAACTTTTTGGAGGGAGGATTATGTGTGTAAAGTTCAGAGCTTTTCTGCAGCAAGATACAATACTTACCATTGCACAGTAGCAAAAAGTCCAACTGCATTTTACCTGCTGAAAATGTATATTGCTTAGTTAAAGGCTAGCTATAAAACATGTTGGACTATGGGCTAGTAGATATTTTTTAAGTAGTGGTGATGTTTAAATTAACATCTCAGGATTTATGTGATAAAATGAATTAGAAGCTTCTTTTTTAACCCTATAAATAAAAAGATATATTTAAAATAATGAATGGTGTATTTATGGTCATAGCTGTATTAAGGGAAATCCAATGAAAAATTTGAGTCAGCTGAGCTGATGTTTGAGGTATTTCCCTATGGAATCATTGGACTGAAAAATGTTTTATATGCTTAAACTTGAACAGATGCTTCAAAACACAGACGCACAATCTATTCCAGTGCAAGTTTAACATTAGCAGTTCCATTTACACCACCAGGATTAACTTGTGAACACTTCCATTTTAAACACCTATTTTCAGTGTCTTTTAGTTCACCTCCAAGGCCCAAAGTCAGGAAGGTCTTTAAGCATGTGTCTAACTAAGTAGTCCAATTGATGTCGGTGGCTTAAAGTTAGGTATGTGCTTAAGTGACTTGCTGAATTGGGATCTAAATTTCCACATAGGAAATGAGGGTAAATCCTGCATTCCTTTCTTAACAGAAGTTTTGCCTAAATAAGGACATGGGATTGGTCTTCAACTATAACAGAAATTAGTTCCACCTTTTTAGATACAGGTTTGTCAGACAAAAGAATTATAACAGTTTATGGTACTTGTCTGGGCTCCAGTACTCAAAAGGAAATGTAAACTTCATAACAGGCAATCAGCAAGTCTTACATACCAAACTCTTTTATGCAAACACCACATATTTGGTGCTGCTGAACAGGTGATACATTGCATGTTATCATTCACCTTTGCCCCAAGTCTCACCTGTACTCTAACACTAATCCTTGCCCCCTAGGACTATTTTAAAACTTCTCAACAGCTTCAGACAGTTGCCATTTCTCATTCAAGAAACAGCCTGTTGGAGTATTGATTCCTCTTTACTCCCCAAGTGTGGACCCCTGTACTGGTAAGAGGAGCAGAACTGGTGACATTCAGCACTGGATTAGAGATAGGGTCTAACTGATCGCCATATTTGGGATTGGGAAGGAATTTCTCCCTGGGTCAGATTGGCCAAGACCCGGGGGATTTTTGCCTTCCTCTGCAGCATGGGTCATGAGTCATGTTTAAACTAGTATAAATGGTAAATTGTCTGTAACTTGAAGTCTTTAAACCATGATTTGAGGACTTCAGTAACTCAGCCAGAGGTTATGGGCCTATTTCAGGAATGGGTGAGGTTTGGTGGCCTGCAATATGCAGGAGATCAGACTAGATGGTCACGATGGTCCCTTCTGACCTTAAAGTCTAGGAGTCTAATATAGTTCAATGGTTGATGAAGGGCTGGACTTGGGCACTTTGTTATTTGAAAGGATCCTGGAAACTCCTGAGATGTTAGACTTTAGTAGTATGATACTATATTAGGAGGATCAATTTTAGGTCACTTTTTTAGAGGATTCTTAAATTTATTACATGTCTTTTTCCTCTGTCTGCAGTTGGATTGATGTTATTAAAGGACCTGGGCTTTACAGGTGAAGGGATGTGAAAAATAATCATGCTTTTTTTTAAAAGAGAAATTAAACTGTGAAGTATTTCTGAAATATGTGGCATCTACAGAATAAATGATGGTACCGTTTGGCGTAACGGCTTTATTGGCACTCATTTGGGGAGCTCTGAATAACTCACCCATGACTTGGCCACTTGTGAATAATGTGGCCGTTGCTAACTCGTTGATAAAGCATCTGTGTATCTAATCACCATTTATAAAGTGCTTTACATCACACCATCCTGCATTCTCATTCCCTCTCTTACCGTAACCCATGGTATGTATTTATATAACAGTTTGCTATCCAAAGGACCTGAATGATGCATTGAATTTCTGGTGTGGGTGTACTTTTTATTTTAAGGGTTAATGGTGACTCCTGAAAACCTTACTTGTTCAAGTAGTCAGCACTACTCAGGTGAGTAAGGATAGTAGGATCAGACCATTTCATTGGAAGAGGCACTTTTAGGAGGTCAGGGTGATGATGCCACTCCCTCCCCAGTTAAACAATTGTATTAGTTTGAAAGGATGAGTACAAAGTTAATACAAGTACTCCTGTTCTTTTTGCGGATACAGACTAACACGGCTGCTACTCTGAAAGTTAATACTGACCAGGGTTTACAGACATGGAATACATTTGTCTTCAGGGCTGTGCTCTCTTGTATAAAACAACTTCCTTTTTGATTGTATTAAAGTAAAAATAATCTCCCTGTTCTCACTTCAAACATTTTTCAAGTATTTTTAAAAATACGTGTACACTTTTGGTTAAAAGCAGACAAAAGTGTTTATTAAAAAAATAAATTCAAGTGTACAAAAAAACTGTGTGCAGGTATCTTCATTTTCACTCCAGCAGTCTGAAAATTATCTTCCCTAGTCCTGCTCCCAAATCAAGCCTTTTTCTATGTTCCTGCTGCCCGCTTCACTGGAACTTTCCATCTCTTCAGCTCGACATTGCCATGCCGCAATTCAGCTTGTTTTACAGAATGGCCTGATCCTACTCCTGTTGCAGTCCATGGCAAAATTCTTACTGATCTCAGTGTCAGCAAAATGTGGCTATTTTCACTGGCCTTCAGGGCTGTGTATATATTACCTTGAACGAATGAATCCCTGTGCTACATTCTGGAAGAGGAGGGAAGTGAAATTCAGCCACTAAGCAAACGAATCCAATAAGCGTGACTCGTCTACCAATAATTACCAGTGACACAATTGTTTTTACTTTATTATTGTCTTAATCCAGCTGATTGGTTTGTGTATGTTGTTTTCATGTCTAGCACATGCATACTGAGGAGGTGCTGTCTTTTGTGATCTACTTGTGACTTGTTCCATGTGCACTAGGAAATTAACCCATTGCTGATAATGGTTATCAGGATCCCCCTGAAATGGTGGTCATAACAGCTGCCCTGGTTGCATAGATGAAGTGATGGGAAGGAAACTGTATTCAGCACCCGTATACAATTGAGACCTGATTCCACCAAGTCAGGCAAGGGGAAATTTCCTAGTGTAGATGGTGCCTTAGAGATGATAAACCAACAGATAATCAGTGCTTCCTTGTTCCCACACCCTGCTGGCAGCCATTATGGATGAAGAGCTTGCGTCTGTCCTCTCTTTCAGAGTGAATGAGGCAGAAAATGTGGCCGGGGCTCAAATCGTCTTTGTATTAAGCAGGCTTGCTGATGTCTCAATCAGAAAACAGTTACATCAGTTTGGACAGACCAATGCTGTTACTCTTCCAAATTATTGGTAAATACACATGTATTACATCAAATAGTATGGTTGTGTGTTGAAGCATTTAGAACAAAAACTAGCTTGTCTAGAATGTTTTAACATTTTTCTCGATCTTTACAGTCTCCTCTTAAATTTTTATTGTTGTAAAGCAAGTGGGAGATTATTGGGATCCATATTTCATAGTGTAAACCTGCCCAGTCTTGGAAATAAAGTGTCTTGTCCGAGGACAACCTGGATCTCAAGTTTGGTTGTCAGACAAGAGAATGTATGTTTGCCACTATTTTTTTAAATATCCAAATTGATTTTTTTTAAAGATTTCGCTGTGTTCTGGGTTGTATGTTTGTGAAGTCCCTCTTGTAAGGACAAACTGCTAATCTGATCTGGCCAGCACTTAAAATTCTGTGCCCCTGACTGCACAGTGTGTCTGTGCTGAGGCTGAAGTTGAATAATAATCTTACTAAGCAGTAATTCTGTTCCATGTTGCGTTCAAGTAAAGTGTGTATACACAAGCAAAAACTTAATTTAGTGAGTGTTAAGCTTATATCAGGATATACCCTACTCACCCAAACTCTTGAAAGCATGGAAATAAGAAATTAAAGGAGTCTCTTGGCTTCCGTGACATTTTCACATTACCTACAGTGCTGTTGGTAACACACTCCAGCATAAAGCATTCCCTTCCCTCTCCTAAAAGCAATATGTCCCCCAGGGCCGGCTCCAGGCACCAGCCGAGCAAGCTGGTGCTTGGGGCGGCAGCTTGTAGGAGGCAGCATTCCGCCCAATCCTAGGGCGACACGGCCGCTTTTTTTGTTGTTGTTGTTGTTGTTCCACTCCGGCCACCCTGTAGGGGGCAGCGGCGTGGAGGACAGGAGCGCCCTGCAGCAAGCCTGGCAGGGCAGCCTGCGTCCTTCCCTCCCAGCTGACCGGAGCAGCGCAGAGCCCTCCCGGCAGGGGGGCACGGCAGGAGGGGCCGCGTGGCAGCGCCCCGCTGAAGCCCTGGCCGTCCCCCTTCTCTCTCTCCCCCTGCTCCCTCCCCCTCCCCCCGCTAGCCGGGGCACATCTGCAGGGCAGGGAGTCCCCCTGCACCCTGGCTCCGGCCGCGCCGCAGGTGTTTTTTGTTTTTTTCGCTTGGGGCGGCCAGAAAGCCAGAGCCGGCCCTGATGTCCCCCGGCTTGCACTCTTCTGCAGAACCTTAGCAGTGACTTCATATGCTCTCGTATCAGCAGATCGATGCATCTAACTGGCTCACATTCTATGCAGTTGGGAAGTCAATATGCATTAAGGTTTTGGAGGTTGCTGGTAGGTTTCATGGCCTTAATAATAAGGGTGGTGAAATACATAGCAATAGAAACTGCAGTTAATAGAGGCAAGGTTTGAACTCTCACGATCTAGGCTCCTAGCTTAATGTAGTTTTCTCCAGGCTACAAGATATGGTCCATGAAGATCTTTTTCCTTCTTCCCCTTCTAAATACAACTGATTACCCTGTGGCGCATTTCTTTTCGGTTATTTTAAAAAGTGAAAAATCATTAGACGAACAAATACAGCCAAAGCAAAACCGATATTGTAGTAATTAGCACACGAAGAACAATATATGGTGTAAAGCCTAGGATTCCAGATTTGTTGTTAAAAGCATCCACAAAAGATCAGACGCTCAATCAAATTTTTAGAAAGTGGTAATTTTGAAATTTTTGTTCTCTTAGTCTCCACCCATTTTTCATCAACCTACCATAAAAGTTCAAATATTACTCAATGCTTGCGTTCCATATTTGTGGGGGGTTTGAGTATTTTTAGAAAATAAAGGTTTTTAAATTCCTGTTAAATTGAAATGTGTGTCCCAGCATTGACTATACTCCAGCAACAGCTCCAGCTTACTATAGTCACTTTTCCCAAAACAAAGCAAGTGGCGCAACTGATTTAGTGGCGCTGACGCTTCAGTTAATTCTAGCAGTTAATAGCATTTACAAGGAAACTGAGGCAGCAGGCTAATCTTTTTGCAGAAGGAATGGATGATTTGCTTGCCCAACCTGCTGTTTTGCTAATCTCTTCTTGTTCCACTATATTATTTGCACCTGTACTGAACTTTGGAAAGGGTGCCCATGGCTAGACACACGTGTCCATATAGTGCTGTATGGCACCCACCGGTTATGTGTGTAGGATACAGTGTGGTTTAGAAAACTCTGCTGATGGTTTGGTACGACAGCATAGTCATCTTTTACCTTTGAGCACAGATGACCCTTGCCTACAAACGCTGCTCATAAGTCATTTTGGTATGCAGACAACCTGCAGCAGATGAAGCAGTTGTGAAGAAGGCCATTCAGCTCAGCTCACTGGTGGCAGCCGTCCTGCTCAGAGTTCAGTGCTTGCTGTAGACGGAGTCTTGCAGTCCTGTGCTGTGCTAGAGGCTTAGAAAGTTTTCCTTTCCTGCAAAGCCTAGACCAGCAGGGATTTCAAAGTGCTGCGTAGCCTGTTAAATCCAGGCTGACTGATCAGATGCAGTCAAACTTCTCCACTAAAATTTGCAGGTAAATTGCCCCTTTTTAGCACCCGATTAGCTGTCTTTGTGGGAGCAGGATCTGTTGTAGGAGCACCAGTGATCTGTATGCTATGTATAACCTGTATGCTCAAAAGGTCTGTTACACTCCCACCCCCCATGTCTCCTCTCCCTCTTTGAATACCTCTGAAGTGCCTTTCCCCCTCCCACTCCCTCCTGGAATGCTTGTGGGATGAATGGGCTGGTTGAACAGCTGGAAGATCAGAAGAGCTTCTAGGTAGACAAGGTGTCTGGGACTCTAATTAGGCAGCACTCACACACCCACTGCATGGACGCTGCCCGAGGTGGAGTGTGACCAACCAGATGCGGCCAAGTCATCTCTAGTCGCAGGCCATGAGGAGCAGGTCCTTAAAAGGGGAAGGGGTCATGTGCTCGGCAGTGCACTCACAAGCTTGTACCTCCCATGAAGGCCCTTCGCCCGGACTGCCTGGCCAGTGGTTCGCCGCGTTGCATTCCATCGTGCCTCGGGAAGACTTACCTTCATCCCACCGTCCATCGCTGCGCTGTGGGACACTTACCTTGAAGGATCCTGACATCTCCAGTGCTGTGCCTGTCCTGGGAGCGTGAGTATGCGAGTGTGAATGTGATCTCCCCTCCCCCTTCTTTTGAGCTTAGCTATCAATATAATAAACGTGCTGCTTTCTGCCAAACTCTGGTGGGTCATTAGTCCTCCTTAAGCTTACTAGCTGGCCCAATTTCGGGTAACAGGATCAGGCTAAGAAAGCACTCACATGTCAAAGCAATGAGTGTGGTATAAGTGCTGCAACCTGATAGAATCCTTGTGTGACGGGTTGGATCACAGAAACCCCCTTGGGAACTGCCAACTGATGTGCCAAGGCTACTTCCATCCTTGCTTTCCCTGCCAGCCTGGGACCCCAGCACCTGTCTTGTTGAGCCAGACACACCAGTCTGCTCCAACACAGACCCAGGGTCTGAACCACGTGCCCCAAAGCTGCAGACTTAACTGAAAGCAACTTACAGAAGTGTTCCTGTCTTTAACACTCAGATGCCCAACTCCCAATGGGGTCCAAACCCCAAATAAATCCGTTTTACCCTGTATAAACTTTATACAGGGTAAACTCATAAATTGTTCGCCCTCTATAACACTGATAGAGAGATATGCACAGCTGTTTGCTCCCCCTCCCCCCAGGTATTAATACATACTCTGAGTTAATTAATAAGTAAAAAGTGATTTTAATAAATACAGAAAGTAGGATTTAAATGGTTCCAAGTAGTGACAGACAGAACAAAGTGAATTACCAAGTAAAATAAAATAAAACACGCCAGTCTATGTCTAAGAAAACTGAATACAGATAAAACCTCACCAGTTCCAGTAATCTTCCTTTTACAGACATTTTACAGACTCCTGCTAGTCTGGGTCCAGCAATCACTCACACCCCCTGTAGTTACTGTCCTTTGTTCCAGTTTCTTTCAGGTATCCTTGGGGGTGGAGAGGCTATCTCTTTAGCCAGCTGAAGACAAAATGGAGGGGTCTCCCAGGGGTTTAAATAGACTTTTCTCTTGTGGGGGGAGACCCCCTCCTCTCTCCTATGCAAAGTCCAGCTCCAAGATGGAGTTTTGGAGTCACATGGGCAAGTCACATGTCCATGCATCACTGAGTTTCTTGTCAGCCAAGCCACATTCCTGGGAAAGCTCCGATGTGGATTGGCATCTTCGAGTTCATTGTTGGCTTAAGTGGCTCTTGATTGGGCATTTAATTTGCACATTCCTTTCTCAATAGAAATCAAGCAAGTATACAGCCAATATTCCTAACTTCAAGTGCAAAAATGATACATGCATACAAATAGAAGGAATGTATTCAGTATATCATAACCTTTACATAGATATGTTACATGGCATATGTAGCATAAAACATATTCCAGTTAGATCATATATATATTCATAAGCATATTCCCATGCAGACTTATGGGGTACACCTTCACATCTTGTGCTTCATGGCTGGGGGGATTTGGGGTCTACAACTCATGGATATTCATAGAGAGGATATCTGCTTCCCTCAGCTGAGCAATCCCAAGGGCTCTGCTCAGGGAATCACTGCTTGAATTTGGCAGTTTTGTCAGTTATCTGTCAGATGTTCCCTTTGTGGGGAAGGTGGTTGAGAACAGTGTGGTGAAGCAGCTCTGGTCTCTTGATTTTTCTCAAAACACCATTCTTGCCAATCAGGCTTCAGGCCTGTGTGTGGTTCAGAGACTGATTTATTTGACCATCGTAATCTGGTAAGAGATGGGTCAGGTTTCATGCCAATGTGGCTGTCTTTGTTAACAGTCTTCTATACAGTTGACCATGAGGTGCTGTTGACTTGCCTGCAGACTGGCAAGAATGGACAGAGTTGCTCTTCTGTGGCTTCTTTCCCTCTAGTGAAATGTCCCTGAGGGTGATATTTGGCTCAGCTGCCTTGTGGGGTGGATTTCTGCAGGCCTGTGTCATCACCAGTACTTAACACACAGGAGGGTCCCCTTTGGGAGATAATGAGAGGGGTTTGGGGCTGTAGTGCACTCAGTGTGCTGCGGTCATTTGGCTCTGTCTTTTATCACATCCAGTCCGTGCAGTCTCCTTTTCCTGGTGCATGACTGAGACAGAGCATGGGTGCAGGTTAGCTGACTCAAGCTTACTCTGCGGAGATGGAGATGAAGCTGCTGGGGTGCTCTCAGTTCTCTCTGCTGAGAGCATATGGCCATCAGAGAGATTTACAGTCTAGGCATTCTTTTGAACTCTTCTCCCTCCTCGATTGCCAGGTCGCAGAGCTTTTTCCTATTTTTGCTTGGCTGGGAGAATTTGACCTTTTCTCTGGGGTGCAGATCTCACCATGGTTCTCTGTGCCTCTGCCACCTCTAGGCTGGACTGTGGCAACTTGCGATCCTTGCATCTACCCTCAAAGACCATCCCGAACGTTCAGCTAAGGCACAACTCTGCAAGCTGCTTTCTGAGGCCTGGTCTACACTAACCCCCCAAGTCGAAGTAAGGTACGCAACTTCAGCTACGTGAATAACGTAGCTGAAGTCGACATACCTTACTTCGAACTTACTACGGTTCAGACGCGGTCCACACGCGGCAGGCAGGCTCCCCGTCGACTCCGCGGTACTCCTCTCGCCGAGCTGGAGTACCGCAGTCGACAGCGAGCACTTCCTGGTTCGACTTATCGCGTCCAAACCAGACGCGATAAGTCGAACCCAGAACTTGGATCCCCAGCCGCCGAACTAGCGGCTGGGTGTAGACCAGCCGAGTGTGCAGACTTTTCTGAGTTCATTACAGTTGTGCTTCACTGGCTTGCTGTTCACTTCTGAATGCAATTGGCGATGGCTTGTATAAAGCCTGACGACTTAAATGATACCACCTTTTGTCCCTGTGTAACTTCCGACGTTTGGGATCTTCTACAGTGCTGACAACTGTTTTGGAGACTGGAAGCAGGGGGTTGTCCATGTAGGTTCCTTCAGATTGGAACTTGCATGCTTTGTCAGTTAGTGGGAGCTGCTTGCTGACTAGCAGACTTCTTCCTGAGATGGTCTGGATGTGAAGGACTTGTTGCTAAGAGTTTGGTTGGGGACATTCATCCGAGTGTGTCCAGAGGCTGGGCTGTGAGCTCATGTTGCCACAATCAAAATACGAATGAATGAATAAAATAAACTACTGTGGGACAGCAATTACAAGGAAACTGAGGGGAAAGATCAGCTTCTATTTTCTGCCTCAAGTCAGATTTACCAGACAGACAGTAGATATACCCAGAAGTTTTAGGTGCTGGTCAGTAGTTACTGGCAGGCAGCAATACTTCATCTTCACCATGGGTTTTCTTCTCCCAAGCTGCTGGAGAATTGGATTCTTCCTAGCTTGATAGCTAGATGTGAACAGGTTTCTGTAGAGCTTGTTCCTGTGCTGTTGAAATGTGCTTGTTGTGTGGGCCTGTTTTGGGAAACTTGGATTCTCTGTGTGTGTGCATAGCACTGTGATAGGCGCCTTAGAAAGCGGGGGGGGGTTCTTCTCATGTGGGGAGTCCAGAGCAGTTAGATTGGGTGGAGGAACGAAAAGAACTGACACACACACACACACACACACAAACACACACACACTCTTAATTGCATCATGATGGACAGGAGTCTTAGATATTCAATTTCTTTTTGTTAATGGGAGTTGTTATTCTTCCTCACACACTGCACTGGAAACCACCTTTTTGGACGTAATGAAGTATGTAATGCTTTCATGTGAACTGTGTTACCTGAGCTGTAGGGGAGCATTCCTAAATTGAAGGCCATTTTTGCATCCATATTAGTTCACCTATAGGGCACAGCAGGCTACTTGGAGGTTCATTCCTTGGCTGTACATTTAGGTTTGTGTTCTAATCTGATTTATATAATGTGGATTGTTCAAAAAGGAAAGACCTGTACTTGACCTCTTCATTTTGTTGACATTACAAGTATTTCATGGTTCTATCTAGGCTTGGCAGAATTCGATATTTATTTTTTAAAAAGTTTTGACTTTTCAAGCATTTCCCCCTGTTTTTATCAATTTAAATTTTCACAGTTGCAGCAAATTATGGAGGGTCAGACGATGTGGGGAGTCAGACAATTACTGAATGACAGTAGAGAATAGCCGGAATTAAAAAAGTTAAAGCTTTAGAACAGTTAAAACACAAATTGTCAACATCACATGTCAAAATATACAAAGTAAATATCCTTAAATCAAACTCTAATAAGTTCTCAATCAGCATTTTTCTGTCTGTCTTTAAATTTCCATTATTATTGTTGGAAATACTTTTTATCTCTTGGTGCGTCTACAGTGAAATTGACGTTTACAAACATTTATTCATAAAAATCTATTCCTTGCAAAACCCATTTATATCCCGTTTTAAAGTCTTGTTTATAGGCAGGATGGGATCTAAGGTCTCATAATTTAACATGCAACTTTAAACTCTGGGGAAATGATGTAGGGAATCAACAGAACCTTGTTAAAATGCCCAAAATAGGAGGGCAAAATAAGACTAGTTGTCAAATGTCTGTTCAGGAATCTTCTCCAAATAGACATTGACAGTGTGGCTTTTTCTGAACCCTTTTCTGTTTTTTACATGTCACATGAGACTTGCAAGATAGACTGAATAGCCCAGCTATTTGAAAAACAGTTGTTGTTTTTTAAAAGTAGCTGAATCCTCAGTCAGAAATGTTATATAAGCACATAGAAACAAAGAATTTTTATCCAGTGCAGCTGGTTTTACATGAATTTATTTTAGCTGTGTAAAATCATAAACTTTAATTAACAACTCTGGGATAGGTGGCGCCAGGGATGAGTGGAGAGTTGGGATCAAATCCCATTTCATGTCACAAGTTTCACTAGGAGGGTGGTGAAGCACTGGAATGGGTTTCACTAGGGAGGTAGTGGAATCTCCATCCTTAGAGGTTTTTAAGGCCCGGCTTGACAAAGCCTTGGCTGGGATGATTTAGTTGGTGTTGGTCTGGCTTTGAGCAGGGGATTGGACTAGATGACCTCCTGAGGTCTCTTCCAACCCTAATATTCTCTGATTCTAAGTGAAGGAAGCTTAATAATATTACATCGTCTCATCCCAGTCTCCGTTTGTCAGCATTGCAAAACTCCTACACAGTTCCGCTAGTCTAATTCAGGAGGGACTCGGAACTGAATTGCAGGTCAAGATAGATGCCTGTTGGCCGTGCTGTGTTGGGGAAGCTTGCACAGTGCCTGTATTGGGTTCAGCACAAGCCAATGACTTTTATTCCCTCTTTTCATGAGCAATAAGATCTTGCTAATTTTTAAATGAAAGAAAAGGAAGCTACTTCCCTTCCTCTCAAGCACTTGTACATCTTGTGATCTCTGATGTTTGAATAGAAATGAGATTTGAATGAATAGTAATGATTAGTCATTTTAATTGGCCTTTGGGGCCTATTAAATTTCATTCTGCATTTCTTGGAAGCTCAATTGGTTACCAATGAACTTACCAAATGTTAACTCCCACGTTCTTCTCAGCACACAGCTGCTAAATTGTTTGAAAGCAAAATGAAGTGAGTATGATTTGAAGAACATGAATGGACCTAATTTAATTGAAGAAGATGTGATAAGATGTGGGTAGTGAAGGAATCCCCTTAGTTGAGTGCCTTCCTCCTAAATGATTGCTTGTTTGCGATGCAAATGAGCACACGCCCATACTTACTATTTAAGGCTGAACTTTTCAAAGTAGTACAAAAGAATTAGGTGCTCATATCCTATTAAAATTCAGTGGGAGTTGGCCGTCAAACACCCTTAGGCTCTTCTGGAAAGTCCAGCCATAATACACAGGGAGATCCACCAACCCTTGTGGTCAGGTAGGCCTCTTGGTCACATATGGCTTAGAAATCAGGGGACAGGAGACTGGATCTGGTGAGGTCCACATGAGGGCCGTACCTGTGTCTGCCCAGGTCCATGGGACCTCTGTACTCCATATACAGGGACAGGTATGACCATGTAGATCTGTTGGCTGGACTCCGTACATAGGGACATGTGTGGAGCAGCTCTACTTCTACTCCATAGCCGGTGAACTGGGTAGATTCCATTCCCTACCCAGTTGCTGCAGGACCCCTTTGTTCCAGCCCATTTATTCAGCTTGGACAGGGCAGTGGATTTGGCCCATAGAGTGTTGACTCCTGACCAATTTCTCCAGCAAACTCTGTGAATAATGGAGCTAATGTTATACATCACTGCAAACAACCAGTGAGTGTTACAATAATTCATCCCAACTCTGAGTCAGTGTTTATGCCAAGTCCATTTTTCAGTTTCTCCTTAGAGTGCCATCTGAAAGCAGGTAGGCAAAATTTGATTAATAAAGGTGTGGTCGGGACCAATTTACAGCCAGAGAAAAAGATCATGCTGTTTGTATTGTCTGCTCTGCCTGCTCTGAGCAGCCTTTGCTGCTCTAAGTGGTGTTATGGACTTATGACAAATATAAGGAATGAAGGTCTCTCTCAAATGCCTTTCGTGGCATGACGTAAATTAGTGGAAATTGCTGACAATTTGCCTTTTTCAGATGGGTGTCACTGTCCATAAGCCTTTGTTTCAAACAATAGAGAGTTATTAAGTTAAATGTTCCCAGAACAGCAAATCTGGGAAGTATTAAGTGTACAGTGTGTATGTGAAGGTTACTGTTATAGCTGAGTCCTGCAGTATACATGTTGTAAAGGCAGAGACATGTATTCTGTAGCTGCAGCCAGTTTCATAAGGCTATTAAAGGATACCATCAACTTAAAAATCACACTTCTATTGGTAATTTTTTTTCCTCTCCTGTTATTTGTCACACCTATGATGACTGTAACTGACAGATCATAGAGAGAGAGAAATTTTCATTGTGCTTGCATTTAAAAGCATTGGGTGCAATTAGTCTGTTTCCCATGTTGTTTATGTTGTTTTGGCACACAGCAAGATGGGAATTTTTTTTTAAATGTGCTGTAAAATCACAAAAAATTGGCAGTGGGGGGAGCGTTCACGGGTAGGTAAAGCAACTGAAGGGACTTTTAACTAACACAAACTTGCTAGATTTCACGACAAATGTCTTCTAAAACTAATGATCCAATTTCCTCTGTTATACTGTAAGCTGGTCTGTTTTAAAAGTTGGCTTCTCTGTTTTCAGCTCTTGGGAACTTGGAATGAACATTGATGCAGTCTGGAAATTAAAGGCCAAATTCTGCTTGTACTCCACATTTACACTGGTGTAGCTTCATTGAATTCATTTCAGATGTATATTGTGGCTACTTAAAGTAAATTTAGGGCCAAATTTTGCTCTGAGTTGAGATGTCATCAATTAAAAAAAAAAAGTAAGTACATTTTGTGGCTCACTGGCCAACTACCAAGATATTAACTAGCATCATACATGGTCCATCTGTAGAGTCAGAATTCTCAAGTAACTAGATTTGTATGGTTTAAAGCCAGAAGGGACAATTAGATCATCTAGTCTGGCCTCCTGTGTGTCCCAAGCCATTACATTTCACTGTTACCCTGTGTTGAGCCCAATAACTTGTGTTTGACTAAAGCATATCTTCCGGATAGGCCTCTAGTCTTGATTTGAAGACAGTAAGAGATGGAGAATTCAGCGCTTCCCTTGGTAGTTTGTTCCAGGGGTTAATCACCTTCACGGTTATAAAATTGTGCCTTATTTCTAATTTGAATTTGGTTGGCTTCAGCTTTCAGCCACTGGTTCTTGTTGTGCTTTTCTCTGCTAGATTAAAGAGCCCTTTGGTACCCTGTATTTTCTCCCCATTTTCTGCATATTCATTGTAATCAAGTCACCTCTCAATCTTCTTTTTGAGAGTCTAAATAGATTGATCTCTTTAAGTCCCTCGGTTGTAAGACATTTTCTCCAACCCTTAAACCATTTGTTTGGCTTTTTTTCTGCACTCTCTCCAACTTTTCACCAGTGCCATATGCAGAGGTAAAATCTCCTCTGTAATCCTCCTCATTGGTCCTCTGTATATACATCCCAGGATTGCTTTAGCCCTGTTTGCCACAGCGTTGCACTGGGAGCTGATGTTGAGTTTCTTGCCCGCTATGACCTCTAAATCCTTTACAGAGTTCCTGCTTTCCAGGATACAGTCCCCCATTCTGTAGGTGTGGCCTGCATTTCTTGCTCCTACATGTACAGCTTTGCATTTGGCTATATTAAAGCTAGAACGGGGTGAAAATATTTCGAGAAATAGTAAATTTGCCCAAAAAATGCATTTTCAGGGCATCAAAACTATTCGCAGATTCAGATCAGATTTGGAAATAAAAAAAGGAAAAAACATTTTGAAAAAGTTGAAATGGTTCATTTTAACCATTTCAAAACTAAATGTTTTGACTTTTCATTTAGAAATGTTTGTTTTTGACCATTTTGAAATGAAATGCGGTTTCATTTTGAAATATAGCTGATTAAACAAGGGTGAAAAACCACCTGAAAACCACCTGAAACAAAACAAAATATAGTTTTGGGTCAAATGAAGCATTCTGTTTGACCCGAAACGGAATTTTTCCATGTTTGTTTGTCTGTTTCAGAAAAATGAGGGGAAAAATTCGTTTTGGTCAAAGCCAATTTGAGAGGTTGGAGGAGAGGTTAGGATTGGCCCCAAACCAAAAAATCAATTATTCACTCTAATTAAAATGTATTTTGTTTGAATGGACCCACTTACCATGTGATCCGTGCCCTGTCCTCATCATTATTTACTCTTCTGCCAATCTTTGTGTCATCTGCAAATTTTAATTTGATGAAAATGTTGAAAAGCATAGTACTGATTCCAGTGGGACCCAATTAGAAACACCTCAATTGATGAAGATTCCCCATTGGTGACTGCGTTTTGAGATCTGTTATTTAGCCAGTTCTTAATCCATCTAACATGCACTCTCTTGGTATTGTATAGTGCTAATATTTTAACCATAATGCCATGCGGTATAAAGTCAAATGCCTTACAGATGTCTTAAGTATATTCCATCTGCGCAGTTACCTTTATCAACCAAACTTGTAATCTCAACAAAGAATGAAATTAGGTTTATCTGACCTGACCTTTTTCCATAAAACCATGTTGACTAGCATTAATTATATTCATATCCTTTAATTATTTATGAATTGCATCCTGTATCAATTTTTTCCCATTATTTTGCCCAGGATTTATGTCAGACTAGCTGGCCTGTAGTTACCTGGGTCATCAGCTTGTCCTGTTTGAATATTGGCAGAACATTCTCATTCTTTCAATCTCCTGGAATTTCCCCAGTATTTCAAGATTTATTAAAAATTAACATCAGCAGGGCAGAGATCTCCTCAGCCAACACTTGTAGGACTTTTGGGTGCAGGTTATGTGGGTCTGCTAATTTAAATGTGCTTATCCTCAATAGATATAGTTTAACATCCTTGGTTATCTAAAGAATAGCTCTGTGTAGCTTGATGAAAGCTTGTCTCTTTCACCAACAGAAGTTGGTCCAGTAAAAGATATTACCTCACCCAGCTTATCTCTGGAAATACTTTGTCATCCTTGTGATGTGAGTCTATTATCCTGCTGCTTTCCAAATGCAGAACAGAAATATTTATTGAACACGTTGGCCTTTTCTACATCTTTTCTCCATGCATCAGAAGATGTGGGTTTTTTACGCACGAAAGCTTATGCCCAAATACATCTGTTAGTCTTTAAGGTGCCACCAGACTCCTTGTTGTTTTTGTGGATACAGACTAACACGGCTCCCCCCTCTGATACTACTTCATCATTGTTAACAGTTTTATCACCTCTGTCTAGTAATAGGCCTGTACCATTGTTAGGATTTCTTTTGTTCTTAAAATACTTTAAAAATTCAGTAATTTTTACTGATTGCTATTGATTTCCCTTTTTCCTATTTGTTGCATTTTCCTTCCGCCCCCCCCAACTAGCACTGCCTATTAATCTCATGGTGACTCCTATCAGAGTAGGCACTTCTTAAATATCTTTTGTGCAATGAATGGAAAATGTTACACTTACGTTAGCATCACTAGGAGCCTAATTCAAAATCCACTGAAGTCAATAGAAAGACTCCCATTGACTTTATTAGGCTTGGGAATAAGGCCTTAGAATAAAATCCTCCTTGAGGAAAAGGTGCAGTTATGTTTCAGTTATGCTACAATTTCTTGTCTGTAAGGATGTTGTTACTAGCGTTATTCAGCTTTCTCTGTACTGTATTTTTCACAGTTCAAGGACAAAATGGATGGAGTTTGTTCAATCTTTTTTTTTTTAAATGCAAGTGTACAAGAGAGTTATGAAATGTTTTAGTGAGAGTACACATTGAGTTCTGGATACTCCATTCCCATTACATTTCATCATAATTGGGCTTTCGTATCCCATAGGTTGCTATGAGAATCTCAGCCTAAATGTGCAAACAGTCATTTTTATTCAAATTTGAGGTACAGAAGCATCAGCATGTTTATCCCACCTTTTTGTAATAACCTTGGAAACAGTTTGTGGATTGGGACTTAAGAACTTTTTTCTTCTTCTTCTTTATTTGTAGTGGCTTTCTTGAAAACCTACAAAGGAAACTTAGATTCTTCAGGCAAATTTTGGCTGGTAGAGATTCTGGATAACAGGTGAGACAGCAAAAGAGTTTAGATGTAGAATTTTTGTATGGATGATTAAATTTCCTTGCTCTCTTGATTAAATGTTGGCAGTGTTGGGGCTGAGTGTTTTAAACTCTTAACGTGTGTCTCTTTTTTTAAGATAAAACGATTTGACCACCATGAGTTGGAGTTTCTTGACCCGTCTGTTAGAGGAAATCCACAATCATTCAACATTTGTTGGCAAAATCTGGCTGACGGTTTTGATTGTCTTTCGGATTGTCCTTACTGCTGTGGGAGGGGAATCCATCTATTATGATGAACAAAGCAAGTTTGTGTGCAACACGGAACAACCAGGATGTGAGAATGTTTGCTATGATGCTTTTGCTCCTCTTTCGCATGTGAGATTTTGGGTGTTTCAGATCATTCTTGTAGCCACTCCATCGGTGATGTATTTAGGCTATGCCATTCATAAAATTGCCAGAATGGTGGAACATAACGAACCTGACAAAAGAACCAGGAGCAAAACCTTTTCAATGCGCTGGAAACAACACCGTGGCTTGGAGGAGACAGAGGATGACCACGAAGAAGATCCAATGATGTACCCAGAAATAGAGCTAGAAAGTGAGCGGGAGAACAAGGAGCAGCCAGCCCTCACTAAAGCAAAACACGATGGCAGGCGGCGAATTCGAGAGGATGGGCTTATGAAAATCTATGTGCTGCAGCTGCTGTCTAGGACTATGTTCGAAGTTGGCTTTCTTGTTGGTCAATATTTTTTGTATGGGTTCGAAGTCAGCCCCACATTTGTATGTAGCAGGAAACCATGCCCACACAAGATAGATTGTTTCATTTCAAGGCCTACTGAAAAGACCATTTTCCTTTTAATAATGTATGGCGTAAGCTGCCTGTGTTTACTTTTGAATGTCTGGGAGATGCTCCATTTGGGATTTGGTACAATCCGAGACACATTAAACAGTAAAAGAAAAGAGCTGGAAGACTCTGGTACCTATAACTACCCTTTTACTTGGAATACTCCATCTGCTCCTCCTGGCTATAACATTGCAGTCAAGCCAGATCAAATCCAATATACTGAATTATCCAATGCCAAAATGGCCTACAAGCAAAACAAAGCTAATATCGCTCAGGAACAGCAGTATGGGAGCAACGAAGAAAACATTCCAGCCGACCTAGAACATCTGCAGAGGGAGATTAAAGTGGCTCAGGAACGTCTGGACCTTGCAATCCAGGCATATAATAACCAGAACAATCCCAGCAGTTCCAGAGAGAAGAAATCCAAAGCGGGCTCAAACAAAAGTAGTGCCAGTAGCAAATCGGGGGATGGAAAGACCTCGGTGTGGATTTAACGTTCGCTGAACTTGTACTTTTGTTCTTAGTTAATGATAACCAGCAATTCACCGAATAATTACTTTCATTAAGTAAACATTTGACTCTGTTTATCTTCAGGGATACTGTTGGCTAGCGATCCAAGCTCTCAAAAAGTTTATGCACATGTCCTAGAGTTACAGAATTTTATTCTTGTGTCTTCCAGGTCAGGAGAAGAACAGGTATATTTAAATCATTCTTGCTGAACGGTTTACACTGTATGTACAGTATTATGGTGCATTTATTATGCACAATTTTTTGTATTTGTACGTTGGACCTCTGCAGTTATACTTTTTATATTAAAGAAAAGAAAACAATACAGATAATGCTTAGCATTTTGCTAGTTCTATTACTGTGGTCAACAGACTTATTTTTCTCTTTTTTTTTGTTTTAAATGTGAAGCTGTCTGTGCTGCATTTCAGAAGTGCCTTGTACATGCGCACAAGACAGAGGATACTTCAGTTACCTAGGGAGCCTATTTAGTGTTGACTGCTTATCAGCAGAGCAGTCAAGGGTTTGGAGAATATTTAATGGTGCCACTGGTTACATCTTTATACAGTTATGTGCAGCTCACAAAATGGAAGTGTCATATACTAACCAGAAGGTGCTAGAATGTTCCACCCTGTGGTTTAAATTATTTAGACAAACATATGCAGGTTGGAAGGCGTTAGTTCAAAGCAAGAATGCCATACATAATTGGGGAGGGCAGGGTTTTGTAAGCTTTATCCAACAGGGGAAAGAGAAACTTAGAACTACTATAAAATGTTCTAAAAAAATATGGGTAGAAATTACTGTGTATTCAATAATTCCATGACATTTATGTGAAATCCATGATAAGGTATTTGTTTCGTAAGGTCTTACTATAACACAAAAACCAATGAGGGCATTAAATTGTTACAGTAACTTCTGGATAACTGGTTTTTGTTTATTTATTTATTTTTAACAAAATGGTCTGACTTTGAGTAGTCATTGTAAACTGTATTTGTTGTGCATTACATTAGATGGAAGCTTTTGATAGTCCCCCCCAAAAAAAACCACAACAAAAACTTTGTTTATAGGAATATATTGAAAACTTGACAAAGCTGCCTCACCCCCAAGCCATCTTTCTTCCATTGTGTCCTAGGAACTCAGCTCAAACAGAGCAATATGTAAATATTAGATTTCTGCTTGAGAGACTAGTTGGATTTAGCATTCTGAGGGTTTGGCATTAAAGTTAAATTTATAATTAGAAAAAGGAGAATGCAGTATTACTGCCTTTGGCAGTGTCTTTTTGGCAAGGGTAAGCATTAATGTTTGAGAGATGCTGATGAGTTGTATATGCTTTTAGCTACTATTTATAATATAGTCAAGGCCATGCTCTGTTTTCTCTTCTGTGAAATTTTAGTCCATTTAATAGATTTTGGGGGAAAGTATTAAGGGGAAACTCCTGTTCTATCGTGAGGCTCCCTCATTCCCACACCACCCTGGATACAGTTTCCAGGAGCACATTTCCAGAGGTGAGAAAGGGAATCATTAAGAAAGCGATAGATAATACGACAGAAAATATCATATTGCCTCTATATAAATCCATGGTACACGGCGTGCAGATGTGGTCGCCCCATCTCAAAAAAGATACATTGGAATTGGAAAAAGTTCAGAAAAGGGCAACAAAAATGATTAGGGGTATGGAACAGGTTCCGTATGAGGAGAGATTAATAAGACTCGGACTTTTCAGCTTGGAAAAGAAATGACAAGGGGGGATATGATAGAGGTCTATAAAATCATGACTGGTGTGGAGAAAGTAAATAAGGAAGTGTCATGAGAAGGAGTAAATAACGCAAAAACTAGGGGGTCACCAAATGAAATTAATAGACAGCAGGTTTAAAACAAACAAAAGGAAGTTTTTCTTCACACAACGCATTGTCAACCTGTGGAACTCTTTGCCAGAGGATTTTGTGAAGGCCAAGACTATAACAGGGTTCAAAAAAGAACTAGATACATTTATGGCGAATATGTCCATCAATGGGTATTAGCCAGGATGGGCAGGGATGGTGTCCCTAGCCTCTGCTTGCCAGAAGCTGGGAATGGGCAATGGGGGATGGATCACTTGATGATTGCCTGTTCTGTTCATTCCCTCTGGGGCACCTGGCATTGGCCACTGTCAGAAGACGGGACACTGGGCTGGATGGACCTTTGGTCTGACCCAGTCTGGCCGTTCTTATGAGGCAGTAAGGGAGCTCAAGCCCCAGTGCAGCAGAATTCTTAAGTATAAGTTCATTCCTGTTCCCAAAGCACCTAAGCATATGCTTAACGTTAAAAATAAATTAATGGGACATAGGCATATGCTTAAGTGCTTTGCTAAGGGATGATTTGCTGAATTGAGCCCTGAAAGTACTAGTTCCATGGAAAGCCACACTGTTCCCCCTTTAATTCCCTCCTGAGCATTATTAATTTTAGGGTATGTCTGTACGTCAAAAAAAGACCCACAGCAGTGAGTCTCAGAACCAGGTCAACTGACTCAGGCCCATGCTGCCGCTGCGGGCTAAAAATAGCAGTGTAGACATTCCCACTTAGGCTGGAGCCTGGACTTTGAAACCCAGCGAGGCGGGGGAGAGTCTCAGAGCCTGGGCTCCAGCTGGAGTCTGAACATCGAGGCTGCTATTTTTATCTCTGCAGCAGGAGCCCAAGGCAGTTGACCCAGACTCCAAGGCTTGGGGGCTTTTTGTTTGGTTGGTTTTTGCTGTGTAGATGTACCTGCGGGGCCGTGTCCGGCTCTCTTTGAAGTCAGTGGCAAACGTAGCGTCCATTTAAATGGGAACAAGATAGAGACCTTCTTCCAAAGAGCCGCCCAAGCCAATATAGACTCCTTTCGATGCACATTGGCAGGCTGCTCCAGTCCACTTCAGGCAGCAAGATGTTCCATGCTACAGGTATAAAACTTGCTTTCCCGCTTCTTCTCTTGCAATACGCTCATCCCCTGTTAGTCTGAGGAGTGTGTCTGAAGTCTGTATTTTAGCACTTAATCCCTACATGTTAAAAGTTCTTGGGGATGGTCTATTTTATTTTAAGTGGAGAATAGACCAGGTTATGTTGTCATCTTTAAAACAGCAAGTGAAATTCCAGACCGTCTGGCCAGCGAGAAATGGGTTTGTGTCACTAACTTTGTGTTGGTGAGACAGAATGTCAGTGATCGTCTAGTTAAGAAGCAGGCGTCTGAAGGGAAGACTACTGAGACGGAGGATGGACAGAAGGGGTTAGCCAGAGGGAAGATATGAGAGTGATGGGGAGGCTGGGTGAAAAGCAGTGATGTCTGAAAGAACTGTGGAAAAGACATTTGGAGCCTGGAGATAAACATTATCCACAAATGCTGCAGCTTGGTTGTTCTCTCCAGCTTCCCAAGAGGGTTATATTGTTCTTAACCCCTTGTCGTTTCTTTGAATGCTGTTTAATAAGCAGGACTGCAGTAATTTAAAATCCTTTGCCCCTGGCTGTTGTTTACATCTCCTGTACCAGTGTACCACACCTGGAGTTTAAAATTACCTGACAGTCAGTTACTGCCAGCTGCTCCATATGCTTTCGGTATTAGTCATTACTGCTTACTTCGGGGGGGCAAGTCATCCTTCCATTTGACCCTAAACAATTACCTGTTTAAAACCACTAGCTCATGTTAATCCTGTGAGATTTCCTTCAAAAACAGGAAATAATTCCATTACTGGACAGCAATATTTTGTTTAAAATAGACATAATTATTCCAGTGTGCACTGAACTCATTCCAGAAATGCAAAGTAACTGAACTCAGATTTTTGTAGCTATTTTGTATTCATTTCAATTGTGTAAAAAGTGCACATTTTACTTTGAAACTGAGTCTTTGCTACTCACTAGGAGGGTGTCTTTTAAAGCTGTACATTTTCATGTTTATGATGATCAGTTTCAAAGTACATTTTAATTTTCCCTTTGAAGAATTTTCACATGTATTGCTTTAAAATGGTGTCCTCTTCGGAAGAGAGGAGGAGGCTTTGGGTTAAATCTGGGCCATCTGAAATAAATATTCAGAAGAGACTTTAAACAAAAAACTGACTATAACTTGGATTTTTGTTGGCATTATGAGAGTTTTCTATTTTTGGACACTTTTTTGAAAGAAACTATCTAGCATTTGCTAAAAATCCACTCTGGATTCTTTTCTCAGTGATGAGTTACGGTCTGTGGGTATATGGATGTGCATGTGTGCCGTGATGCTTTGTCTTATAGCTCATAGACCCAGATCTTGTAATTTTTCATAAACTTGACCTGGGGTTATTTAAAGTCACGTAGACTGCGTATTAGAAACTAACAGTGCATTTTTGCAAATGATTCACTCTTCAGTGACTAGTGGAACAATAGCACATTTAAAAAAAAAAAAGGCAAACTGTGTGAGGGCATGTCTACAGTAGAAACTTAAGTCGACCCATGTTAGGTAATTGCTGCGGTGGTTGATGTCTACCCTACCCTCCTTCTATTGGTAGTGCACATCATAGAATCATCGGCGATTAGGGTTGGAACAGACCTCAGGAGGTCATCTAGTCCAACCCCCTGCTCAAAGCAGGACCAACCCCAACTAAATCATCCCAGCCAGGGCTTTGTCAAGCTGGGCCTTAAAAACCTCTAAGGATGGAGATTCCACCACCTCCCTAGGGAACCCAGTCCAGTGCTTCACCACCCTCCTAGTGAAATAGTGTTTCCTAATATCCAACCTAGACCTCCCCCACTGCAACTTGAGACCATTGCTCCTTGTTCTGTCATCTGCCACCACTGAGAACAGCCGAGCTCCATCATCATTGGACCCCCCCTTCAGATAGTTGAAGGCTGCTATCAAATCCCCCCTCACTCTTCTCTTCTGCAGACTAAATAACCCCAGTTCCCTCAGCCTCTCCTCACAAGTCATGTGCACTGGCCCTCTAATCATTTTTGTTGCCTTCCGCTGGACTCTCTCCAATTTGTCCACATCCTTTCTGTAGTGGGATGACCAAAACTGGATGCAATACTCCAGATGTGGCCTCACCAGTGCCGAACAGAGGGGAATAATCACTTCCCTCGATCTGCCGGCAACGCTCCTACTAATGCATCCTCACCAGGAGCACTTCCACCAACTTAAGAGGGGCCGGGGGGGAGAGAGGATCTCAGCTCTGCACGCAGTCCCTGCCGGGAGCCCAGGTGCCCCCTTCCAGAGAACCAGGACCCAGGGGGCAGCTGAGCTCTGAGTGGGGCAGGTGCAGCCCGGGTGGAAGCAGGGAGCTAGGACTCAGGGGACAGCCAGGTGGGGAGTGGGGTGGGTGCAGCCTGGATGGGAGCAGGGGGCACAGACCCAAGGGGTGGCTGGGTCTAGCTGGAGCCCCCCTACCATCACCTCAGTGACAGCCCAGCTTTCTTGTCAATTTCAATCCTTTCTGGAGACAAGAATGACAGCAATCAGCCAATGTAAGGAACGCAGCATCTACACAGACACTGCGTCACCCTAACTACACCGACATAAGCCCTACGCCTCTTGTGGAGGTGGAGTTATGATGTTGGTGTAGTAGGACACTTATATCGGCGGGAGCAGGGCCGTCGTGTGTACACTGACATAAGCTGCCTTACATCGACCTAATTGTGTAGTGTAGACCAGGCCTGAGGGTCTGTCTTGGACAAGACCGACATACATGGAAATGTTTGCCTGCTGAAACCTGCGTTTGTGTATATGAATGGGCACACTGAGATCCACTGGTGGAAAGTGCAGTGTTAGCTGCGGTAGCTGAGGCTGAGATTTCTAAGGAGCCTAAGGGAGTTGGGTGCCCAGCAGTGTTCCCTCTTATATTTTCCATCCATGTGCGGAATCAATTTTATGTGCACAGAGGTATGTGCAGATGTGCGCCACCAGTAGAAACAAAAAACCTAGATATAATACATATTTTTAAAAAGTTACTATAGGGATAATTACTCCAGCCAGGACAGGTTAGGCATTTTAGAACTCACTACTCAAAGAATTAAATTTAAGCATAGAATAAAATTATGAAATGCATAGACCAGTCAAAAAACTAAAATAACAGCACTGTGAAAGAATAAAATTACACATCTGAAAGAATTTTTTTGTGAGTCCTGAACAGAGTTTTTAAAGATTTATCTTCTGGGTTGTGCATCTTTTCCCCCAAAATTGAAACCAGCTGAAATCAGCTTCAAGAAAATTTAGAATACTGGCAATTCATCCTATTCTGTATGGCTCACATTGCTGTTATGCACTTATATTAAATGTAGCACTAAATATTTACTGTATTCTAATGCTTTTGGATTGACCTGACCACTCTGAACGTTAAAGATTTCCTGTCATTTTTGTAAGAGGTGGGGGATCTAAATCCCTGTGTCCTGACTGGATTTTAATTTGAGTAATTACATTTTGCCAACCTAAATTCCTCTTGCGTTTTAACTGGATAATAGTGGTATTCACTTTCTGTCTGAACTGCTGGCACGTGTTGCTAAGCAGTGTTAAAAAACCTGGCATTTCAGTGGTGGATGAAGTGATTACCTGCCTCACAGGGATGTTGAGAGCTAATACACCAAATTTATCCCTGAGGTAAGTCCATTGACTTCAGTGGAACTACCCCAAGGATAGGTTGTAGACATGTTGAGATCCTCTGGTGCAAAATTCTGTCTAAGTGCAAGGTGGAATTTTCTGCAGGCTCACGCATGTTTCCTGGAAGTCAGTTTAAAATGGTGTTACGGGCTGGAAAAGCACGTCAGCCCTTTCACCCAGCAAGCGCTGCGCTGCAGCTGGCTATCGTGCTTGTGGAAATGCAGGGAGGAGAAGTTAAGGTGAAAGCTCCATGACCCCATGCTCAGATCAGCTTGATTCCAGAGTCCCTTGCCTTAGGGAGAAGAGAGGAGCGCAAGGAGAGAAGCTGCAACTGGATATTTTGGCCTATGGAAATTGTATTTACATGAGCTGGTTCAGGAAAATACTCCTTTTCATTAACCAGTTCCCTGGCTAATTTGAAGACCCATAAGACAAATTAAGTGTTGGCAGGGAAGTTGTGTGTGTGAGAATCTGGCCTCTGTACAATGTCCTTTAAATCTTCTCTTGAGAATAAAATAGCTTTCCACTGAGCCGAGAAAGACCATTCAGGCAGAACCGACAGACCCCTTTGTCTAACAAGAAAAGCCTGAATCAGAAAAAGTCAGATGAGTCAACCATATTTGGTAATAAAGTTGTTAAGAGTTCAGACAGCTTTTGAAACATTGAGACCTTTGGATTACATCAACTGCATGTAGATTCTTCTGTGGGTGTGCAGTTGAGACAAATCCACAGCCTCCAAGATTAACTCCAAAGAAACTTACGTATATGTCTGTATCCCCATCCTTTATGTTCCTCTAGTAACTGCAAAGCATGATTTATGCAGAAACTTGAAATAACCAAGGCTGTAAAAGAGTGAAGTGGGTGGGAGAGGTTCTGTGGCTTGCAATGTGCAGGAGGCGCAGACTAAGTAATCACAATGGTCACTTCTGACCTTAAAGTCTATAAATCTATGAGACCCCTGCAGAGAAAGAGGATGGTCTTGTGCAGTGGCTCTCAAACTTCTTTACTGGTGACCCCTTTCACATAGCAAGCCTCTGAGTGCAACCCTCCTTATAAATTAAAAACACTTTTTTATATATTTAACACCATTATAAATGCTGGAGGCAAAGTGGGGTTTGGGATGGAGGCTGACAGCTCGCGACCCCCATGTAATAACCTTGTGACCCCTGAGGGGTCCCGACCCCCAGTTTGAGAACCCCTGGTCTTGTGGCTAAGAGACTGAACTGGACTCAAAAGGTCTGGGGTCAGGTCCCACCATTGCCATAGACACTATGTGCAACCTTGGGCAAATCACTTAATCTCTGGGCCTCAGTTCCCCATCGGTTAAATGGGCAGAGTGGTCCTTCCTTTGTCGTGTCGTCTCAGATTGTAATCCCTTAAGGGCAGGGGCTTTTTCTCACTATCGAACAATACAGCAATACAGAGTCTTGGCTCTGGATGCTACTGTTGTATGAATAATAATATGGGGCCAGTGTGAATTAGCTAGTGATTTATCCTAGCGAGACTATTGAAACGGGGCAGATGTTTTCCCTGTGTGCAGTACGGAGCCTCTTACAACAAAGTTGCTTTTCATTGCAGAGGTGTATGCAGGCTTTCTCCATGTTAGCCATGTCTGCTGAATCCTACTGCAGGTGTCTGTATACCTGGGTTCAAAAAAGAATTAGCTAAGTTCATGTCAGATAAGTCCATTAATGGCTGTTAGCCAAGATGGGCAGGGATGCAACCCCATGCTCTGGTGTCCCTAAACCTTTGACTGCCAGAAGCTGGGACCGGACAATGGGATGGATCACTCGATAATTGCCCTCTTCTGTTCATTTTCTCTGAAGCACTTGGCATTGGCCACTGTCGGAAGACAGGATACTGGCCTAGATGGACCATTGGTCTGACCCAGTATGGCCGTTCTTATAGGCGTCTCTACACTTAAAATGCTACAGCAGCCCAGCTGTGCCACTGCAGTGCTTCAGCGTAAACATTGCCTACTTCAGGGGTGGGGCCAGTTGTTCTCCATCCACCTATGTCAACGGAAGAATTCTTCTATTGCCCTAGTACTGGATACATGAGGACTTAGGTCGGCTCAACGGCATCGTTGAGGGGTGTGGATTTTTCACACTCCTAGCGTTAAACCGACCTAATTTTCTAGTGTAGATCAGGCCTATGTTCTTACCTCTTGCCTTCTGGCACGTTAAGGGAGAGAACAAAGGGCAGTTAGCTCAGGACATAGGTTTTCAAACTTTCATAGCATGGCCCAAATCCTACCATTCACAATCCGAGGTGGCGAGATATATGGGCCTGTGGTGCTTGTACTCCACCAATATTCAGAGCACGGGGGCCCGGCTCCACCAGTGTTCGGGGCCAGGCATCTCCCCCGGCCCTGCCCGCTGCCCCCTTGTGTCTCCCCCGGAGTATCCCTGGGCAGCGGCTAGCTGCCGCTCCCTATCCCCCTCCCTCGGCCAGGGCCACAAGCCCCCTGCCCAAAGAAGCCCCGAGCACCTACACAGACCTGCACAGAGGAGCCTCAGGGCAACCGCTGCCGCGGCGCATCAACCCAGCCTGCTCTGAGGTAAAAGCCGCAGCATCTCTTGATGCAAAGACGCTTTTGATATGCCCCATGCAGGTTCCGGGGCAACTGAGGCAGCAGTATTTGCTACTCCGCTGCCTTAGCCTCCCCGGAACCTGCATGGGGCATATCAAAAGTGTCTTTGAATCAAGAGACGCTGTTCCCCAGAGCTGGCAACGGCTGGGGCCCCTGGGACCTTTTAAATCGCCCGAGCCCCTGGGCAATTGCCCCCTTTACCTCCCCGTCGGCAGGCCTGGCTGGCATGGAGGGGGGCCCCTCCCCCGGAGCTCGCTGCTGCCGGCGGGAAAAGGGCTGGGGGGGAGTCCTCTGGCCCCAGCCCCGGGGCAGCCTGCCTGCACCCCAAACTCCTCATCCCTGGCCCCACCCCAGAGCCTGCACCCCCAGCTGTAGCCCTCACCCGCCCTGCACCCCAACCCTCTGCTCTAGTCCTGAGCCCCTCCCACACCCCAAACCCCCCAGCCAGTACCCTCATCCCCCACACATTGTGCACTATAGGGAACCTGTTAAACGCTTACTGTTTCCAGTCCATTCTTACAATATTTTAAAAAATATATATTGGCTTACAAGGCAGGTGTGGGGGGTGGGACTTGGACCCATTCTGGGCATCACCAAAAATTATACAAACCTGGTGCCCATGTTCACAATCCCATAACGCTGCTGTGGCAGTGGCAGTAACAGTAACACTAGGAGTGTTTAATACACTTTTACCTTTGGGTGCAGTTTAGCCCCTGGGAATGAGGAGGCAGATTATGTGCGCAGCTAGCACTCCACAGACCATCCGTGGTCCATGGCGACCAGTGGTCAATGGACTTGAGAACTGATGACTTGGAATAACTCTTGCATTCTTGCCAAGATAATTGTTTTATCTGTGGACTGAGGTAAACGAAATATTTTGTTTTGAGTAGTTATTAATGGGGATTGAATTATGTCAAACAAATTATTTTGTTGAGTGAAGCATACTAGGCAGTGTATGAACAGGAAAACATGACTCCTGCTCCAACACGTGTGCAAGCTGAATGCAATACAGACAGTGTGGTTCAAATACTATGCTAGTGATGTAGCTCCAGATGTTTAATTTTTATTCCTGTTACTATTTGTGGTAGCATCTAGTGGCTCCTGCTGAAATTGGGGACCTATTTTAATAGGGTGATGTATAAACACATAGTCAGATACCGTCCCTGCCCCAAAGAGCTTACAAACTAAAATAGACAAGACAGGAAAAAAGTGGGTAGGGTAACTGAGGCACAGAGAGGCAAAGTGGTGTGCCCTTCGTGTAAAATCCAGTCAGAAGAAGAGCTGGGAACGGCTCCCAAGGCTGGTAACCTGAGGCTATCTACTAGACCAGTGGTTTTCAAACTGGGATATGCGAGAAAAACCTGTAATGGAGGACAACGCATTTTCTTTAGTAAGATTTGGCAATCTAATCAGCGTTTAATAATCTCTTTTCAGCAGTTAAAACTACAGCCATATTCGTGTATGTTTCCTTTCTGCAGTGTGAGTCAGAGTCCGAGGTTTTCAAACCGGGGGTGTGGAGAAACATGGGGGGGGGGAGAGAAGCAATGCCCAGATGGTTCAGGCAGGCCCCACATGGTGGGGCTCAGAGCACCACCTGCACCCCCTGACTCACTTCAGTGGGCCACCCAGCCTGTCTGGGTTGTGGGGCGCAACCAAAAATTGTAACTCAAAGGCGGGGGTGCGGGGGTGGCTCAGCTCAAAAAGTTTGATAACTTGTGTCCTGTGAAATACTGGCTGCTGTTTGAAATCCAACTTCAGGTAAAGCCACAGTTGTTGCAAAGAGACAGTCGAAGTGCCAGGAAGCTGCAGGTGTTCTAGACAGTGAGGCTTAGGGCTCTGGGAGTCACATTAGCTCTCCTCCAGTCATTGGTACAGAAGTTGATTTAAATGATCACATTTGAGTTCCTTCAGAACTCTTGGGTGAATACCATCTGGTCCTGGTGACTTATTCCTGTTTAGTTTATCAATTTGTTCCCAAACCTCCTCTAATGACACCTCAGTCTGGGACAGTTCCTCAGATTTGTCATCTAAAAAGAATGGCTCAGGTTTGGGAATCTCCCTCACATCCTCAGTCGTGAAGACCGATGCAAAGAATTCAGTTAGTTTCTCCACAATGGCCTTATCATCCTTGAGTGCTCCTTTAGCATCTCGGTCGTCCAGTGGCCCCAATGGTTGTTTAGCAGGCTTCCTGCTTCTGATGTACATAAAAAAATATTTGCTATTACTTTTTGAGTCTTTGGCTAGCTGTTCTTCAAATTTTTGTGGGGGGCTTCCTAATTATCGTTTTACACTTCACTTGTCAGTGTTTATGCTCCTTTCTATTTTCCTCATTAGGATTTAACTTCCACTTTTTAAAGGATGCCTTTTTGCCTCTCACTGCTTCTTTTACTTTGTTGTTTAGCCACGGTGGCACTTTTTTGGTTCTCTTACTATGTTTTTTTAATTTAGGGTATACATTTAAATTGAGCCTCTATTATGATGTCTTTAAAAAGTTTCCATGCAGCTTGCAGGGATTTCACTTTTGGTGCTGTACCTTTTAATTTCTGTTTCACTAAACTCCTCATTTTTGTGTAGTCCCCCTTTCTGAAATTAAATGCTACAGTGTTGGCCTGCTGTGGTGTTTTCCCCACTCAGAGATGTTAAATTTAATTATATTATGGTCACTATTACCAAGCAGTCCAGCTATATTCACCTCTTGGACCTGATCCTGTGCTCCACTTAGGACTAAATCAAGAATTGTCTCTCTCAAGAAGCAGTCATTTAAGGTGTCAAGAAACTTTATTGCTGCATCCCTTCCTGAGGTGACATGTACCCAGTCAATATGGGAATAGTCGAAATCGCCTCATTTTTTTTTATTTTTTATAACCTCTCTAATCTCCCTGAGTATTTCACAGTCACTATCACCATCCTGGTCAGGTGGTCGGTAATATATCCCTACCGCTATATTCTTATTATTAGAGCATGGAATTACTATCCATAGAGATTCTATGGTACAGTTCGTTCATTTAAGATTTTTACTTCATTTGATTCTACGCTTTGTTTCACATATAGTGCCATTCCCCCACCAGCACGACCTGTTCTGTCCTTCCGAGATATTTGGTACCCTGGTATTACTGTGTCCCATCGATTATCCTCATTCCACCAAGTTTCTGTGATGCCTATTACATCAATATCCTCATTTAATACGAGGCACTCTAGTTCATGCATCTTATTATTTAGGCTTCTAGCATTTGTATATAAGCACTTTAAAAACTTGTCACTTTTTAGCTGTGTGCCATTACATGATGCAATTGAATGGGACTCTTTTCCATTTGACTGTTTCTCATCAGATCCTACCCATATTTTATCATCTTCCATCCTCTTCTCCTTTATAGGACATAGAGAATCTCCATTCATAGATCCTCCCCTAAGGGATGTCTCTGTCCGAACCACGTGCTCCTCTGCACCTATCGGTTTCCCCCCCAGCTCTCAGTTTAAAAACTGCTCTACAACCTTTTTAATGTTAAGTGCCAGCAATCTGGTTCCATTTTGGTTTAAGTGGAGCCCATCCTTCCTGTATAGGCTCCCCCTTTCTGAAAAGTTTACCCAGTTCCTAATCAATCTAAACCCCTCCTCCTACACCATCGTCTCATCCACGCATTGAGACCCTGCGGTTCTGCCTGTCTAACTGGCCCTGCGTGTGGAACTGGAAGCATTTCAGAGAATGCTACCATGGAGGTCCTGGACTTCAATCTCTTACCACTGTACTCAGCTCTGCTTAGGCCTCAGCTGGAGTACTGTGTCCAGAACGGATGTGGAGAAACTGGAAAGGCTCCAGAGGCAAGCAACAAAGATGATCAAAGGGGTGAACTGCAGCTGTACGAGCAAAGGCTGAAGGAAATGGATAAGTTTAGTTTGGAAAAGAGATTAAGGGGGGGACATGATCAATGTTCCCTCTAATTTTTTCCATCCATATGTGGAATGAATTTTGTTCTGTGCAGCACCAATACCGAGGTGATGTGCGCCATCAGTAGAAACAAAAAACCTAGATATAATATATATATTTTTAAAAGTTACTACGGGTATGGAAGAAGACAGAACATTAAAACAAGGGATAAATAACAAGGTGCACTGCTTGAGATATTTATTTATTATGAACCCTAATACCTGCCCCTATAATTGCAAAAATGTCTCTTTTTAGGTAATGCTGCTCTGAGGTGTCTGGATTCTCCAGGTACACTCTAATGATGGTGCATCCTCAAATGCTAGGGCTAAAAGTGAAGGGAAACGGCGCTTTATGCCAACAGGTGAAGAAATCGTTCATTGTAACGCAAGGGATTTACAGCTTTTAATTTTACTGATAACAGCAATATAAAAATAAAGACTTTTTACATTTTGATTACTGAGTTTTGAGTTGTTTTACTGCAAGTTCTACATATTTTCAACATTCAAACCAGCAGCTAATGCCAGCCATTTCTCATCACTAAAATCTTTTAGCCACCTTCCTCCTCTGTTTCCACCCTCCCACAGGTCAATACCATTCATTAGACTCTAAAACAGCAAGATTTTTATGAATACTTTAGAAGTTTTACATCACTTGACTTTTAAACTTTTAGGCAAAATTGTATACACGTAAAACAAAAGCCATGCAAAAGACAGAAGCTAGTTAGAGACTGTTACTTAGAAAGCTTAACTTTTTAAAGCAAAGAGGGGGAGAGGTGTCTCTCCCGTCCCCGCCGCAGCCCCGGAGCTGTGGGAGAGGTGTCTCTCCACGCTGCAGCCCTGGGGCCAGGGGAGAGGCATCTCTTCTGTCCCTGTTGCAGCCCTGGAGCTGAGAGAAAGGCGTCTCTTCCCCCCGCAGCTCCAGAGCTGGGGTCAGGGGAGAGGCATCTCTCCTGTCCCCACCGCAGCCCCGGAGCTGGGGCCGGGAGAGGGGCATCCTAGACTATCTCCTCTCCTTAAAGTTCTAGGCATTCTAGACAGCCCCGGAGCTGGGACCAGGGGAGAGGCGTCTCTCCCGTCCCCACCGCAGCCCGGGCTTGATCAGGACCTTTCCACCAGTCATTAAATCTACAAGCTCAATGGCACCTTAACCTTGTCATATCAGCACTCAAAGGTCTGCCCTTCGAGCCTATGGCAACGTGACATGACCCACCTGTCTATGAAGGTGGTGTTCTTAGTGACCATCACTTCGGCCACAAGGTCAGTGTGCTAGGAGCCATGATGCTAAGCCCTCCGTATAGAATATTCCACAAGGAGAAGGTCTCCCTTAGGTTATACCCCAAATTCCTCCCCAAGATTGTGTCCGAGTTCCATATCAATCGATCGATTCACTTACCTGTATTTTTCCCGAAACCCCCTGCCTCTTCCACAGCCAAGAGACTTCACTCCCTCGACATCACGTGTGCCCTGGTGTTCTGCCTGCCAAGACTCAAACCCATTAGAAAATCTCTCGGACTCTGTTGGTCACATGGACAGGACATATCCTCACAGAGGATTTCTAATTGGGTTTCAGGATGCACATCAGTATGCTACAAAACAGCAATGCTTCGTGGTGGTATTACAGCTCACGCCAGGCGAGCACAGGTAGCCTCTACGGTATCCTTATTGGATATTCCGCTAGAGAACATGTGCAGAGCGGCAGCTTGGAGCTCTGTCCACACGTTCGCGTCACACTCCGCTGTCACTCAAGCTGCGGATAGGAACGGCAGTACTACAAGCATCCCTGCTACCAACTTCCTCGCACCCTCCTCCACTCTGAACACCGCAATCCAACAGGATCCGGAGCAGAGGGGAAGGAGTGCGGGGAATGGAATACGCAGAGAGACAAACACTCGTAACTGGAGGAAATGAGTGCCAGCAGGCCCGGACTCCTTGTATGCCCTTGCTTGGAGGCAGGAGGCGCTGCTCTGTGCAGGCCCGGCCCCACACACTCTGCTTTGCCTTCTCCGGTTGAGAGCGCACAGGTGCGCATGCATCGCATGGTGGAGCACACACAGGGACAAAACATCTTGAAGGGCTCAAGTAAGTAACCTCTCCTTACTGATGCAGCAGCATTTTGACAGAGAAGCTGGTTTTGCCCTTAGCACAAGTATGTCCCACTTTGGAGTCGTACTCATGAGGGATCAGACAGGCGTTGACCCTCGCTTCAGTCCATCAGGTTGCTGCTGCTTGACTGTGTTATACAAGCAGTAACGCTGGATTGTGACAGCTTGGATCCTGCTCCCATTTGGACTTTTGCTGCTGCTTTCAGTGGGCTCAGCTGAGCTCCAGAGAACGTGCTCCCAATTTTGCAGAAAATGTGGTTTGCTCCTCAACTTTTTTTCACACCGTGACCCCATGTTACAACAGTAAAATGTGTCAGGACCCTCCTCCCCGTGGAACCATAAAGAGAGCAAGGGTAAAACCTATTTGTAAGCCCTAGATCCCATACTCAGACCACCTGAAGTGTGCCACGCTACTTCAGTGTCTTGGAGGCAGCATGAGACAGGGAGGCAGGGAAACCCTGGATTTTACTCCTGGCTCTGCCCCGAATCACTGTGTTATCTTGGGAAAGTCATTTAGACCCAAATGTTCAAAAGTGGCCTCTTACTTAGGGAGCCTGGGAGCCTGACTTTTCAAGGGCATTGAGTCTCTACAGCCTCCATTGACATCAGTGGGAGCTAAGGCCAAGGATGCTTGTTTGTTGTTCTAAATGTGTGTGACTAAGAGAGAATTCAGAGGATGGGTTACAGTCGCTTTCTAACTATGACCCATTGTAACTGAGAAGCTGCTGGGAAAATTCATCGAGATTCTGCAAGCACCTCACACTCCCCAGCTTCGACCCAACATACAGCTGGAGCGAGAGGCCATCCCAGCATACCCCCGATTCTTAACAATCACCGGACACTCGATACATAACCCCCTGATTCAGACGTTTCATGCTTTGTAAATTAACCCCGATCTCCGGCTGGAGCTGCACCCAACGTTCAGGGCAAGGCTTCTGTTGAGCACACGTGCTGCAGACAGCAGCAGCAGGACTGACGTGTGGTTCAGACTGACAGTGCTGTGTACGCTGCTTGACAGAAACGAACCAGGTTTTCCCCATGCTGCCTCCTGCCTGTGACTTGATTTCTCACGCTTGCAGCTGGAGCCTAATTAGCAAATGTCCCACAGCAGGGGGGAAAGAAATGGAATCTGCTTTTATTTTAAATCCAGGTCTTGCTTCTGTTCCCTTTGCAGCTGTTTGACTGCAAACTCTCCCTGGCCCCAGGGAATGTTCCCAAACTTCCCCAATTGGACAGGAGATATTAAGGTCCTGTTCAGGCGTCTTTCCTCAGACAAGCAGCCCATGCTCAGCTATGTAGAGAGGAAGAAGAGTCGTGCAGTTAAAGCCCTGGGCTGCAACCCAGGAAATCTGGGCTCTGGTTCTGGTTCTGCCACAGACTAGCGATGTGATGTGGCCCAAGTCACTTAATCCCGCTAGGCCCCGATTGCCCGTGTGTAACACGAGGAGAATGATGCTTCCGTTGGCTGGCTTGCCTTTTCAGTGTGTGAGCGCTGTGATGTAAGAACCTCCTCACTATGGGAATGGGATCCCACTCTCGGTGTGGGCATTAGGTGCTACTCGAATGCACATAATAATGATGGACGTTGCAGATGCTTAGCTTCCGGACAAACTGAGGGCCTAAGCCGTTCCCTACAGTGTGGCTCATGCTTACTGCACCTTACAGGGCGGGTTTGGAATTAGGTCCTGATTCTGCAATTCAGTGCACACGTGCAGACTGCTGCAGCCCTGTATCCGGGAGCCCCACTGCCTGTGTGCAGCAAAGGGCATGACTGAGGCTGTGAAGGTGCGAGACTGCAGGTGTTAACAGACCCGGCTCATCAGCTGATCTATTACCTGCACTCCCCACGCACTGGGTGGAAATGCTTCCTGCTACGGCATCCCTCATCCCAAATGCGCTGCACTTGGGGAGGGGATTGGCAGCTGCTCCCTGCAGGCAAAGAGCATCTGTGCAACTGCTTCTACTGAGTGCCAAAGCTACTGACCTGTGTGTGCCCTTTCCTAGATGGCAACGAGGGCACAGTCTGTGAGTGCGTGAGGGCTGGGTGTGTGATGTGTGAATTATAGCCAATGATTTTAGTTTATTATCCATTTATTGTGTGGTATTATGATTAAGCAGTGTGTTATATTACAAATATTCATTGTATGTTAATTACAGTTAATTTGTAGGATTACAAAAGTATAAGATTGATCAGTATTTAGAGGAACCAAGTATTAGACATGAGTAAGACAAGCTGAAACGCAAGACCTGTAGGTTGAGGCCTGCAAAACTTCTGCTTAGCTATTTTAGGCCTCGGAGACAAGAAATGATGACTTAAGCCAATGATCGAGAAATAACCCAATGCACTGAGATTATGGGAAAAGAAGTACCAAGTGGTAATATTGCGCAAAATTACCCAGAAGATGAATATTCAATCATAAAAATACTCTAAAGGCACATCTGTCTCAGACATGTGTCTTAAACCACAGGATACAGGTTGTGCACCAATGGTAATGAGAACAAAGGGAACTTACACAGCTTATAGAAAATTGGGGGCCCCCTAAGTTTCCGGGGGACACAGACCAATAAGAGAAAAGAAGGCTGACACTTTTATGAAGATGAGCAGAATGTAGGTATAGACAGAATCACATTATAAAAAGGGGATGGCCAGAATGGGAAAATTGAGCTCCTTTCGGGAGACTCCAGCAGGAACCATCCCTCTACTGAGAGACCCATCAGCCCCTAACACTACTAGTGTAATACTACTTTACAAAATTCACTTTAAATAAAATAAAAGGCCTCAGAATCCAGCATTCATGCTTTTAATGGCCTTTGCCTGGGACTGATGCCTTAAAGTAACACGAACCCCTGCAATTCCTGGGCAGCCCTCCTCTTGAGGGTGACGTCTAGCCGTTTCATTTCCCACTGCAGCATTGTCTTCTGACCATTTGACATCCCCTTCAGGCCCGGCATGAACGTGCGTTGTAACAGCTGACTGACCTTTTTTGTTTGTGAGACAAGGGGGGTGAGGTAATATCTTTAGTGGGACAACTTCAGTGGTGAGAGAGACAAGCTTTCGAGCTCCATATTGCTCTTCAGGTCTGGGAAAGGCATTCAGGCTTGGTCTATGCTAGAAAATTAGGTCAGCATAACTACATTGCTCACGGGTATGAAAAATTAACACCCCAAGCGCTGTAGTTAAGCCGACATAAGTCCCTGTGTAGATAGTGCTAGGTCGACAGAAGAATTCTTCCATCAACCCAGCTACTACCTTTCGGGTAGGTGGGTTACCTACACCGATGGGAGAACCCCTGGTCAGCATGGAAGTGCTACAGCGATCCAGCTGTGCCACTGTAGCATTTTAAGTGTAGACAAGCCCTCAGAGTGTCACAGCTAAATACAAGGTAGAACAGATTGTTTAGCATAAGTAGTTAACACACATTGTAAGAGACCATTCAGAGTGAAGTGTTAACACCTTTGCAGTCATACCACAATAAAGGGGGGAGGTTAGTGGGTTACAGATTGTTGTAATAAGCCATAAACCCAGTGTCTTTATTAAGACCATGATTTTGAGTGTCTAGCAAAGTTATGAATTTAAGCTCCATTATGGGGTATCATCAAACAATTATAACACATAGTTGATAGGGACCCCCTCCTGAACAAAATCCTTCTGAACCTCCTCTTCAGGCCTTCAAACAACCCCCAAGTCTGCCAAGCTCTTCATCAGGAACAAGTTCCCCCAGACCAGGGCACACCACCTCAATGTGGCACCAGACCGTGCCAGAACAATAGATGTAACCTGCAGACGTATCTCCACTGCTTCGATGATCATCACCCCCCACAACACACCTTTCAATATCCATGGGTCCTACACACATGCCTATCTCATGTGGTGTACCTCATCCAGTGCTCTAAATGCCTCAATGACAACTATGTGTGTGAAACCAGACAATCACTGCACTCTCAGAGACAAATGATAAAAAACAAAAACACCTTCTCACCCGGGGATGAACGCTTTTCACAAAGTGATCCTCTGTATCTGACCTCTCAGTCCTCATCCTCGAAGTCTACATCACACTTTCAAAAGATGAGCCTGGGAGATAAAAATTCATAACTTTGCTAGATGCTATAAATCATGATTTTAATAAAGTCATTGAATTTATGGCTTATTACAACAATCTAAGCCACTAGCCCCCCTTTTGTCCTATGACTGTAGGGGTGTTAAGGGGCCTCTTCACTTTGAAGGGTCTCGTACAGTGTGTGTTACCTACTTATGCTAAACAATCTGTTCCACCATGTATTTAGCTGTGACGTTCTGAGTACCTTAGAATCATGGAATATTAGGGTTGGAAGAGACCTCAGGAGGTCATCTAGTCCAACCCCCTGCTCAAAGCAGGACCA
>NW_020664846.1:877674-895680 GCF_002925995.2 Terrapene triunguis | reverse complement strand
CCTCAGGAGGTCATCTAGTCCAACCCCCTGCTCAAAGCAGGACCAATTCCGAACTAAATCAACCCAGCCAGAGTTTTGTCAAGCCGGGCCTAAAAACCTCTAAGGAAGGAGATTCCACCACCTCCCTAGGTAACCCATTCCAGTGCTTCACCACCCACCTAGTGAAAAAGTTTTTCCTAATATCCAACCTAAACCTCCCCCACTGCAACTTGAGACCATTATTCCTTGTTCTGTCATCTGGTACCACTGAGAACAGTCTAGATCCATCCTCTTTGGAACCCTTCCTTCAGGTAGTTGAAAGCAGCTATCAAATCCCCCCTCATTCTTCTCTTCTGCAGTCTAAACAATCCCAGTTCCCTCAGCCTTTCCTCATAAGTCATGTGCTCCAGCCCCGTAATCATTTTTGTTGCCCTCCGCTGGACTCTCCAGTTTTTCCACATCCTTCTTGTAGTGTGGGGCCCAAAACTGGACACAGTACTCCAGATGAGGCCTCACCAATGTGGAATAGAGGGGAATGATCACGTCCCTTGATCTGCTGGCAATGCCCCTACTTATACAGCCCAAAATGCCGTTAGCCTTCTTGGCAACAAGGGCACACTGTTGACTCATATCCAGCTTCTCGTCCACTGTAACCCCTAGGTCCTTTTCTGCAGAACTGCTTCCTAGCCATTTGGTCCCTAGTCTGTAGCAGTGAATGGGATTCTTCTGTCCTAAGTGAAGGACTCTGCACTTGTCCTTGTTGACCCTCATCAGGTTTCTTTTGGCCCAATCCTCTACTTTGTCTAGGTCCCTCTGTATCCTATCCCTACCCTCCAGCGTATCTACCACTCCTCCCAGTTTAGTGTCATCTGCAAACTTGCTGAGAATGCAGTCCACGCCATCCTCCAGATCATTAATGAAGATATTGAACAAAACCGGCCCCAGGACCGACCCTTGGGGCACTCTGCTTGAAACCGGCTGCCAACTAGACATGGAGCCATTGATCACTACCCGTTGAGCCCGACGATCTAGCCAGCTTTCTATCCACCTTATAGTCCATTCATCCAGCCCATACTTCTTTAACTTGGCAGCAAGAATACTGTGGGAGACCGTATCAAAAGCTTTGCTAAAGTCAAGGAATAACACATCCACTGCTTTCCCCTCATCCACAGACCCAGTTATCTCCTCATAGAAGGCAATTAGGTTAGTCAGGCATGACTTGCCCTTGGTGAATCCATGCTGACTGTACCTGATCACTTTCCTCTCCTCTAAGTGCTTCAGAATTGATTCCTTGAGGACCTGCTCCATCATTTTTCCAGGGACTGAGGTGAGGCTGACTGGCCTGTAGTTCCCCGGATCCTCCTTCTTCCCTTTTTTAAAGATGGGCACTACATTAGCCTTTTTCCAGTCATGCGGGACCTCCCCCGATTGCCATGAGTTTTCAAAGATAATGGCCAATGGCTCTGCAATCACATCCGCCAACTCCTTTAGCACCCTTGGATGCAGCGCATCCGGCCCCATGGACTTGTGCTTGTCCAGTTTTTCTAAATAGTCCTGAACCACTTCTTTTTCCACAGAGGGCTGGTCACCTCCTCCCCATACTGTGGTGCCCAGTGCAGCAGTCTGGGAGCTGACCTTGTTTGTGAAGACAGAGGCAAAAAAATCATTGAGTACATTAGCTTTTTCCACATCCTCTGTCACTAGGTTGCTTCCCTCATTCAGTAAAGGGGCCACACTTTCCTTGACTTTCTTCTTGTTGCTAACATACCTGAAGAAGCCCTTCTTGTTACTCTTAAAATCTCTTGCTAGCTGCAACTCCAAGTGTGATTTGGCCTTCCTGATTTCACTCCTGCATGCCTGAGCAATATTTTTATACTCCTCCCTGGTCATTTGTCCAATCTTCCACTTCTTGTAAGCTTCTTTTTTGCGTTTAAGATCAGCAAGGATTTCACTGTTTAGCCAAGCTGGTCGCCTGCCATATTTACTATTCTTTCTACACATCGGGATGGTTTGTTCCTGCAACCTCAATAAGGATTCTTTAAAATACAGCCAGCTCTCCTGGACTCCTTTCCCCCTCATGTTATTCTCCCAGGGGATCCTGCCTATCAGTTTCCTGAGGGAGTCAAAGTCTGCTTTTCTGAAGTCCAGGGTCCGTATTCTGCTGCTCTCCTTTCTTCCTTGTGTCAGGATCCTGAACTCGACCATCTCATGGTCACTGCCTCCTAGGCAGGGATGGCTCTATGTTTTTTGCAGCCCCAAGCACGGCAGTCAGGCGGCTTTCGGCGGCACGCCTGCGGGAAGTCCACTGGTCACGCAGATTCGGCGGCATGCCTGCAGGAGGTCCATCGTTGCCGTGCCTTCAGCGTCCCCACTGCCAAATTGCTGCCGAAACTGCGGGACCGGCGGACCTCCTGCAGGCATGCCGCCGAACGCAGCCTGACTGCCGCCCTCACAGCGACCGGCAGGCTGCCCCCCGCAGCTTGCTGCCCCAGGCACGCGCTTGCTGCACTGCTGCCTGGACTGCCACCTCTGCTCCCAGGTTCCCATCCACTTTTGCTTCCCCTACTAATTCTTCCTGGTTTCTGAGCAGCAGGTCAAGAAAAGCTCTGCCCCTAGTTGGTTCCTCCAGCACTTGCACCAGGAAATTGTCCCCTACACTTTCCAAAAACTTCCTGGATTGTCTGTGCACCGCTGTATTGCTCTCCCAGCAGACATCAGGGTGATTAAAGTCTCCCATGAGAACCAGGGCCTGCAATCTAGTAACTTCTGCTATTTGCCGGAAGAAAGCCTCGTCCACCTCATCCCCCTGGTCTGGTGGTCTATAGCAGACTCCCACCACGAAATCACCCTTGTTGCTCACACTTCTCAACTTTATCCAGAGACTCTCAGGTTTTTCTGCAGTTTCATACCGGAGCTCTGAGCAGTCATACTCCTCTCTTACATACAACGCAACTCCCCCACCTTTTCTGCCCTGCCTGTCCTTCCTGAACAGTTTATATCCATCCATGACAGTACTCCAGTCATGTGAGTTATCCCACCAAGTCTCTGTTATTCCAATCGCATCATAGTTCCGTGACTGTGCCAGGACTTCCAGTTCTCCCTGCTTGTTTCCCAGGCTTCTTGTGTATAGGCACTTAAGATAACTCGCTGATTGTCCCGCTTCCCCAGTTCCCTCAGACTCTCCTCGTAAGTCTTGTGCCCCAGCCCCCTGATCATTTTCATTGCCCTCTGCTGGACTCTCTCCAATTTGTCCACATCCCTTCTGTAGTGGGGGGACCAAAACTGGATGCAATACTCCAGCTGTGGCCTCACCAGTGATGAATAGAGGGGAATAATCCGTTCCCTCAATCTGCTGGCAGTGCTCCTACTAATACAGCCCAATATGCCATTAGCCTTCTTGGCAACAAGAGCACACTGCTGACTCATATCCTGCTTCTCGTCCACTGTAATCCCCAGGTCCTTTTCTGCAGAACTGCTGCTTAGCCAGTCGTTCCCCAGCCTGTAGCGGTGCATGGGATTCTTCCGTCCTAAGTGCAGGACTCTCAACTTGTCCTTGTTGAACCTCATCATATCACAATCTGTTCCACTATGTATTTAGCTGTGACACTCTGAGTACCTTTCCCAGTCCTGAAGAACTCAAAAGCTTGACTCTTTCACCAACAGAAGATGGTCCAATAAAAGGTATTCCCCCCCACCCACCCACACACACATCCCTTGTAACTCTAATAGATTGGAACCAACATGGCTACAACAACACTTTTTTGTGTGAGAGTTGAAAGATGTTCGAGTATGTTTATGCTACAAGCATCACAGCAGCAGCGCCACAGCTAGGCCGTGGAAAGGGTTTTTCCATTCCTCTAGTGAATCCATCTCCTTGAGAAGTGGGGCTAGGGAGATGGAAGAATTCTTCCATTGGCTTTGGCTCCAGTGGGGAGTAGGTTGACCTAGCCTTGTTGCACTAGGCCGCTGATGTCACCGTCCTAACGGACTCCCTGGGATTTATGAGACTGTTTGGGCGTCTCAAATAATTTTCCTTTTTCCATGTGCAAGGCCAGAAAGGGAAATGGATTTTGCTTTGCTTGCTCCGTTCAGTCATGATTGAAGAATTCCATCCAGATGGTCTGTAGGAACTTCTGGAATCAGAGGGACAAAGGAGTTGCCAAGTTCAGAAATTTCTCATTACGTAGTAGCAGGGATCTGCGTGGTGCTAGCTAAGAAGAGGCTTTTTTCCCTACAAATAAGACTTTTTTTTCCTTCTAGGAGGTTTTAAATTTGCTCTGGATGCTGCCATAACGGTTAGCAGCTCCTCAGCCTGCTGTTCTCAATGATCAGATGGACGGGTGGGTGTCTGACCTTATACAGGGTAAAACAGTCACTGCTTTGATGAATGTGCCCATGGAGAACGTGGGCCGTTTGTGTTGTTTTTATTAAAAGTCTGTGTGACTCTTGTCTGGCTGTGAAGGGGTTAACCTCTCTCCAGAGACCGGGGCTGAGCACAGATTGACTGACTGCAAGTCCCCTGGATATGTCGGGGAGGGTTGGACTACTCTTCCGAGCAGATGCGGAGCTCGCCAGGCCAGTTTGCAGCAGCCTCATCTGCCAAATGCAGGGCCCTCAGCCCCCCCTCGAACCTGGTCAGAGGCAGCGACGTTGCCTGTGGGAGCCTCTTGCTGGCCCACGTGTGACACTGGCTGCACATTGACCCTGGCCCAGTCGAACTCGGGTCAGGAGGGCGGGCCCATGGGCGGCGTGGCAAATCCAAGCCAGGTGCATGCTATCAAGCCTGTCTTGCAGTGGCTCAAGAGTGTGAGTGCCAAGCTTAGGGGCCGGGCAGACGGTCAAGGAGCAGGGCACAAACGCCAAACTGGCTGTGAGTTCTATACTAAGGGTACGTCTACACTACCCGCCGGATTGGTGGGTAGTGATCCCCGATCGCTCTGCCGTCAACTCCTGTACTCCACTGCGGCGGGAGGTGGAAGCGGAGTCGACGGGGGAGCGGCGGCAGTCGACCCCGCGCCGTGAGGACACGAGGTAAGTCGACCTAAGATACGTCGACTTCAGCTACACTATTCTCGTAGCTGAAGTTGCGTATCTTAGGTCGATCCCCTCCCAGTGTAGACCAGGCCTTAGATTTCACCATCAAGTGTAAACTCACCAGGCACTGTAACAGCCTTAGCAAGGAGTCACAGACAGTCCCTTGGGTGCTCCATGTCTTGCCACCAGTAAGCCTACGTTTGTGATAAATGGTCTCTCATACCAAGAATCACAGCAATGTTCAAGTTACCTCTGGACGCAAAGGACCAGTCACTTACCCAGGTCAGTTGCACCTTAGATCTCCCAATCCCATAGTGTGCTATCTAAAGATTTATTAATAGGAAAGGGAAACAAGAGTTATTGACAAGGTTAGAGCAGGTAAGCATGGATACACACGAGTTACAATCTTAAATTTCAAAAGATTAGAGAAGCTTCTATAATAGTGTCCTGTAGAGCTAACCCAGACTAAGCAGCTGGGATCCCTTGCTCTGGCTAGAAACTTTGCCTCCAGAATCCAGGCAGCCTAGAGAGCCAGTTCACTTCTTTCTTGTTAGGGGGTTTTATTCTCTTCCCTTTCCCTCTCCCCCACCCCGCCCCGCCATGTGCAAACTCAGCTGATGGGAGAAATCCACTTGCATGACTCATCTCCATGGGAGGAACAGCTGAACAACAAAGTCCTTTGTCCTTCCCACACTAGTCTGGTGGTCTGGTGTTGATGGCCTTTTCCTGCTGGGAAATCAGCATTTCAGGCTAGTTAATCTCGCTTTTCTGTTTGGTGATTTACACAGTTACATATCACCTGACGATATGGGATAGAGACGTGCATGACTGTCGGATAGTTTTCTCTTAGTGGTATCTGTGGGGCTGGCTTTGAAGCCCCATGTGAGGCGCCATCGGTCCTGCGCCCTCTCAGTTCCTTACTGCCCATGATGGTTGTTGAAATGCTTCTTTCTCTTTCAAGCTCCCATAGTGGTTCTTGTTCTGGACTCTCCGAGTTATTCTTATTGTACATAGTTAGCTAGCTGGAGTGTATTTAGTTAGTTGGCATGCCCCGGTCCCCAGGAGTTAAGATTTGAGATAACTGGCTCCGTGGATATGGGGAAAGCAGTGGATGTGATATATCTTGACTTTAGCAAAGCTTTTGATACAGTCTCCCACAGTATTCTTGCTAGCAAGTTAAAGAAGTATGGATTGGATGAATGGACTATAAGGTGGATAGAAAGCTGGCTAGATTGTCGGGCTCAACGGGTAGTGATCAATGGCTCCATGTCTAGTTGGCAGCCGGTATCAAGCGGAGTGCCCCAGGGGTTTTGTTCAACATCTTTATTAATGATCTGGATGATGAAATTAATTGCACCCTCAGCAAGTTTGCAGATGACACTAAACTGGGGGGAGAGGTAGATATGCTGGAGGGTAGGGATAGAGTCCAGAGTGACCTAGACAAATTGGAGGATTGGGCCAAAAGAAATCTGATGAGGTTCAACAAGGACAAGTGCAGAGTCCTGCACTTAGGACGGAAGAATCCCATGCACCACTACAGGCTGGGGACCGACTGGCTAAGCGGCAGTTCTGCAGAAAAGGATCTGGAGATTACAGTGGATGAGAAGCTGGATATGAGTCAGCAGTGTGCTCTCATTGCCAAGAAGGCCAATGGCATATTGGGCTGCATTAGTAGGAGCATTGCCAGCAGATCGGGGGAGATGATTATTCCCCTCTATTCGGCACTGGTGAGGCCACACCTGGAGTATTGTGTCCAGTTTTGGGCCCCCCACTACAGAAGGGATGGGAACAAATTGGAGAGTCCAGTGGAGGGCAACAAAAATGATTAGGGGGCTGGGGCACATGAGTTACGAGGAGAGGCTGAGGGAACTGGGGTTATTTAGTCTCCAGAAGAGAAGAGTGAGGGAGGATTTGATAGCAGCCTTCAACTACCTGAAGGAGGGTTCCAAAGAGGATGGAGCTCGTCAGTTCTCAGTGGTGGCAGATGACAGAACAAGGAGCAATGGTCTCAAGTTGCAGCGGGGGAGGTCTAGGTTGGATATTAGGAAACACTATTTCACTAGGAGGGTGGTGAAGCACTGAAATAGGTTACCTAGGGAGGTGGTGGAATCTCCATCCATAGAGGTTTTTAAGGCCCGGCTTGACAAAGCCCTGGCTGGGATGATTTAGTTGGTGTTGGTCCTGCTTTGAGCAGGGGGTTGGACTAGATGACCTCCTGAGGTCTCTTCCAACCCTAATATTCTATGATTCTATGATTTAAGCCATGTGACAATGTCACAAACCCATGCCAATTAGTGACCCGCACATGAGCTGTTTGAAGTACCTCAGCAAGGCCCATATTCAACAGAAATGCAGGATCTGTAAGAACTTTAGAGCCCACATGCTTAAAGACAGGGACATTTGGCTGACGGCCCTGTTGATGGAGGCCACCCTATACCCTGCATCGGAACCAGGTCGTTCCGACTCGGTACTAAGCATCTCGGCATCAGTGCAGGGTGCTCCTCTGGCACCGGGCGCCTCCCAGCACCGCTCTCCCTCTCCTGTGCCCAAGAAAAGTCAGAAAAAGTCGCGGTCACACAGGGGTCGCTCTCCGACACTGCGCATGGCAGCACGGGAGTCTCCAAGCAAGCTGATACCCACGCAAGGCACCACCAACTCCCAGGAGCAGTCAGACCTCTTTACACCTCCTGGCCCCCTCGACATTGGAGGCTTTTCAGGCTGCAAGGGACTTAATGTGTCTCCTCGTTCAATCCACGCCTCAGGACTGGGCCCGGCTTTGGGGGAACCCTCCAGAGCACTTCCCTCTAAAGGGAAATCCACAATGGGCCCACCTCCTGAGTGGCACCGATTACCATGGCGGCACTGGTCACCACCTCGACATTCCCCTTCACAAAGACTGTGTCTGCTGGTTCACTGGTCCTCACCATCCCAACACTGCTCCCCAGCAGCTCGCAGCGTGTCTCTGGCACCATGATGGCAGTCCCCAGCACCACACAGCATCACTCTGGCACTGCGGCATTGGTCACCAGCACCGTGGCACCGCTGCCCAGCACAGCATGCCACAGTCCTCCTCAAGGTCCGAGAGTGAGCCTAGCTGTCCCCCGAAGCATCAGTGCTACTGATCCTACGGACCAGAGTCCACAGCAGGCCTGCCATCGGGACCCTGGCCACCCGCCCAATGGCCACCCCAATGGCAGTGTTGGACCCCTGGGGGTTCCCTCTTGAGCTGGGCACATACTCCCAACAAGCGCCCTCCGTGGTTTCGGAGGTTCACACACGGTCTATGCAGTGACCGGTACCAGAGACCGACTCGGAGATGGACTCGGGCACTGAGGCCCCAGCGGCTCCGGTGCAGCCAGCTCCAACCACTGAGGAGGAGCCAATCACCGGTGGTGCGGCTGGCTCCTCCTCTTCCCCCGACAAGGCGGTGGCTGGTCCAGCCACATTATTGCCACCTGACAACTTCCGTGACCACCAGGAGCTCCTCAAGAGGGTGGCCTCCAACGTAGGGCTAAAGATCGAGGAGCTTAAGGAGCCGGCCGACAGCCTTTCTGATATCTTGGCTGTGGTGGCCCCATCCAGAGTGGCCCCGTGGCGTGACGGGTGCTTAAACTCATGAAGGCACGGTGGCAAATGCCATCAACTTCAAAAAGATCAGAGAAAAAGTACTGTGTCCTGGCCCAGGGGTTTGAATATGTGTATCCCCCTGGGTCTCTGGTGGTCTCCACTACCAATGAGCAGGACAGACGGGGCAAACTAGTGCAACCCCCCAAAAGTAAAGATGTGAAGAAATTGGACCTGTTTGGCAGAAAGATTTATTTGACTGCCAGTTTGCAGCTGCGTCTTACCAACCAGCAAGCATGGTGGGGCGGTACAATTATAACATTTGGGACTCAGTGTCCAAGTTCAAGGACTCCTTGTCCCAAGAGACCAGGCAGGAGTTCTCGGCCATAGTGGACGAGGGTAAGGCAGTGCCAGAGCCTCTCTCCAAGTCACATTGGATTCAGCGGATTCAGCAGCACCCTCCATGGCCTCGGCTGTCGCCATGCGGCACAGTTCATGGCTGCAGTCCTCAGGGCTCTCGAATGAGGTCCAGCTCCCCATCCAGGACCTCCCCTTTGAGGGTGATGCTTTGTTCTCCCAGCAGACAGACACCAGGCTGCATGGACTGAAAGACTCGAGGGCTACCCTGCATTCTCTTGGCCTCTATACCCTGCAGGTCGCAAGGCGGCACTTCCAGCCACCTCCACCGCCACTCAGGTCCTCCCTGGCAAAGCTCCTACAGGAGGAAAGACAGATGGGTTAAGCAGCGCCCCTTGACCCAGTCTTCCTCAGCCCCTCAGTCAGGCCCTGCTCGCCAACAAAGTGGCCAATGACAAGCATTTTGAGGGTGCGCCCAAGGGTCCAGCCCCTGCTCTCTTTCTGGACCGGTTATCCACAGTTCCTTACTGCATCAGCCCAAATGACCTCGGACTGTTGGGTGCTCAGCACCATAACATCTGGCTACACCCTGCAGTTTTCCTCCTTCCCCATCCCTCTTCAGGGACCCTTCTCACGAGCAGCTTCTCACCCAGCAGGAAACCTCCTACGGGTAGGGGCTGTGGAGGAAATTCCTCAGGACAAGAGGAGAAAGGGATTCTATTCCTGATAGTTCCTAATCCCGAAGGCCAAGGGGGGCCTCAGGCCCATCCTAGACCTGTATCGCCTCAACAAGTATCTCAAGAAGTTGAGGTTCCGCATGGTCTCCCTGTCCTCCATCATCCCCTCTCTGGATCCAGGAGACCGGTTCACTGCCCTCGACTTAAAGAACCTGTACTTCCATATCTCCATTTTCCATGGACCCAGGAGGTTCTTACGCTTCATAGCGGGTCATGTCATTGCCAGTTCATGGTGCTGCCCTTCAGCCTTTCTTCTGCCCCAAGGGTGTTCACGAAATGTATGGCAGTAGTGGCAGCTTATCTAAGGTGCCGGGGTGTTCAGATCTACCCGTGCCTCGACGACTGGCTGGTCAGAGGCTGGTTTCAAGCACAGGTTCAGTACAGCCTCAGTCTGGTGTGGGACATCTGTCAGGATCTGGATCTACTTATAAACGAGCAGAAATCAACTCTGACCCCGGTTCAGTGCATAGAGTTTTTAGGGGCAGTGCTCGACTCTACCCAGGCCAGGGCCTTCCTACCAGTGTCATAGTTCAGGGCCATTTCAAACCTTATCACCCATGTAAGAGCCCACCCCCTCACAACCACCCGGGTCTGCCTCAGCCTGCTGGGCCATATGGACTTATGTGGCTACATCTCAGACCCCTGCAGATGTGGCTAGCATTGGTCTGTGCTCCCAGCAGGCACCATCTGGACCTAGTTGTCACAGTTCCGCCACACATTCTGCCATCCCTGGGGAGGTGGATGGACCTCCAGTCAGTGTTGGAAGGAATTCCCTTCGTGACCCCATCTCCTTCGGTGACGTTGGTCTCCGACGCTTCAAACCCACCTCAACAACATCAGCACGCAAAGGCTCTGGTCGCAGAAAGATCGTTCCCTCCATACAAACGTCAGGGTGCTCAGGGCGATCCATTTGGCCTGCCTAGCGTTCCTTTCCTACCTAAGGGACAGAGTGGTCCAAATCCTGATGGACAATACCGCCATGATGTTCTGCATCAATAAGCAATGCGGAGCCTGCTCATCGGTCCTTTGCCAGGAGGCTCTCCGGTTACGGGACTTCTGTGTTCAGCATGCCATTCATCTCGTGGCTTTGCACTTGCTGGGTCTCAGAAGATCCTTCTCATCTCGCCACGAGTGGTCACTCCACCCAGAGGTGGTGAGTGTGATCTTCCAGAGAGGGGGGACTCCCCAGGTGGACCTGTTCATATCCAGATGGAACAGGAAGTGCCACCAGTTGTGCTCAATCCATGGGCACAACAGAGGTTGCCTGTCCGACGCCTTCTTGTTTCCAGGGTTGGGGGCGCTACTCTACGCCTTCCTGCCAATACCACTGGTGCACAGCGTACTCTTGAAGATCAAGAGGGTCAGGGCAAAGGTTGTCCTGATAGTTCCAGTGAGGCCACCCCAGCGCTGGTTCGGCACACTGTTGCAGCTCTCGATAGCAGCGCCACTAGAGCTCCCACTCCAGCCGGACCTACTGTCCGAGAACCACGACCGTCTGCTGCACCAGAACCTAGCATCCCTACACCTGAGAGCGTGGCTGCTGCATGGCTGAATGTGGAGAAGGAAGCATGCTTGGTCCTGACGCGTAGCAGAAAGCCCTGCACCAGGAAACGTTTTTCATGTTGGGCCTTGGACCAGTATCCGTCTCCTGACCAGATCTCACTACAATCCATCCTAGACTACCTGTAACATCCCAAGCACCAAGGTCTAGTGCTCTCATCTATCAACGTTCATTTGCCAGTCATCTCAGCCTTCCATCCTCTGGTTCAGGGCAGATCCGTTTTTCCCCATGATATGACAATAAGATTTCTGAAAGGCCTGGAATGATTTTATCCTCAAGTTTGTGACCCTGTCCTGCCTTGGAACCCAAACCTGCTAGTGGCAAGGCCCACGGGCCCTCTTCAAGCCATTAGCTTCGTGTTCGCTGTCACTTCTCTTGTGGAAGGTCTCCTCCTGGTTGCAATTACTTCAGCCTGAAGAATCTCCAAAGTTAGAGCACTTACATCAGAACCACCCTACATGGTGTTCTACAAGAATAAGTTCCAGCTGCGACCTTCTTACCAAAGGTGGTGTCACAGTTTCACATATTTCTTCCAGTGTTCTTTCCCAAACCTTGTCAATCTGGTGAGGAACGCAGATTACACACCCTGGATATTAGGTGGGCCTCAGCCTTCTGCATCGAGAGGACCAGACCCTTCCGCAAGTCGACGCAGCTCTTTGTCACTGTGGTGGATAGGTTGAAAGGTTTACCGGTCTCTTCTCAGAGAATCTCTTTGTGGATAACTGCCTACATCAAGTTTTGTTATGAACAGGCAAAGGTGTCACCACTGGCGATTGTAACCACCCATTCCAACAGAGCGCAAGCCTCAGCAGCAGCCTTCCCGGCCCAGGTGCCGATTCAAGACATCTGTAGAGCTGCTACCTGGTCGTCTGTCCCTACCTTTGCGTCCCACTACGCCATCACCCAGCGGCTTCGGCAAAGCAGTGTTGCAAGCCGCACATCTGTGAACTCCAACCCCACCTCCTGGGATACTGCTTGTGAGTCACCTAACATGGAATCGACATGAGCAAGCACTCGACGAAGAAAAGATGGTTACCTACCTTTCGTAACCGTTGTTCTTCGAGATGTGTTGCTGTGTCCATTCCATGATCCACCCTCCTGCCCCGCTGTTGGAGTTGCCGGCAAGAAGGAACTGAGAGGGTGCAGGACCGGTGGCGCCTCATATATTGGCACATAAGCAGCTCCAGGGGTTGCCACAGCCGGCCCTATGGATGCCACTAAGGGAAAAATTTCCAACAGCCGTGCACATGGGCGAGCACACATCTAATATGGAATGGACATGAGCAACACATCTGGAAGAACAACAGTTACGGAAGGTAGGTAACCTTTTCTTATAAGTGAGATTAATGCAGGCAGCGGCTCACAAGTAAAGTCTAAACGCTAAACACATCCGTATAACCCTGATACCTGGTTTAACAATACTAACACATGGTAGCCAGCCTGATGCCAGCTGTGTGTTTGTTAGTGTTCAGCTGAGACATGGGGACCTTGGCATGAGCATCACACCCGCAGTGCAAAAACAGTGAAGGAAGGTGACTCTCCTGAATGTGCCTCAGGCTTCCCCTATTCTAGATAAGGCATCTGTCTCCAGAGTGCCTGTCATACCAAGCTTTCGGACACCTGATCCTTCCAAGGCTCTGAGCCGCTAAGTCCACCGTCCGTAGCTTTTACATTCTTTTTAAAACAAGTGAGATACTCTCCTCCACACTGTCCTGACTCTTCTGCACTCCCCCTCAAGAGCCTCAAAATAAAGCTAGGGGGCCCCTCTCCTGCAAAGTAGATGAAAGGGGGGCAAACCCCTAGACTTTTGGGGTATGCTCAGGAGTGTCGAAACCTTCCTAAAAGTGGGGGGCCACCCGCTCCTGAGCTGTGGTCTCGCCTCCCTATGTCGCCCCTTCTCCCTGAACCCCTTGCACCACCCCTTCCTCTGAGACCCCACTCGCGCCTCCTCACCCCCAGTTGCTCCCCCTTACATCTGGTAAAAAGTGGTAGGGCCCTGGTCTCCCCCTCCCTTGTTCCAGTGCCCCTGGGTACACTCCTGTATGCAAATAACTAATAAGGAAGCCACCCATCCTAGTCATTCTCTCTCTGGGTAATGTACATCCTCAGCATAGACTTCAAAGCCCCATTGAATCTTCCTACCAGACTGTTAGTAGGAGGTGGCCTTTATATGTCTCACTTCCGATAACTTTTTGAAAACTACAGACATGAAATTTGCACCATGGTCTGACAAGATTTCCCTTGGAAAACCTGCTCTGGTGTAAAACTGGAAGAAACCTGGAATGCCCCGGGGTGCAGCAAAGGGGAGGGACAGTGGTGAATCCAGAGCTGCTGTATGACAGATCATTCTGCATAGCCCGAGAGCAGGGCTGCCCCATCTCCCCATTCTTGCAGCAGCTGCAATTTCACTAGGCTCCTCCTGGCTTTCCTGTCGTCCCTGATCTTCCACGCTGTCTGGCAGCATCTTCCCAGCCCCTGTGCTGCCATCTGAAAGGAAGCAGCTGAAGGGGACAGAGCACGCGGATGAGGATTATTGCTTTAATAAGCCAGGGCTGACCTTTCCAAAGCCAGGAGAAATGGGGGCTGCTTTCGCCACCTCAGATAATCCAATGAGATTTCCCCACCTGAAGTGTGCCATGGGGCCCTGGACATCCCACTGGGAGCAGAAGCAACAAGGATGGCTGGACCTGTGGGTTCTAAAATTGCTTGAGCTATGTGACTGCACCAGGAAGATGAGCGTGCGTGCACAGCGGGGACCCAGCTCTGCGGTGCGCGGTGAGCTGACTGCACATGGAGAGACCCTGGCCTGAACACATTGCAGTGTCTTTTCAAGAAAACAAGAGGATTGTATGGGGGGGGACCAATTTCTCCCGCCTTCCCGCAGCATTCGCCACCAGGAGGATTTGGTTACATGGGCCTGGATATCCAGGCACTGAGCACTGGGCCCCTGAGTGGTGGATTTCCAAGTCGCTCAGCCCCTGATGTGCTGCGGACACTAGGCCCTTTTGGGAATCCTGGCCTTTGTGCCGCTATGCCCAAGTCCCGCACTTTGGTTTCCAAGGAGTTGCCATATATAGCCGCAGTCCAGCCCTGAGCAGGCCAATGAGCCTAGTAATAAATCCCTTAGTGCCAACCAAAACTCCAAGCAAATGCCCCGATCTGCTGTGTGAGATCCTTCCCCAGGCCAAAGTCTGTTGTCGTTCAGAACAGGCCTCCCCCCTTGTGCTGTATGGAAATGGGCCTTGATCTTCTGCTTCTCTCCTAAGGGTGAGACAGGTGCCTTTGGGAACTCCTCAGTGCCTTACAAATCTGCCTGCCCTGCGTGGAGTCCGTGTTCCAGGCTGCGCTGGACCAGCAGGGAATCTACTGGGAATCTGGGCTTCTAGCACCAGCCTGAACTTGAGAAGCCCAAGTCTTTGCAGTGTCCAGTCATCCTTAGGCTGAGCCGTGCTCCAAGTATCTGCAGGATGTAAGTTGAGGACGTGTTACAGCTGCAGGAACAGTGATATTGGGAGGTCCCTGCTCACTTCCCGGACCCATTTTCTGGCTACGTCGGCACTGGCTACGTTCTGCCAGTGGCATTAGCCTCAATGATCTGTTTGCCTGCCTCTCTCACAGCATCCCGGCCTTTTCCCATGCTGCTCCCTACGCAACTCTGCCGCGGCTCATCTCAGTCACTCCCCACCAGCGGCTCACTCCTTCCCCCACGCCCAAAGGACGCAGAGGAAATTGTGATAGATTGAACCCCCTGTCCAGGGTGTCACCTGATGTGCTGGGGTCTCACTGAGCCCGCCCTTTCCACCAGCCTGGGTTTCCTCACCCTGTTCCGCTGAGCCAGGCCTTCAAGCCTCCTCTGGTGCACACAGGTAGGGACACAGAGACACTGAGATCAGCTCGGTGTGAGCAGAATCAGCTCGGGGATTGCCCAGCACCCATGTGCACACCTCCTTTGGGGGATAAACCCAAAATAATATTGTCTTGCGCTGTAGAGAGAAGTCTGCACAGCGCAAGCTCATAAAAATTCACCCTCTCCCTCAATGTGGAGAGAGAGATGCGCAGGTTCCCCCCCTCCCCCGATATGAATTGCACAAACTGGGTTATGAAATAAACAACAAATAAGTTCATTAACTACAAAAGGTAAATTGTAAGTGATTATAAGGGACAGCAAACAGAACACAGCAGATTACTGAGCAAATAAAACAAAACACAGAAACTAAGCTTAACACACTGAAGAAACAGGTTACACACAGTCATTTCTCACCCTCAGTGTTGTTTGGGCCAGTTGTAGCGTTTCTGCAGCTCAGAGTTCCAGTTCTGTCTCTTTACAGGCTAGATCCCTGGACTCAGCGCTTGCCTTCCTCTAGCTTAGTTCCTTCGTTTCTTCAGGAGCTTTCAGCAGCCTTCCTTCTTGGGCAGGGAGGCAAATGGGGGGCTCTGAATGCCTTGCTTCCCAGCCTTACATAGCATGTACACGAGGCAGGAAGCCTTTGTTTCCAGTGGGAAAGTACCAGCAGTGTCCAAGGTGGTATTTTGTCTTTTCATAATGGCCCAGTAAGGCTGATTGCTTACTGTCTGGGGGGCGATTCCCAAGCACATACCCACAGCTCTAATTGTTACAGAGACAATATCCCTCACTTTAGGAACAGAGATGATACACGCATACAAATTGGATAAACACATTCATAGATCAGAACCTCTTCAATGATACCTTAATGACCCATCTTGCATAAAACATGTCTTAGTTATACAATATTGCTATGCAGAATAGGGGTGTAACGTCACAGAGATTGTCGGAAAACCCAACAGACCTAGACCCACTGAGGAGTCTGCCTGGTGCTGTACCGCAGCCACCTCCTACTCTGCTCTTCTCGTGCAACATCCGCACCGAGAGTCCGGACCTGCGCTCTGGGCCCTTCACACTGGGCACTGCTCAGACACAGGGCAAGACAGGCCCTGCCCCAACGGGCTCACGGTCTGAACAGACAATGGAAGGGGCAACAGGCCCAGAGCGGGGCAGGGACTCGCCCCCAGGCCCAGAGCAGGTCAGTGGTTTCTTAGGTTCTTTTTCCTTCCTCATCACTGTGTATCTAAGTGCCTGGAGGAAACTCTGTCTTTCTTCATCCCGTCCCCTCCTTGCTTCCCCTCAACTTCTTGCATCAGTTGTTAGCTGGGGAGCTCTTGGAGGCCATGGGCCATGGGCCTGCTACCTCCTTTTGGTACGTACTGGGGTGACTCCACTGAACTCAAGGGGGGTCGAGATTAGCACTGGGTACTGGGGCTGCCTCTTTGTTCTGCAGAGCCCTTACCACACTCTTGGATGCTGTAGAATCAGTTCTTGTAGGCCTCAGCCCCCTTACCCCGTCCATGTCCCCGCCTCCTGGATCCGCGGCCCGGCTCCGGGGGGGAGCTGGACAGGGTTAAGGGGGGGGGGTGTGAGGTAAAAAGTTTGAGGACCACTGTTGTAGGCAGTGGGGTGATGTGTCCTCGTTTAATCTGGAGTCTTGGGGTCAGTTGGTATTAGGGGCCGGATTCTGCTCCAGTGCCAGCCTGCCCTTCACTGAGAACCTTCCATGTTCACACTGGCGTGAACAAGAGGAAAATCTAGCCCTGGACATTCCTTGTTTTCAGGGAGAAAAGGGTGACGGGGGCAAAGCTGCATGGCCGGCTCATCAGAGCGTGGGCTGGGGGAGTTGTGATGCTGGAGTGATGGGAGAATGTTTCCCGGAGGGTGGAAATTGAGGCCCTGGGTGATCTGGCCGTCTGTTAATAATGTGGATGCGCCATAATTCATCAGCTTCTTGGGCGCCTCCTGCCTCACCAGCCACAGCACTAGTCAGTGCTGTCTCTAACAGCCAGGGGAGTCCGCTGGGAGCCAGGGATGTTCAAACTCCTATCACCGCGTTTCTCCCTCCCTGCCTATCTTCCGCAAGGGCAAAGGACGGAGAAACGCCAGCCCGATAGAAAGTGGCCCACGCAAGCTTGCAGCAACCCAGTGAACCCCCACATCCCTTGCCCCCACCTGCAGAGCATGTGCCAAAGATGGCTTCCAGGAGTCCAGGACTGAATCGACCTAGGGTTTCCATACCCAGGGGCAGCGAAGAAGCGAGGAAGCCTGTAAACGTAGCCATTGGTCAAAGGCAGGTGAGAGCACTAAGGGGCCGGGAACAGGCCTGGATCCCCATGTCCAAATGATGAGCCAAGCCTGGGCAATACACACGGCCGGCCGGGTCCTGCACTGGCCCGTGGCCCCCAGGGATGGGCTAGGGAGTCGCTCCTTCCCAGCGCTGATTTCCATGATTCTCCACCTTGATGGCCTGTCGTCACCCTCCTCCCTCCCAATTAAACTGGCTAATGATTTCCCCCAGCTCAAAACTTCTCTGTTCAGCATCAGAAACAAACCATGGGCTCGCTCACTGAGAGGCCAGTAACAAGAGCCTCCAGGCCTAGCTACAGCGAGGCAGAGGCTCTGCTGGCAGGGTCTGGGGATTAGAACCCGGGTCTGCAGAGCTGGGGGGGGCGGGGGGGAAGTGATGGTCCCACAGTGCCAGCAGGAAGCTGTGTATAGCCACCTCCAGGAGCGCTGTGGGGAGCAGGCGCCGCAGGAAGTACCGCCCCAGGGAGCCAGAGTGACAGCATCCTGCGGCCTTCTGATTGGCCAAGCACCCTATTTAACCCCAAGGGTTGGCACAGGAAGTTGTCTGGGCAGCCACACAGACTTTGGCCTGTTGTGACTCCAGACCTCACCTGATCTCCGGTCTCTGATCTCAGCCTGAC
>NW_020664846.1:872088-877664 GCF_002925995.2 Terrapene triunguis | reverse complement strand
GGGGGGTCTGTATCCAGCTTCCCAAGCTGCTGCTGGGACCCAGAGGCCCACTGGTGTTTCACTGCTCTGTGTCAGCAGCTCCTATCAGGCCTGACAAACTCACTACACCTAGCACCCCGGTTTCCCACTGTTTATCCAAGGAGTGTTTTGTAAGGTATCAGCCAAAGGCTGGTGACGCCCTGGGCATTACTGTCCCTGGGAATGGTTCTCTCAAGTCTGTAATGAGGCAGAGTGGACAAACAGGTCTGCTGGACAGATGCACGTCTATTCACCCATCCCTGGGCTACTGCACATTACCATTGGGAGGCCAAATACAAAGGGCGTGACATTTATAAATGAAGTAAACAGGAAAACAAGTTAATGGAGATGTGGAGGCAGAAGGGTGCCAGCAAACAGGAGAGGAGAGTCTTATCTGGGGGCACACGGCCAAGGCTGCCTGTCAGAGGTTGGCTGGCCTACAGGAAGAAGAAAAGAGAATCTTTTGGGATACGTTCCCTAAGGGAACCCCTTGTAGGGGGCAGGGGAATCATGAACATCTGGATCCTGCTGTGACTGAAAACTAGCAGCTCTCAAAGACGGACTCCTGGGGAGAGTAGGAAAGGTGGCCAGGGAGCCATGTAGGGCGGGTGTGTTGTATGGTTTGGTTGATGTGTAACAATCTGTGATGGGGTGTACTTGCCCCGCACTGGAGTGGCAGGGTTAAGGCAGCCCCACCCCCTCAACCCTGCTGGACATGCTCCAACTGCTGCTGCAGTATAAAAGGGAGCAGCCTAGCTCAGTGTGGGCTGCCCGCCGAGGAGGAAGGACACACCTCGCTGGCTCCAGCCGAGAAGTAACCAGGACTCCGGACCATGGGAGCAGGAGATGCTGAGGTCCAGGCAGGTGCCTAGTTATCTGCGGATGCCCCAGGGAGATTGCAGTTGTCGCCCAAGGAGCCCAGAGACTACAAAGACACCCCGACTTCAACTGCAAGAGTCATGGTAGGAAGTAGCCTAGGGAGGGACTAGCAGTGTCCCTGCAGCAGTCGACGTGTTGTGGGCGGATTCCCTGCCAACTTAGTGGTGAACCCATTCGCCACTACCAGGGTCCTGGGCTGGGACGCAATGGAGCAGGGCTGGCCCGGGTCCCCCTGCCCGCCTGCCCCCTTTGAGGGGCGGCCCACAAAACCCTCTCCTACTGACTCTCGCCATTGGGCCGCACTTCCTTGTAGTAGGGGAGTCCTACTGACTGTGGCTATTGGGCCGTGCTTCCCTGCAGCCAAGGAGTTTTCTATTGAAGCCAGCCCTTGGGCCACGCAGCCCTGAGGCTGAGGGCAGCCATATTGACTTTAACTGCAGGGCTATCATGCCCTTGCCCCACCCCAGGATGTACATGCCCCGCAACACGTGGTGGAGAATGCAGGCAATGGTCGGGACCTGCGAAAAGGACCCAAGCGAGGGTAGACCACCTAAAGTAAGCTCAGGGTTCTCCCACTTGTTAACTGCTGCAAAGCAAGATGGAGCCCGACAATCTATTGAAGTGGTTGTTAGAGAACCAACAACTACAGGCGACTCAGCAGCAACAGTGCCAAGCGCAACTGATGCAGCAGATCACCGTCCAGCAGCAGTAGCAGCTGATGCGTGAGCTGGCCGACCAGCACCAGACTCAGCAGGAGAGGTTGGTGCACCAAATGGCACAATTGTTGCAACCCAGAGGGGCTCCTCTCCCCGACCAGGCGCGATCAGACGCAGAACCCCTACCTGCCAACCTCCCCGTGCGACTCACGAAGATGGGACCTGGGGATGACCCAGAAGCCTTTCTAGTAACTTTTGGGAAGGTAGCCACTGCCGAGCACTGGGCCACCCTCTTGGCCTCCTACGTCATGGGCCCCACCCAGTCCGCGTACCAGAACCTAGACACCCTAGATGCCCTCAACTATGGGAAGATAAAGGCCCCTATCCTAGATGAAGCAGGCATCAGTCCCAAGACCTACCACCTGCTCATCACCCCTTTCCCTCCAGAGCCCAGTCTAGGGCTGCTATTCAATGGACCCGTAGAGTCAGGGCCGGCCACGATGGCCCTTAACTAAGCCCTGAGCAGTGAGGACAGCTACAGCGGATCTTACAGGCCTTCCCAGAAGTCTTATTCGCCTGCCTTGGGCGGATGGAAGTCACGAACCACCATTTAGCCACCCTACCAGGCCAAAAGATCCATGACGCCCACCGACCCCTCCGGAGGAAGATGTGGGAGGCCATCTGGCAGGAATTAGATACCACGTGACATTATCATGTTAAATATGCCCGTGTAGATCATTGTTGCTACCACTGTTATATAATGGCAACAGATCTTCTACAAATGTGGCGTGCGAGCTGTCTATGGAAACGTTATGATTTGGTATTCTCGGCCGTGACCCACAGAGGCATGTGACAGTGCCGCAGCGAGCGGGGTCATAGGTACAGTGTGTTGAGCTGAGTGAGATTTGCACTTCAGACCCTGGCGGTGATTTTACGTGAGTTTTAAGTGTGATGGCTTGAGATCAGTCAAAGAGGCGACCAGTTTGTTGTTTTCTGTTTGCTTATTTCGGGAAAGGGAAGTAGGGACAGAAAAGCAGCAAAATGAGGGAAAGTAAAACGAATAAGAAGCTGGAGCTGTGCCGATTGCAGGCAGAAGAGAAGGGAAAAGAACACAAAAGACTTGTGCAATTAAAGCAGATGGAAATTGATGTGCAAGAAACTGCACACCGAAGGGCCATGGAACTGCAAACCAAAGAAGTTGAGGCCCATAATCTACCCATGGAGGAGAAGGAAAAAGAGCGAAAGCACCAGCTGGACTGGATAGAGAAGCAGAACCAGAACCCCACACACCAGGGAGTCCTGCCTCTCCAAAAACCCACGAATGGGAACGGCTGGGTCCTGCATACAGTGAGACCGGGGACACTGCTGAATATTTCATCATCTTTGAGAGGCTGTGTGTGCTCCATGGGAGTCCTGAGGACCAAGAGATGCCCACGTTGGTTGTGGAGTTGTCTGGGAAAGCTCTGGATATATTCCATAAGATGCCAATTAGAGATGTTTCAGAGGATGGTCAATTCAAAGAAATGGTTTTAAAACAGTTTCAGATTACACCTCAAAAAACATATAGTGTAAAATGTAGAAGCCTTAAGAGGGGTCCTGTGGCAGATGTAAACCAGATGAAAGCTCTGATGGATACGTGGGTAAGGGGGAAAGGTGTTACGAGCTTTGAAGAAATGTGTGATCTTGTTGCTCAGGCACATTTCCTGAGCAGCTGGACAGGGGACAGATCCACTCTAGAGAGCACAGAGGGGTGTGTCTTAGAGGGGGCCAGAGGGGGAAGTTGAGAGAGAATTGGTGGCAGTACAGAAATGTCTCCTCACTGATTACACGGGGGTTGCCCAAGACAGAACAGCTGTTCCAGCTTCTGTGCTCCAGGACACCCCACCTGTGGATCAGGTTTTAAGAGGGAACTGGGTAACTGACCTCCCAGAGGGGAGCAGTCCCACAACTAACCACTTGGGGACAGAGAGCAGGGCGACAGCGGGTACCCCAAGCCAGGTCCCACTTTTGCAAAATGCTATTCGTGATGTACTTGTCGCAGCTAACTCTGTCTCTTTAAGCCAGGATGGGAATCTTACTAAAGACCTGAGTGTCAGTGAAAATGCTAATGACCCATCTGAGAAAGGGGAGGAGGAAGCAATTTCCCGGGCAGGTAAGATCCACCAAGCAGCTAAGGAACAGCTGCTGAAAGACCACAACCCCCTAGGAATAGGGGAAAGTCCCAGTGCTGGGAGTGAAAATCACAAGGAAACCCTGGGGGCGGGGGCATTTTTTGCATGGGGATAGCCCCGGAGAGCGAATGCAGCTCCATGGGGGGGCAGCCAGTAACATGCAAGGTCCTCTCACATCCTTACCTCTCCAAAACCCCAAAGACATATGTGAGCTGAGGAACAAAGACTGAACTGGGGGATAGTGCTGGACCCAGGCTAAAGGGATTTCTGGCCTAATAATAACATATGGAGATATACCTATCTCATAGAACTGAAGGTCATTGAGTTGAGTCCAGCCCCCTGCCTTCACTAGCAGGACCAAGTACTGATTTTGCCCCAGATCCCTAAGTGGCCCCTATCAAGGATTAAACTCACAACCCTGGGTTTAGCAGGGTAATGCTCAAACCACAGAGCTATCCCTCCTCCCTGTGAATGACACACCTGGGCACTCTAAGCTGTAAGCAAGTGCAGCTTGGCCCCTTAAGGATCTGCAGCCTGCTTGTATCATCTCTTAGATCACAGAGCACTGTTGTTAGGACAGACCTGCCCTGAGTTGGACCCCTCAGCTGTGTGGACACAGCTCTCTGGAGACTGTGGCCTGCGTATTTCCTGGGAGTGTCCAGGCCCGGGGCTGGACCCCAGAGGGAGCCGAGGCTGAGGTGCGCAGGGCCAGGGCACACCCAGTGTTCCCTGCAAGGTGAAGCGAAGGCTGGCACAGCCCCGAGGAGATGGGGGGAATGCCTCTCTCTCCCGAGGCCGGGGTAACATGGTGTCGTGGTGCCTCAGGAAGCTGTGCCAGGCTGCTCTTGTTCTTCATGCAGGGCTGCTTTGTTTCTTCTTCCAGCCTCAATGCAGCTCGCTGTCCAGGCAGGTGGGCGCGCAGCCCTGGGCCATCCTGCCGCTGCAGGAAGCGGCATGGGGGGGAGGGAGAGGCACTGGCACTGGGAACCGTTAGCTCTTTCCTGTAGCTCCAAGCGCTGGAACCGTCTTTGCATGGCCAGCTCCCGCTGCCCCAGGTTTGTCATTTCAAATCCGTCCTTGTGGCTGAGTGAGCTTGGCTTGTCCTTGGCAAGGTTCGATTGGCCGGCAAATGGGAGGACCCCCCGGTTGGTGCTGTGCTTGGCAAGGCAAAGGTGGGAGAGCCAAGCTGACTCTGACGCTGCCCCTCTCCCTGATCCAAGCAGGGAGACATCTCTCTGCCTCTGCCTCTGCAGGGACACAGCTGGGGCTGGGAAGCCTTTGATTTCATTCCCCCCAAATAACTCCTTGACCTCAGAGGATATTCGGTGCCCAATGATTTTGCAGCGGAAAGGCCCTGAATCGTGGGGGCTTGCAAGAGACCAGCCCTGGTGGCTGTGCCTGTGTGGTTACTGGCTCTGCTGATTGCTTTACAGTGGATAGAGGTAGGGCAGAGGGCAAAAAATGCCCTGGCTGGGTCCAGCCCTCCCCCCCTCCCCCACCTTCCTTCATGTGTCCAGTTTTCTGCACATTAAAGCCCAAGTCTGGGCAGGGCGGAGGGGGCAGCGCAGCCAGGGGCCTGCCCAGGCCCGAGCCATCCATCACCCTCGAGTTGCAGAGGGGGACGAGCTGCTGAGCTGGGGCGATGTGGTTCATGGCTCCGGGCAGGAGGGCGGCTGCATTCTGCAGGGGCTGCAGCTCCCATGTGTAGCCCTGGGCCGAGAGGACGGGGGCGGCCAGGCTGGCAGTCCGAGGCGCGTGGGCTGCTGAGGCCAGGGCTGGCCTTGAGGGCCAGTCACAGCTCTAATCACAGCGGGGAGGGGGGTTGGCCAGCATGCAAGGAGGTTCGGCCTCG
>NW_020664846.1:853333-872078 GCF_002925995.2 Terrapene triunguis | reverse complement strand
CACAGCGGGGAGGGGGGTTGGCCAGCATGCAAGGAGGTTCGGCCTCGGCACGGCAGCCTGGGGCCTGGCTCTCCGCTCACTCACTGTCACCCCACAGGCGCCCACGGGACGGCTCCTGCTTTCCCCGTGGAGGGCCAGGCCCTGGAGCGAACCTCTGCGAGTTTCATGGGCTGACACTGCCAGCTTGCATCAGGGACCCCCTGTCCAGCCTAGGGGCCATGCGGATCCCAGGGCCTGGCAGAGGAGGAGCAGAGGGCTGCGGAGCCAGCTCCTGGAGGAGTTTAGCTGGATCCAGAGCCTGAGCAGCCTCAGGGAACGCGGCACTACCATCCTGCCCCAGAAGCGTGGTCCCAACACAGCTCCTCCCCCCACCCCTCGCCGCCCCACGGAGCCCCTCAGATTCAGCCCTCCAGGGACTTGCCAGTGTGCTACGTGGGAGGTGCGAGAGGCCGAGATGGGCAGTCGCTGCGTACCCTGAGCGCCGAGAGCCCCTGTGGCTGAGCGACTTGGGGTGCCATAGGGCAGGGGGCTGAGGGCTCCCCAGGAACCGCTCCCCTTTTCCGGATTGGAGGTGCTGAGCTGAGAGCTGGCTCAGGGCTCTGCGGGGTGGGCCGTGGCTGGGCAGCTCCCTGCTCACCCCCCAGGTGTCTGGGCTGCCTGCCGACCCAAGGGGAAAGCTCGGGATCCCTGGCAGGGTAACGGAGGGCAAGGAGCTGCATGGAATCGGAGCCCCCCCTTGTGGTGGCCGGTGGGCGAAGCGCGTCAGCCGTTCCAGCAGCTGCTTCTCGCTCCGGATTCTGTTCAGCGACAGCCCGAGCTGCCGGAGCCGGATCAGGATCAAGGCCTGGCAGGGGCTGGAGCTGCTCAGCCCCAGGTGTGGCTTCCCTTCCGCCCATTGCGAGAGAGGGGAGCAGATCAGTGGAATTAACCCCCTTCTCAACTGCCAAAGGAAGAACAATGTCGCCCCCGCCGAGCTGGGAGTCCCCTTCGCTTCCTGCCCTACGCTGGTGGGCAGTTGCTGAGCACCGTTACACAGCTGCCCTCTTCCAGCCCAGAGGTGGCTGCTTTTCAGTGGTGGGTGACACGATCTATGTGCATCAGTTTGCAAAACCCTCTGGCAGCGGTTTTCAAACGTTTTCAGCTGAACCCCTCCCCTTTGAGTGACAGTTTTCGGCTGCGTCCCCCAACCCAGACCAAAATAGACACATGCAAAAGTGTGCTCGATAGCCTGCGCGTAACCCTAACAGAACCCTGAGCGCAGCTTTAATTCACCCCCCGACACCGTATGCTGCAAATACACAGATACAGACCAACGGCGCAGCCAGGCCTTCCCCAGCAGCGGCTGCACCACCAGGGCAGGGCCAAAACCTGCCCCTCTGCCCCTCCCCCCTCGGGTTTTCAGGGTGGGGGAGGGCACATGGTCTCTGGGGGCGGAGTCAGTGCTGGGCGCGGGGACTGCTGGGAGTGGAAATTGGCAGATGCTGACCCACAGGTTGGGGGGTCCACTGAGGTGAATCAGAGGGAGGAGGTGGCGCTCCCTCCCGGTTGCCCCCCATGGGGGCTGGCCCGAGCCGCCTCTCACCCCTGCTCCTCCCCGAACGCTCCTCCCGCCCGTCCGTTTGCAAACCTCTGCCCGATGGCATAAAAAGGAGGAGACGGGGCACCAAGGGGGTTGGTTATGGAGGTTGCTGGGCAGCTGCCAGACTGACGGCTCCGGCTTGTGCTATGCGAGGTGGGGTCCCCCACCAGACCTGGCCTGGATCGCTTGGGGCCAGCAGCGCGTTCGAGGCCCCGGAATCGCAGGGTTAGCAGGGACGGCAGGGGTCAGCTGGTCTCTCTGGAGGAACAGTGAGTCCGGGCACTTTGGCTACGGCCTTAGCTGACCTTGCGGTTACTCTGCCACCTGCCCCGCTCCCTTGGAGCTGCGAGCGGACGGCACACACCTCCCACCCAGAGCAGCGCTCCGAGCTTGGCTCTGACTTAGGGGGCGTGACTCACCTGAACTGCTCTGGGGCCCTGCCCACGGGCTAAAGCTCCGGTCTCCTTCCTGCTCAGCTCAGGAGTGGCTGACACACCCAGGCAGCTGCCGTCTCCTGCCTTGGTTCGGCAACAGGAGCTAGTGCGCAGTCCAGCCCGCAGGGCCCCTGGAGTATGCTGGGAGCTGGACTGTCCTTTGCCGTGCTGGGCATGGGCTGGGTGCTTCAGGCTCCGGTTTACGTATCCGGTGCTGTGAACCCAGCCATGGGTTGGAGCTCAGCACCCAGGGAGGCTAAGCAGCACGCGTGCAGTGCTAGTGCCAGACCTCTGTCACTGGCCTGTGTGCACTAGAGTCTGCTGAGGGGGGCATGTGCAATGCTGCCCTCTGCTGGATTGAATTGGAACTGCTTAGCTGCATATCATAGGGCCTATACTGCTAGTGGCGATTCTCCTTTAGCTGAGGTTTTTTGAAGCAGGAGGATGGCGTTCTGAGCAGCCAGGGCATGCAGCAGAGTAATATTAGGTGCCCAAAGATTTGTTCCATTTCCTCCCCCACGGTGCCACACGAATGCTAGTGCAGTAACCTTTGCCTCCGGAGCAGCACGTGGTCAGCCCCGGCTGCCTTGGAACCGGAGCCAGAGCCACTGGTTGGGCTACAATGCGGGTTCAGCGGCTTCTGAGCAAAGGGACATTGTTTTTCAAAGACTTTTTATTGTGAATGACATTTGAAGAGTCCAGGGAAGCTTCCCATCAGCCTGGGGCTGGGAGCGCTCAGGAGACTCACAGCCTGGCTGCCTGGAGCCCAGCTGCAGCCTGAGGTGTTTACAGCTGCCAGTGTCTGCCTGCAGGCTCTCAGCATGGTGCACTGGTGTGCAAATCTTCACACACTTGCCTCCCTCAGCAGCTTGGTCCTGGGGCACTCAACCACTGCTAGTGCAAGTCCTAGTCCCACTGGTGCAAAGCATGCGTGTGACCTGTGGCGCTCGTGCGCGGTGCTGGGGAGCGGGATCCTCGTGTGACACTGATGGGCTGAGAGTTTACACTGCTAGGCCATGGAGCGCAGGTCCTGAGGCTGGTGCCTGCGTGACACTGCTGACAGACGGGGACTTGCAGCCACCTGGGAGCATCTGAACCCCCTGGGCTTGAGCCTTTTCCCGCTCCGTGGCCCGGCCAAAGAGTCCTCAGTGCCCGGGTTAGTCCCTTTAACTTGTCTCAATCTTCAGACAAATTCGCCGCAGCATGGCCTGGGCTTGAGGGAGGGCGTGTTGTGTCCAGAGGCTGGGCATTGGGAGCCCCACGTATTCATTGCGGGGGGGGCTTGAACTGAGGTGTCATCTCTCCCTAATGGCAGGCACTGGGGCTAGAGGGTGGCCAACACCCAGCAGCAGCCTCCACACGGCCTGGCTGAAAACCCCGGCCTGGCTGCACAGCTCGGCGCTCGCGCCGGTCCTTTCACTGGTTCTCCAGCTGCCACAGAATCATGGCACTGGAAGGACTTGCCTGACCTCCCTAAAGCCTCCCCGCCCCAATCCTGACCCTCCCCAAGCCCCCCTCCCCACGATCCTGACCCTCCCAGACCCCCCACCCCCTCCCCATGATCCTGACCCTCCCAGAACCCCCCAGGATCCCGGCCTTCAGCCGTCCGCATGTGCAATGCCGGACAATGGGTACGTCCAGCATTCACATAGGGTACGCACTGAGCCCCTTAAAAATCTCCACACCAACCCTGGTGCGCCAGCCCCGCTGGGTCCCTCTGCCGGGCTCTGGGAGCCCCGAAGAGTGTGGGGAAGCGGGGTGGCCGGTGGGCCCAAGACACGGGGGGGTCAGCTATGGAAATGACCTTCGGGGGCAGGGCTTCCAACCTGGCGGGTGCAGGGGGTCGGGGAGGGAGGGGCTCCCTCTACCTCATGCTCCAGCTGGACGCCTGGCAGTTAGGGGGCTGCTCCTGGGTAATGTTAAAGGATTCAGATTGCTCCCGGTGAGCATGGTGTCTGTTAGCCCCTCCCCCCGTGATGCAGCCCCACCCCCATGGCCGTACACCACCCAGCCCCCCCCACAATCTGTGCAAGGCATCACCACAGCAGTGCACGGGGGCGTCCTGCCCTGGAGAAGTGACCTGGCTCTGGGCCGGCAATGCTGTCACAATCAGGTGCCATTTTGCTGCCAGGGTACGAAGCTCTGGCACGGAACAGGGCACCCAGGTTTTGTCCAGGAACCAGCGGTGCAGGCCGGGGGCGGGGGTGCATGGCCACAGGTGGCACTAGCCACTTTGGGGCATATTGGTCCCTAAGCGCCACTTGGCCTCTGAAACTCCCGGGTCTCCATTGTCAAAGGCTGGGTAGCTGCTGCCTCCCAGCCTGTGCCAGGGTCCCGTCCCTCCAGCTGCCTTAGCCCTAGTCACTAACGTAGGCCGGGCCACCCAAACCCTCTGCACCGGCTCAGGGCAGGGAACAAGGTGGCCCCAGGTGACAGTGCTAAGGGTCACGTAGGCCCCCAGAGGAGTCTACAGCTGAGCGCAGGGCAAGGAAGTGCAGCCACCTCTGTCTGCCGAACTGCCAGGCCTCCCTGCTGCTGGGCCATGGAAAGGTCACGGCCTTCAGGGTGCAGGTCCCACGGCCGAGCCCACGTCCAGCCACGGAGAAGCTCTGGCTTCTGGTGGAAATTGAGGCCAGAAGGGCAGCACAGGAGGTGGCAGTAGGAGGCTTTATACCAGTTTTGTACCTCCAGGATCCTGGGTTGGCTGCTCAGGCTGCTCAGGCTGCTGGGTGACGGCAGGACCTGCCCCGTTGCCAGACGACCGCAGGACCTGCCTCATTGCCGGGCGACGGCAGGATCTGCCCCATTGCTCGACGACCGCAGGACCTGCCCCATTGCCGGGCAATGGCAGGCTCTGCCCTGTTGCTGGACAACCACAGGACCTGCCCCGTTGCCAGGGCTACTGGATTTTAACACCCCACGTTTCCCCCCCTCCGCTGCTGGTTTACTGCTTTCTGTCATTGCGCTGACAGTACATAGAGACTGGGCAGTTTTACCTTGGGTCAGGTCAGTTTCACTGTCTGGTTCTGCACCCTCATCCTGCCCTTGGGTTTGCAAACACTGCAAGGCTTTGCCTCCCCCCCCCCCCCCCCCCCCACCTGGCCTCAAGTTTCGTTTTTTCAAATGTTTCTGTAAGCAGAGTCAGGATGAGCTCTACCCTGACATCTGGTGGTGAATTATGGTGAGTTGTGGAAAAGAACTTCAGGGGCTGATCTTGTTTGCATAGGCTCACCCACCCCACCTAGCATGAGCCCACAGCAGCCCAAATGTCACTTTGGCTGCTGTGGCATCCCCAGTTTCTCTGTTGTTGGTGCAGGAAGAATAAAGTGTTGTTACCCTGATTCTGTGAATCAAGAACAATGAAACTGTTTTATGAGAGAGGGACTCGCCATCAACTAAGTAGCACTCGCTAGACAAGGGACATGGGTTCCAACCCCCCTGGTGAATTGAAGGAAGGAATTTGTACCTGATGGTATGTCCTCCTCTGAGGGTTTGAAATACTAATTGCAACTTTTCCTTGATCTACTGTGGAATATGAGGGTTAATTATAATTCTGTTAGGAGTTTAGTTACAGGCTGCTGAGCTGAATTCACTTTGGACCAATAGTGCACTAGCACTGAGGCTCCCCTACTACAAGCTGAAATCACTGAGTGCTGTGGGGGGGCCTGAAGGTATGTTGCTGAGCAGCTGGCAGAGTAGAGCAGTTTACAGGATGACTGGAGTGGCTTGCGGGACACCTGGTGGAATGGAGCAGCTGGTGGAGTGGCTTGTGGTGAAGGCTGCAGCAGAACCCCATGGAGAGACAGGGTAGTCAGCCTTGGACCACATAAGGTGCCCCTTAACACTACTGCACACCCCCCACACCCCCAGGCTGAGAAGTAAAACTCTGCAGATAAACTTTTGAACTCTGGGGCGGCACTGACCAGGGACAGAGACTTTGGGGTGATTGGACTTAAGACCCTGAGGGGAAAAGGACACTGCCAAACTTACTTGGGGGGTCTTTTGCTCATGGTTTGTGTTATGAATCCTGTTTGTGGTGTTTCCCCAACATAATGCTGCATTGTTTCCCTCCTTTATTAAAAGGATTTTGTTACACTCAGACTCTGTGCTTGTGAGAGGGGAAGTACTGCCTCCTAGAGGCGCCCGGGGAGTGGTAGGTAATTGTCCCAGGTCACTGGGTGGGGGCTTGAGCCGGTTTTGCATTGCGTTATTGAAACGGAACCCCTAGATACTGAACTCGGCCCTTGTTGCTGCCAGCTCAGACGGGCAGAAGGGCTACATTTCCAATAACTTTTTTTTCCCCAAAAGAAACTCTCCCCCCACCCTCCGAATTAACAAACTGGCTGTGTGCTGTGTCTGCAGCCCAGCCGGAGGTGCTGCATTTCACTGTCCAAATGGCCTGAGATGAAGTGCCTGGAAGCAGGCTGACTTTAACCTCTGCAGTTTGCATTGAGCTGAGGTAGCTGGTTCCTGAGGACGCTGTTCCAATGCACCCTCGTGTGAAAAGTTGGGAGCTTCAAGTTAAGCAGCAAAATAAACGGAGTCTCCGTCCAGTGGTGCTGAGTCCCCGCTGGCTGCAGTGGGAGCTGGGGGTGCTCTGCACGCTTGATAATCAGCCCGTTTTAGGCACCTCACTATGGCTTTAGGAACCGACCTCAAGGCTCCTATGGCTGAACATTTGGGCCAGACGTGCTGACCGGGCTGTGTCTGGAATGAACCGTTCTGGCCTCAGAGCAGGGGCTTGCTGTGGTGATTGGCCCCACATACAGATACCTAAACCAGCCAGGCCACGGAACGCCACGTGGAGGAGTGGGACTTCTACACCAAACAGAGGCGGCAACACACTATTTCCAGGCCAGCTCCTGCCGGCTGGTGTAAATCTGGCGTTACCCCACTGACGTCTATGGTGCTTAGGCCCCCTTCACACCAGCACAACTGAGAGCAGAACAAAGTGATTTTTTTTTTATGCTGTAAGTAAAACCTCCCCAGTCCAAGCTCATGGGAAATGCAATGCCCGCCGCGGAGAGCAGGGTGCCCTGCCAGCTAGAACCAATTCACGAACAACCCCCTCCCCCGGACCCTGTCCAGCTGGGAGGAGGCCTGGCTTTTACTAGGGCCAGGCTGCCCCAGGCCAAAAGGCCATCCGTGGTTGGCAGCATCTGCCCCCTGCCGCAGCACCAGCTGTCACTGTGTGAGCCCCTCGCTCACCCGCCCAGGTGAAGGCCCCTTCTGCGGCAGAGCTCGGCCTTCGGGGGCCAGCAAAGGCTGCTCAAGCCCTTACGCAGAAGATGAGGCCAGCACAGGCTGTGGAGCGTGTGTGCAGGGGGAGGTTTGGGCTGGTGGGGCTGGCCAGGGCTCTGGGGAATGGAGAACACTCTGCTCAGCCCTGCTGCATGGGGTCACAGCCCTCCTTGGCTATTAGCTGGTTATTCTACCCAAAGCCACCAGCCGCACCCTGGGGCTGGGGCTGGAAACCCCACCATACTCCACTTGCCAAGCCAAACAAGCCCCGTTCCAGGGGCCAGTGAGGGCGAGGAACTTTGCAGGGCTGCTCCAGTGGCCCCTGCTGGGCCGGTTCTCCTGTGGCCAGAGCAGTGGCGCAGCGGCTGGGAAGGGCCTGGCTGGGCTAGGGGAACACTGGCTGGGCACCCGGCTCCAAGGGGTCTGAGGCCCTAGGGGCCCTGCGGAGGTGTTGGCTGCCCATGGACCTGCTCAGGAGGCAATTCACTGTCTGGCATTTTCTCCCAGAGGGAGCAGGGAGGAGGCAGATTCCCTGCCCTAGCAGCAGCAGCTCATCCCTGGCTGATGTCCCTCCCCAGGCCTGCTTCGCTGCTAGCCCCACAGCCTGCAATGCCAGGGCCCAGCCCGCACAGGCCATCCCTGGCATGGAAAGAGCTGTGCCTGCAGGGCGTGGGATGGGGAGCCTGGCTGGGCCTCCAGCCGCCTGGCTGGGCCCCCAGGAGCAGGGGGCTGAAGCGGTGGGCGCTTGGGCTCAGAGGAATGACTGTAATGGAACAGCCTCTTCTCGGCGAGGAGAGGGGGCCCTGGGCAGTGACAGGCAGAGCCAGAACAGTCTCTCTGGCCAGCGCAGCAGCACCACACCTATACGTCAGATGGGGAAACTGAGGCACGGGAAGGGGAAGCGATTTGCCTGAGGCTGCACAGTGAGTCAGTGGCTGAGAACCCAGGAGTCCTGACTCACAGTCGGGCACAGGAGCCTGAGAGAGGGTGGGATGTAGTGGTGGACGGGCCAGAGGAACCCAGCAGTGCAGAGCACGGGCTGTCAGCCCAGGGCTGGTTGTGGCCGGTGGCGTGAGTGTCCTGTGGCAGTTTGTCGGCAGTGGTGTAGCCAGGTCGGGCCCAGGAGTTAGAGAGACAAGGTGGGGGAGGGGATCGCTGGGATTGGCCCAGCGTGTGTTGGTGCGAGAGCAGCTTTGGCGCTTACCGGCACAGACGCTGGGCCATTCACGCTGTGCCCGCCCCACCTGGGCTCTCCATGGCAGTTTGGGTTTGGTTTGCCTGTGGGCTTGGTCCCTGTTCCTGGGGGGAAGGGGAGGCGCTGGGCTCCCATGGGAGCAGACCCCTGAGTTGATGGGGCTGGGCAGGTTTGAGCTGGAGGCCAGGCACAGGCGTATCTTCGCCTCCCCACTGGTTTGCAGCCGTTGGGTGGGGTGAGCGGGCGACGTGAGACCAATGGCCAAACCCTCTCCCTGCCGCCCCCAGCAAACGCCCAGCTCCATGCTGCCCCCGGCTACATTCATTGTGTTGCTTTGCATTAAAAAATATCCCTGGCAGAATCCCAGCCCCATCGGCACAGCCGGGCACCAAGCCCCCAGCAGCTGGGGCGGGCAATGGGTCACGCTGGAGACGCACTGAGGCCAGGCCACGTGAATGATGGAAGCCCAGGCAGCCCCTAGATCACGGGGTGGCTGACTCCATTCCAGCCGGCTCCTCGCCTGTCCCCTGCGCTCCTTTGCCCACTGTTAGCTGTGCCACCCAGACTCCGCGCAACAGGAAAGTGAGCGTGTCTGCCCGCGGGCGGCAGGTGGGTGGCGTGCTGTAGTCTGTGGGGCGGTGAGCGGGTACATTCGTTGGTGATCGTACAGTGCGGTGGGGGTGGAAGCTACATTCAGGCAGGGACGGGCGGCAGCCGGCCTGTCAAGGAGACAGAGTGCACTTGGCCAGCTGGGCACAAGGCTGTGGGGTCCACGCAGAGTCTGTGCCATCTGGGTCCCTCCAGTGCAAGGCTGCGTGGCCCCCTCCCGGCCTCGCCAGGTGCAGCCAGGGCCACGCCAGGTGCCAGGCAGCAGCGGAAGACATCACTGATTGTTCACCCTCTCGTCGCATCATTATTTGGGGCTGGTTTGTTTTTTAGGAGATTTCTCCCCTCCCCTGTGGAAGGGCAGGCAGAGAGCCGCCAGAAGGGGGTGGCCGGGCTAGGCCCCTCCCGACCTGCAACACAGAAGCGAGGGGCATGTTAGTGCTGGCACCGGCGTGCGGGAGATGTGGGTGACCCCAGCGCGGTCCAACAGCCAGTGCAGACACAGTGTCAGGGGCTGGTTAGTCCCAAACCAACGGAGTCGCACAGGGCCCGGATGCCTCAATGCTGCTCTCCTACCCAGGCCTGGGGTGCTTGGGCCTCACCTGGGAACCCCAAGACTTGTCTGAGCACTATGGGGGGGGGCATGTCTGGGGCCCACCTGCCGGAGCAATGTGCCAGCTGGGGGGAGGGGGGTGGCACTGGGGGGGCTGGGCAGGCGCTGTGCTCTCGCCCCCACACTGGCTGGGACACTCCTGGCCCCACCGCTGCAGGCCCAGGCTCTGCCACTCCGGGTACAAAGAGCCGGCTGGTGGGGGTGCTGGCTCAATGGCCTCTGCCAGCCAGCCCCGCCCCCGCAACCTGCACACTGTCTCCACTGCCCGGCCCCCAGGGCGCCGGACGGGCCCCAGGCTCTGCCTCTGGCGTGGGCCCAGAACAGGAACCTGCTGCAAACTGGCCAGGGTGGGATTTGAACTGGCCACCTCGCGTCAGAGGCTCCGTGGGCCGTGGCCAGGCCCAAGCCCAGCTGGAGCACACGCGCGTTGAGGCAGGGGCCTGGCCCTGCCCTGGGCCATCCACACGTGCCCGGGGTGCCCTGATGGAACAGCAGCCATCGGGGACACCTAGCACGGGATAGCTCAGGCCTCTAGGCTAGTGACCCTGCTTCGCCACGGGTGGGGCAGTGCCCTGCGGCAACAAGCTTCCCAGGGATGGTGAGTGACGCAGGCACAAAGCCGGGCATGGCCCCAGGGGGCGACGAGATGGACACACAGACAGTGATATGTGGCGGGAGGTTCACATCAGGGGCACGATCCCGCACCCACCCCACCCAGTCCCTGCCCTGGGGTGCCCAAGGAGCAGGCTGCTCTGCTCCCTGCAAACGCTGGGCAGGGCTGGCGTGGGCACCGCGCCGTGTGAATGGGGCGCAGCGTCAGGGGAGCCGACGGAGGGAGAGCATCAGCTGCCAGCCACGGCTTGGGGCAGGGAGCCAGCTGACCGCTGGAGCCGCTGCTAGTGTGGGGTCCAGCCGGGCCTGGCCCCTGGGCAGAGCCCCCAGCAGGATCCCTCCCTGCACAGGGTTCAGGTGCTGCTGGCAGCAAGGGGCCAGGCTGGATGGCCCAACCTCCGCTGCCTGCCCCTGCGCCCCCTGCCTCTCCGGCCCGGCCCAGCCCGAGCGCCCAGGACACACTGGCAATGGAGGGGCTCTCCTGCCATCACCCTCCCGCCGGCCCGAGAGAGCCCCCAGGCCTCCGCCCAGGGAGGGGGACACAGCCCCATGGAGGAGGAGCAGCCGATGGTCATGGCCCGTGCAGCAGGCTCCAGGCAGGCAGGTGCAGCAACCAGCAGGAGGCGACGGTAGCGTCCCAGCAGCCGGGGGCGAGCGAGGGGAGGGGAGGGGATGGTGATGGGTGACAGATGAGTGATGGGGGCTAGCCCAGCCCCGGCTGAGCCGGGTCATACCTTCCTCTCCGGATGTTCCTGGCGAGGCGAGGAGAGAGGACATAGAGAGGGGGACGGTTAGCGAGGCCTCCGGGGGCAGCCCTGCTGGGTGTCTCTGATCCTGCCCGGCTCTGCCCCGACCCCGCCAGGGCCCTGCTCTGGGTGCCAGGGCCCGTGCCAGGAGCCAGCCCCAGGGCTTTGCAGGCTTGGCATGGTGCGCTGGGCTTGGGCTAGCCAGGCAGGGCTCACTTTGGGGGGTGCTGGGGGCTGAAAAGTCTGGCCCTGGTGTTAGGGAAATCTCAGCCCCACCAGGGCGGAGGGGCTGCCCCCTGCCAGTGGGTGCCCCCCCCTTTCTGCCAAGTGTTTTGGGTGCAGCTCTGGGCAGCACCAGTGCGGGACGGGGAGCAGGGCCGCGCTGGGCCAGTGCAGGGGCCTGGCGTGGAGAGGGAAATGCGGGGCAGGTTTTCCCAGGGAGGGGGCATTGCAGGGCTCAGCTCGTGGGCCATGGCGCATTCTCCAGCCCCAGGAGCCTTTCCACTGAGCGCGCCCCCCCCCCCCCTCCGGAAAGCCGTGCTCTCGCTCAGCCCAGCGCTGGTGCCGCCCTGAGCGCCGAGCCTGGACACTGGCTGCTCCCACCCTGCGGCTCCCCCGCGCACAGACCCCCCAGCACCAGGACAGCAGCAGGGCTGGGACCATCAGCCGCGCTCAGCAGACCACACACCAGGAGTGTGGCAGCCAAATAGCAACAGCCGGGAGGGGGGCGGGGGGGGCAGTAGCCCAGCCTGCAGGGCCCCAGGGGCTGGGCCCAAGGCTGCCCAGCGCGAGAGCCACGCCATGCCAAGATCTGGTCCCTGCAGCGCCATCAGGCAGGGCTGGCCCAGGGAGCAGCTCCCTGTCACAGCCCCAGGGCGGGGGCCTCCGGGCCCTGTGCCTCTCACTGCTGCCAGGCCTGGGGCTGGTGTGTGCGTTCAGGGCCCGGGGTTCTCACCACCCCTCCACGCGGGGCAAGGCGGAGCACACCACTCCAGCCACGCGGGCACCACACCGCGGGGCTCCCCCTACACATGCAACTGCCACTGCCCGCAGGCTGGATGCCACCCTCCTTGGGCCGCGAGGGCACAGCCGAGGGGGCACCCCCACCCCAGCGCCCCCTGCCCCACACCGGGGACATTGTGTGTGTGTGCAGGGGGCAAGCTCCTCCCTGGGTTAGTTCTGCCTGTCTCCCTCCTGCCCCAGGGGGCCCAGTGTCCCTCTGCCCCCCTCCCAGCTCCACGCTGCGCCTTCTGCCCCCCCCAGTCTGCTGCCTCCTGGCTGGCAGGGCCCCGGGCAAACCCCCGGCGTGACGGGCATTGCGGCGTGAGAGCAGAGTGCCCCCAGAGCTTGCACTCAGGCTGTGGGAAGCCCTGCGGTACCTCACTCCCCTTCCTGAGCCCAGCTAGGGGGCAACTCCCAGGGGACAGGGCTGGGGATTAGCAGTGTGGGGCGCCCCCTTCATGCCCAGTCCCCTCCCGCCAGAGCACAGGAGCCGTACTGCCCCACAGCTTCCTGCCCACGGCTGGGTCAGACCGGCCAAGCCCATGGAGTGCAAGGGCTGCCCTGGCCTGGGAAATGCCTCCCTCCCGCAGCCTCTGAGCAGGGCAGGGGCTGTGGCCCGGCGCCCAGCCCCGGCCCGGGAGAAGGATGCACTCAGGAAGAGGCACGCGGCGTTCGCTTACTTAAATCCCCAGCCAGTTCCCCCCAGGACAATGGCCGCCACCAGCACGGCGCCCGCAATGGAGCCGATGATGATGTTGGTGCCGCTGGGACCTGCGACAGAGAGAGGGGAGGAGAGCTCCGGTCAGGTGCGGGGCGTGGGCACTGGCTTGGGGAGGGGCATGGGGCAGGCAGGGCACGGCCCGGACTCTGCGGTAGCTTTGCCCCCTGTGGACGCTGAGCCAGGAGCGAGGGGTGCCATGGCGAGCCTGGCACGAGATCAGCTTCTCTGCAATGCCAGGGGCCACTCTAGGAGGGACCCTGGGGAACGGGCACCACAGGGTCCCACCCCCACCTTGAGGGCTCAGCAAACGGACCCCCCAATCCCATCCAAAGCCCTGACGCCCGGCCACCCACCAGAACCCAGCTCTGCTGTTCCTCGGCCTGTCCACGCCACCCTGGCTCCCTGCAGCCAGCAGGGCAGAAGGATTCCACCAGGTGGCTTCAGTCAGCAGGGGGCGCTCTCCTTGCTGCCTGGCCCACACCCTTTGTAAGCCCAGCCATGGCCCTGCGGGCTCTGCAGCGGGGCCTTCCCGCTCCTCCGGGACCCCAGCAATAGCTCGTGGCTCTAGACTCGGGGGCAAGCCACAGCCCCAGGCTCTCCTGTGGAGGCGCCCCTCTAGCTGGGACCCCCAAGCCCGCCCGACAGACCGGGTGGGTGGAGCGGAGTGAGCGACAGGAATTTGGATCTACGGGGAGAGCTGGGTGGGCTGGGGCCAGGGAGCTCCGGAGACAGAGCAGCCCCAGCCTCGACCCACCGGCCCAGCTGTCCTGCGGCACATGGTGCCATGGCTTGCAGGGGAGGGGGACGGCTCCTGGCATGGGTTCGGGGGCTCAGGTGTGTGTGGGGACAAGGGAGCATGGGCGGGGTGGGTTGCCAGGGTGTGGGGGGTTCCTGGGCAGGGGCTGGGGGGGGGGGGTGGAGTGGGATCAGGCTGGGCAGGGAGGGGGGCAGGGATGTGTCACGGCTCTAAGGGAGGGGGACCACGGTTCTGGGCAGGGCTCCACGTCTGGGTTCACACCGCCTGGCCCACGCAGGGAGGCGGGGGCTGGCAGCTGGGGGACACGGACCCTTGTATCTCTCGGTTTCGCCGGTGGGCCTGGGCTCCGGGATGGGGTCGTAGACGCTGCAGTCCTTCCCCGTCCAGTCCGCCTGGCAGATGCACTTGCCCTCGTTGCTGCAGACCTGAGGCAAAGGAACGGGAGGCGGGTGAGCGCTGCAGGGAGTCGAGTCCATCCCCGGCCAGGCCCTGTGCTGGCCCGGGCCATGGGGCCTCCCTGGGGCTGCGATGGGGGCACTCTGGCCTTCGGCAGCTCTGCTCCTCAATGCTGGGGCTCCCCAGGGAACACCCCACAGCCTGAGAGCCCTGAGCATTAGAGCAGTGGGGCTGCAGTCTCTTCCACAGCCCAGGCTCCTGGCGCCCTGGGACGGGGAAACCTCCCACCCGGGTTCCCACCCTGCCCCATGCTAGCCATCCAATCAGTCTAATCCACTGCCATGGGGCGGCGCCAGGAGCAGGCGATTCATGGTGTCCAGGCAGCGCCCCCCTCAGGCAGCGACGTGCATGCACCTCGGAGCGCAGGAGAGGGGGAGGCCAGAGGCCAGGGCTCAGCACAGGAAGGAGACCAGCTGCTCCCTGCGGGGTGGAAATCAGGTACTGGGGGCAGTGAAGGTGGGAGACGCTGGGTGCCCCTGGGCAAGGTGCCACCTCTGTGCTCCCACGTTGTGAGGCCGCCTGCCCCGCAGAGCTTCTCCCTGTGGGCAGAGGGAGGCCTGGCACGTCCCAGCCCCCAGCAAGGACTCACCCCATGGTCAAAGCAGATCATCCCGTCCCAGCTGCTAGGGCAGGCGCTGAAATTGAAGGCTGCTGTGGGAAGGCATTTGTGGTCAAGACACAGCATGCTGGGGCCGCAGGGCGTGCCATCCTCCACGTAGCTCAGGTCCGAGCCGTCCACCAGCTGGACGTGCCCACCTCTGGGGAGGGGAAGAGCAGCTGAGGGAGGGGGCAGGTGACACTGTCCATGCCCCAGGGTGTGGCTAACATGTCCCAAGGCCCCAGCTCCTTGCCCGTGGCCCAATGGGGGAGCAGGCTGGGGACGTATCTGTGTCAATCGTGAACCCCATCCTGCACCACAGCCTCCTGGGAGGATCGGAGCCTCTGCGGTGGAGTTATTGCAGAGCTCGGCAGGGCCAGCAGCGCTGCCTGATGCCACCAGGGCGCTGCCTCCGAACAGCTCTCCGCACCGCAGCAGAAACGGCCCCACTGCCATGCGAGAAGAGCTGCCTGCCCACAGACGCTGGCCAAACCCCGCTTGGCCGGTGGGCCCAGGCCAGGGCGCTGAGCTCAGGCCAGTGCCCGGTTCCCAGCGAGCTGTGAGGGGGAAGCGTCTGTGGGTAGGAGCCTGTTATATGAGTCCAATGAGCAGAGGTCGCCAGCGGGATGTTTCCGTTTCCGGGGAGGTGGATTAACGACAGCGATGGAAGACACCCCCCCCACCCCCCCCGCCAGTGCTGTAGGAAGCCTCTGCACCCTGGCACCGAGCGGGGCGGCTGTAGCGTGCACATACCCTAGTCTGTCTCCTCGCTCTCCGCACACTCGCTCTGAAGGGCGTGATTGAGACCCCAGGGCTCCCAGAGCCAGGGCCCTCGGGGACGTATCGAAGGGACTGGGGCTCTGCACAGCTGAGGCCCTGCTCCGGGGTCTGCCCCTGGGACCGGGAGCTGGCAGTGCCCAGAGCCAGGAGGCTGAGCAGCACGGGGGGCCCAGGATTTGGGTCAGAGTACCACAGAGGAGAACTGCCGGGGAACGCTAGACTCCGGGACAGCTGAACTGACAGGCTACAACGGGATTCTCCCAAAGCCCAGCTCCGCTGCTCCCCTTCCCCCATCCCACAGTGCCCTGGGGTAGGTGCTCCCAGCATGCACTGAGGGGGTCACTTGGAATCAGGGTCATATGGGATGCGCTGAGCCAGGAGAGGGCAACGGAGCCGATCTCACCGTGGCCAGTCCTGCGTCAGGGGCTTCCTGTTGGGACACCCCCCGGCCCTGCCCTGGAGCAGCGATGAGACGCTCCCCAATCCCTCGTCTCACTAGGCCCCCGGGGCTGGGGAGCTGGCCTGGCCCAGGGGGGCCAAGGCGCTGAGTGCCCTGAGCCAAGTCGGGCGGCTGGCCCTGGCCCGGGGCAGCCCCGCCCACCTGCAGTCGACGTATCTGTTCTGGTGGTAGAAGGTCATCGTGGTGATCTCCCCGCTGAGCTCGCCCAGCCGCGGCACGCCCGTGATGTTGCTGCACAGCAGGTAGCCGCACAGGACGTCTCTGCAAGGCAGACACAAAGTGCAGAGGGGTGGGCCCAGGGTACCCACTCCCGCCCCAACCCAGCCCCAGCCCGCCCGGCCCAGCTCAGCCCAGTTGTGGGAGGGAGAGCGGGTGAGGACAAGGAGCACCAGCAATACAACTGGTTTGACAGCTGCCAATCACCGCGTGGCCACGCCCCGCTGCCCTCCCAGGCCTGGTGGCAGGAGAGGGGGTGGCATTCCCTGGGGGGGGTGGTAAGACCCTCCCCCCGGCCCAGAGCAGGTGCCGAGCAGATGGTGGCAGAGCGTGGAGGGGGGGTGGGAGGAGGTGGAGGAAGGCAGCGCTGGGGCTGTGTGCACTGGGGCTGCGGGCAACAGCTGGCATGGACAGAGGATGCTGCGATGCCCACGCCCCTCCCGGCAGACTGGGCCCCAGCACTTACTGTTTGCTGCACTGCACCCAGGCTGGGCCCTCGCGCCCACAGTTCCCTCTCTCGGTCCCTTCCACGTTCAGCTTCTCGTAGCAGAACCTGTCGGCAGCCGCTGGGGTGGGAGGGGAGCAAGGGGGGGGTTACCTGCAGACATGGTCCTGCCCTCCCCCTGTGCCCCAGGCAGGGCGGTGTGGAAGCAGAGGCGTGTGCTCTGGCACACAGGCCGGGCTCAGCCCACCAATGCCAAGCGCCTGCCTGGCAGAGCCCAGCGGGGAGCACGTGGGCCAGGCGTGTCCGTGGGGGATCACGTGGGGGGACCCGGCCGTCACGCTCCTGCTTTACACACACGTCCCTTAGCGGTGGGGCAGGGAGAGTTAGCTGAGTCAGTGCCGGAGCCACGAACAGAACCCAGGAGTCCCAGACCCCAGAACTGCCCGAGGTGCCTTCCTTCAGCCCTGGGCTGTAGCCCGGTTACTGCCCACAGATGTGCAGCATCACAGCTGGTCCCACAATGGCTGCATTCACAGAGCCCCGTGGCTGAGAATGAACAAGCGGACAGCCCTCAAGGGCCATGTGCGGGGCTCAGCCCCAGTGTTACAGGTGCGGCCGGCAGGGCCGTTTCCTTCCCACACACTCCAGTGGCACCCGGGTTTCTGCAGAGCAGGGCAGGCTGTGAGGCACTGGGAGAGGGACTAGCCGTGAGTACGACGGGTGATACGCAGAGCACCAGAGAGCCCGAGCCGGGACCACTGCTCAGCCAGGCAGCGTCTGACCAGCCACAGGCCTGTCCCTGGCTCTTCCACTGGTGTGTGTCACTGCATGGGAGGCAATGGACCGACTGGTGGGAACGGGAGGGCAGCCAGTCCTGTTGGGGTCCATGGGGGCGTAGGCAAGAAGAGAACTAACCCATAGGGATGTCCGGCCTCACTCATTTCAATGGGCCTTGACCCTTAACATCCATAGTGTTTATTGCAAATATCTGGGCCAGGTTCTCCATTGCCCTCACCCCGTGCCACCCGTTACGCTGGTGCCAGGGGTCCTGTTTGAAGCCAGGTGCATCACGCCTCCTCGGCACTGATGCGCTGAAAGTGTGAGGAGGATGGGGGCCATGATGTTTCCTTTGGCAGGTTCCCTTTAACAGGGCTTCCAAGCTGAGGAGAAGCCGGCCGCAGGGGGATCTGCAGTGTGAAATCGCTGGAAGCGAATCGGGGTTTGATGTGGTTTTGCTTGAGAGTAAGCAAAGGGCCCGATTCTCCTCTCACTAACCGTGCGGTGACCTGGACGTGACTCTACTGAAATCTGGGTAGCGAGGCCAGCAGGCAAGGAGGGACACAGGCACCCAGGGAGAGCCTGTAGTCTGTCTGCGGCTGTCGGCAGAGGATTAGAGGGCTGCTCTGGGAGAGAGGCGGCAGTGACGTTGCCGGGGGCAGTGCACCCAGAGCGCCCATGGCAGAGATGGGCTCACAAGGCCTCAGACCCCAGAGCTGCCACCTCGCACTGCGCAGCGCTGCACTTATCGCTTTCTGGGCCTCGCCAATGGGGCCGCTGAGCCCTTGGTCGCTGGCGTTCAGCCTGCTCTGCACCCCTGCCCTGTGCACGCGCTCCCTCATCTCCCTGCAGCTCTGCACCCCCAGGCCAGCTGGAGAGCTCAGCCAGGCACTTACCACGCCCCCAGAGTGCATTGCACTGTCTGTCCCTGGTTTTGCACCTGCCCCCATAGCACCGGCCCTGTGGAGCAGAGAGAGCTGATTTCACACAGCGACACTTGCAGATGGGCACACACGTGTTGACATGCTCCCAGGCCTTGGCATGGGGACTGCAGCCAGACAGCCTGAGGCAGGCATGAAAGAGTTCACTGGAGCAGCAGTGTCCCTGGCCGGCCGGCTGGCTGCCTCAGGGCGTACGTCAGGCTGGGCTGAGTATCGGAGTCACAGGGAGCATGTTTAATGGAGCAGGTGTGCCCGTGTGTGTGCACAAGCAGCAATGTCAGGCAGTCTGTCTGCGGGAGCAGGCATGTCTGCCAGTCCGGGGGAGTGGGCATGGGGCCATGCCAACCAGCCTGTCTGGGGAGTGAGCATGGGGGTGTTGGGCTGTTCCAACCAGCCTGTCTGAGGAGTGGGCATGGGGGTGTGGGGCCGTGCCAACCAGCCTCTCCGGGGAGTGGGCATGGGGGTGTGGGGCTGTGCCAACCAGCCTGTCCAGGGAGTAGACACAAGGGTGTGAGGCCGTGCCAACCAGCCTGTCTGGGAAGTGAGCATGGGGGTGTGGGGCCATG
>NW_020664846.1:847836-853323 GCF_002925995.2 Terrapene triunguis | reverse complement strand
TCTGGGAAGTGAGCATGGGGGTGTGGGGCCATGCCAACCAGCCTGTCGGGGGAGTTGGTACAGGGCTGTGCCAATCAGCATGTCCAGGGGAGTGGGCACAGGTGAGCCAGTCAGCCCATGTGGGGGCGGGGGTGAGCGGACATGCCTACGCTCTGCAGGGCTGTTACCTGCTCGTGGTCGCAGAAGTAGCCGTCCAGCTTCTGCAGGTTGGGTGGGCACTGCAGAGAAAGAAAGGGGGTCTCCATGGACCCTGCTCGCACACAGCTCTGCCAGTGCCCCGCTGCCATCCCAGCTCTGCCCCCCACACCACAGCACACCCCACCAGTCCCCCTCAGTCCTAAGCCAGCACCTGCCCAGCAGGCACCCCCTCGGCTGCTCCAGGGCCAGGACTGGGGCTCTGGCCTTGGCCAGCTGGGAGCAGCGCCGCCTGGGGCAGGGCCGGGCGCAGCACAGCCTACGCGCTGGAGACAGTTTGCTCCAACGCCACCGCAGAGCTGCCAGGCGGGTGTCCTGGCTGAGCTCCCGCCCCTGCCCCCAGCCCCCCTCACCTGGCTGGAGTCCCCAGTGCAGCTCTCCGGGATGTCGCACTCATTGACGGCTTCCCGACACGGTGTGCCCCGCGGCTCGTACTGAAAGAGACGGGAGCGAAGGCCATGACCGACGGGGGCCAGCATCAGCACAGCCGAGTCCCTGAGGCAGAACTCCCCCCTCCAGGCTGGCTGCAGCACCCTCACGTCCCGGCCAGGGCATGTGCTCAGCCCCTCGGGGCGACCCATATCGCAGCCCAGCGCTGTGACCTGGGTCCGGGCTCACTCCCTGTGCAGGGAGGGGCCCGTGGGCTGGCTCTGTCCCTCCCCGCCCTGCAGCGGAGCCAGGATCCCAGGCTCTGTGCTCTGCGTGGGAAGGCCAGGGCAGGGACTGGCTTTGGGTTGGTACCCCTGGCACATGAATGGTTCATTAATAACCTGTCCTGCCCCTGGAGGGTGCTGCCCTCTGCTGGAAGGGCCCTGCCCAGGCGCTTGTGACTGCGTCGCCCTCTAGTGCCCGCAGTCTGCATTAGCCGCTGGTAGGCCCCGTGCAGGGCCTCTCGCCAGTCTCACCTGGCAGCCTTTGCAGCAGAGCCCGTCGCTGCACATGGCATCGTGGGTCAGGGTGCATTTCTTGCAGCAGTTGCCACCGCCCTTTGCACACTCCTGCCAAGGAGAGACATAAGCAGATGCCCGTGATGCCTGTGCCTAGGAGCGAATGCCCCAGGGGTGGTCAGTGTGAGACACCGCATCCTCATGCTTGGGGGCTGTGGGGTTAAGGCTGCAATCCTCCAAGCAGCCAGCACTGCCTGCTCCCGAATCCCCCCGCTCCCCGTGCCCTCCCCGAGGCCCAGCACTCACACTCTGAGCTGCCCCGTCCCTGCCTCCCCAGTGCCTGAGCCCGACGGGAGCAGCAGGGCCAGACTCCGGGAATCCTCCTTTGCCTGTGACGTGTGTCTTCGCTCCTGCTGAACTGCAGGGGGTGGGGGCAGGCCCCAAGACATGGTAACAGCCCCAGCAGCCCAGGCCTCTCCCCACCTCTCCCTCAGCCCCACGTTACAACACCTGGTCCCTGATCAGGGTGGGGGGCAAGTGCCCAGCCCCCAATGTCCCCATCCCACAACTGTGCTCCTCGCCCGATGCCCTCCACCCCAGTGGCTTGTGGGCAGACTGGGGGAACTGAAAACAGGCACCGCCCCTCCTGCGCAGCCCCTCACCGCAAGCGAGCCGCAGTCACATTCCTCTCCGGCCTGCACAAAGCCATTGCCGCACTCTGGGGGGTCCAGCAGCTGCAGGGGAGAAGAGAGAGGGGGAGATGGTTCCTGCAGCTTTCACTCCCTCCCTGGGCCCTGGCCAGGGCTCCCCATGTGACCGGGCAGGAGGGAGCCAGGCAGCTGGGGTGCAGGACGTGTTTCCAAGGCCTTCCTGGACCCGCCTCTCCTGTGCCGGGAAGCTGGGCTGGGCTCGTCCCCGGGGAGCTCAGGGCCCCTTAGAACGGGAAGGGTCTGCGGCCATGGGAAATGCAGTCTGGGAGACACGCATCTGGCTCCTTTGCTGCCTGAGGCAGCGGCGGCAGGCTCTGGATCCCACCCTGGCCCCACATGACAGGAAGGGGGAACTCTCCACTCCAGCTCCCCGTCTGCTGGGGGCTTGGCAGTTTTCCAGCTCAGGAGCAATCGGGTGCCCCTACCCTGCAAGCCAGCGCTTCTGGAGCCTCGGTAGCACCCGCCCAGGCACCCACCCTGCCCTAAGGCGACCCCGCTCCTGGGGCCCTTTCAGACCTGGGCCTGTCTGCTCAGCCAGCTGGCCAGGGGCTTGTGTTCGGCTGTGGACACTCGTGGCCCAGGAGCTGGGAGGGAGCCCACGTCCCCCCCGCCCAGCAAAGGGGAACAGCTCTCGGGACTGTGCCGCCCGGGCCATGGCAGAGCAGCGCTGCCAGGGCAGGCAGGAGTCCAGCCCACAGGCCTGGCCGGGGGGGGGCGTTACCTTTAAGGGTTTGTTAAAGAGGCAGCTGCCCCCACCCTCCTGCAGGAACTGACTGTACTCCTCGATGCTGCAACAGGAGAACTTGCGCGGGAGGTAATACCTGCGGGGAGGAGCCAGCAGTTACCGCTGCCATGGTCAGTGCAATGTGCTACGCTTCCCCTCCCCCCCCCCCAGCCAGGGCTATGAACTAAACTGGGAGGAGTGGTAGATACACTGGAGGGTCGAGATAGGATACAGACGACCTAGACAAATTAGAGGATTGGGCCAAAAGAAACCTGATGAGGTTCAACAAGGACAAGTGCAGAGTCCTGCACTTAGGACGGAAGAATCCCATGCACTGCTACAGACTAGGGACCGAGTGGCTAGGACACAGTTCTGCAGAAAAGGACCTAGGGGTTACAGTGGACGAGAAGCTGGATATGAGTCGACAGCGTGCCCTTGTTGCCAAGAAGGCTAACGGCATTTTGGGCTGTATAAGCAGGAGCATTGCCAGCAGATCGAGGGACGTGATCATTCCCCTCTATTCGGCATTGGTGAGGCCTCATCTGGAGTACTGTGTCCAGTTTTGGGCCCCACACTACAAGAAGGATGTGGAAAAATTGGAAAGAGTCCAGCGGAGGGCAACAAAAATGATTAGGGGGCTGGAGCACATGACTTATGAGGAGAGGCGGAGGAAACTGGGGTTATTTAGTCTGCAGAAGAGAAGAATGGGGGGGGGTTTGATAGCTGCTTTCAACTACCTGAAGGGGGTTCCAAAGAGGATGGATCTAGACTGTTCTCAGTGGTGGCAAATGACAGAACAGGGAGTAATGGTCTCAAGTTGCAGTGGGGAGGTCTAGGTTGGATATTAGGAAAAACTATTTCACTAGGAGGGTGGTGAAGCACTGGACTGGGTTACCTAGGGAGGTGGTAGAATCTCCATCCTTAGCGGTTTTTAAGGCCCGGCTTGACAAAGCCCTGGCTGGGATGATTCAGTTGGGAATTGGTCCTGCTTTGAGCAGGGGGTTGGACTAGATACCTCCTGAGGTCCCTTCCAACCCTGATATTCTATGATTCTATGTGCCCTCCCCACAGTCTATTTCCTACACACTGCGTCCTGCCCAGCTCAGCATGAGACACGTACTAGATGCCTAGAGTCATTCCCAGCCCTGGAGTGCCGGGGGCTGCAGGCCAGTCCCTCTGCTGAGGCTCCTGCAGCATCAGCCGTGAGAGCAAGGCGGGGGATGCCCCATGGGGTCAGGCCGGACTGCCACATCCTGGCTGCTGTGGGCTTAGCTCGGTCCCTCAGCAGCGCATAGCGAGGGTCACACACCAGCCCAGGGCTGACTGTAGGCTGGGAGGAGGCTCTCTGAGCACAGAACAGGCGAATTGAACATGTGTGGCTGCTGTTCACCTCGCTGGCAGGCCAGGCTAGGAGCCGTGCTGGCCAGGAGCCGCTCTGCACAGCAACACCAGCGAGATCAGCTGGCAAAGCAGGCGGCCCCGGCCACACCAGCCAAGCCGAGCGTCTCTCTGTGCTCCAAGAGTGACCTACTCCTGGACGCCAGGGGGTGCAATGTGCAGTGTACTCTGGGGCACTGCCCCTTGTGTGCCCCATGCCAGCACAGGTGCCCTTCATGTACCACATGTTGGGGGGCCCTTCATGGCAGCAGCTGGTGATCAGCAAATGCCCTGCCCAGGGCTCAGAAATGGCTGGTGCCACCCATATGTTTTACCAGCACATCTGTGAGCCCACTGCCATCTTGTCCCACCCCCATCGGCTCCAGGGGCCAATCAGAGCTGCTGTGCATGCCGATGGACAGCTGGTCCCTGCTCTCACCCACTCCCTCCTTGGCTCAGGTTCCCGGGACGCCAAGCCCCCCCCCTCGCCCACTGACCAGAAGGGAACTCACCCCGTGTCTTCCATGATGCAGCCCAGCCAGGAATCTGGACACCGGCAGTCCCCTGCGGAGAGACGGGACAGCGCTTTAGGGAGCCCCAGCCCTTGCCGTGCCGTCATGGGGCCAAAGGCGCAGGCACTGAGCCCGCCCGGTGACTCCGCCAGAGGCATCTGGAAAGAGTCTCCCCCCCGGCGCTCCCCAGGCCGTACCTCAGCAATGGGGACACGTCACCCCCTTCTGTCATTTCAGGATGCAGCCCCAAACTGGCTTCCTAAGTCCTCAAAGCCAGGATTTGCGAGTCTGCTGCTCAGCCTGGGACGCTGACCCATCCCGAGCGCAATCTCACCCCCGCCTTCAGGGCTGAGCAACATTCAGAGCCCCCCAGACTGTACATGCCAGCAATGGGGCCATCCCACCCCCAGCTCTGCAGCCTGTTCCGGAGGCGCCTTGCACCTTGGAAAGAGTAGTGGGCACGTCTCACTGCCCCTGCGCCTGACCCTCCAAACTCCTGCTTAGCCCCATCACCCCAGCCACCCGCCCCAGCACAGCCTGCTTTCCCCCTAGTCAGTCACTTCTAACCCCCGCCCCTCCCCGGCCCACCGCACACCCGCAGCCAACCTGTGCCCACACACTCCACCTGTGCCCATCCATGGACTGGCCTAGCTGTGCCCTGCTTCGCACAGGCCCAGCCCCTGGCAGCCCAGCGGCAGCCTGTGCCCTTGCACACCCGCCGACTGCACGGCAGTGCCGGCTGCTCTTGGCACCCCGTGCCAGTGTCAGTGCCAAACATTCAGCCCTCTGCACGCTCGGCGCCGTACCTGCGGCGCGCCGCTGCTTGTTCCACATCATGCCGACGTTCTGCCCGAGGGTCTGAGCCAGAGTCACCGCCATGGCGCCAACGTTCCCGTACTGCTGGGGCGGCGAGAGAACGGCAAAGCCATCAGAGCTGCTGGGAGCGGAGAGACGCCAGCAGCCCCCGTCTGTGCGCTCGTCCCCTGGGCTCCCTGAGCTCCCACCAGCCCCTTCACAGCCCCGTATCCATCAGGTTCCAGCCCCCCTGCCAGATCCTGCCGCCCCACAACTTTCCAGAACCC
>NW_020664846.1:843419-847826 GCF_002925995.2 Terrapene triunguis | reverse complement strand
TGCAGCCCCACAACCTACCAGAACCCTGCCCCACAATCCCATACCCCCCCAGATCTCACAACCTACCAGAACCCTGCCCCACAATCGCATACCTCCCCAGATCTCACAACCTCCCAGAACCCTGCCCCACAATCCCATTCCCCCCACCCCAGATCCTGCAGCCCCACAACCTCCCATAACTCTGCCCCCCAGATCCCACAACTTCCTAGAATCCTGTCCCACAATCCCATACCCCCCAGATCCTGCAGCCCCACAACCCTTTACAATCCTGCCCCACAATTCCATGGCCTCCCAGTGCAGTCCCACAGCCCCTCAGTATCCTGCTCTGTAGCCCAACACCCTCCCACTGCTCTCCACACCTCCTATCTCCAAGGGGGAGGCTGTGTTTGGCTGAGGGTCAAAGCTGCATGGAGAGGGCCATGTTCCCTCCAAGCCCCTGGACTCCTCTGCCCCAGAACAGGCAGGACTCTCTTCCCCACCCACCTCATTGACACCCCCACCCCGGGTGAGGGAGCAGATCCCTCCCACGTAGGCAGTCCCGCTGCGGCTGCTCTGGAACGTCCTCCCGCTGCAAGGGAACAAGGAGAGAGGAGGTGAGTGGTGGCAGCCCAGCTGCATGGCTCTTAGTGTCACTAGCACCCAAGGGCTCAGCCCTGGCTGGTCTTGTGAAAGGAACCTTCCATGGAGGAGGGAATGGAAAGACAACACGACTCTCCTGTCGAAAGACAGGCCTGGGAGCCAGGACTCCTGGGTTCTCTTCCTGGCTCTGCTGCTGACTAACAGCTTCAGGCTTTCCCCTCCATGTCTCATAGACCCATACACTTAAGGCCAGAAGGGATCATCATGATCATCTAGTCTGCCCTCCTGCACATCACAGGCCCCAGAACTTCACTCACCCCCTCCAGTAACAGACCCCTAACCTCCGGCTGGGTTACTGAAGTCCTCAAATCATGGTTTAAAGACATCAAGGTTACAGAGAACCCACCATTTACTCTACTTCAAACCAGCAAGTGACCCGTTGTGACGTTGTGCAGTCTATATGGTTTTATAAAAACTTGATAATAAGTCAATATAATGTAACTGGGATAGTTTTAGAGAAAATACGGTAATAAGTGAATATAACGTAACTGGGATATGCTTCATGTAAAAGGTCTCTTGTAAGGTATCATTACAAAGCTTATAATCTACTGAGTATGATCATCTGATTTGTATAAATGTACCACTCTTGTATCTAAAACTAGAAATATAAAATGTAACTCTGAGGGCCTATTGTAATTATGTAAAGTGTGGGCCATTAATGATGGTTTGGAATCTTGATGACTCCCATTAACCAGGACCATTGTCTGCAGATGGTTGTGTTTACCTGTTAGTCTTCCTGTATATGTGTGTGCTGGCAAGTGGGCAATGAAGTCTTGCAGTGACATGTGATCATGTCACCTGAACTGGAATCCATCTTTAACCTGGTGCTTTTCCAGTGAGGGGGGGGTGGAAACCCAGAGGGACAAAGGGTTCCCGCCTTATGCAAAAGATATATAAAGGAGTGGAACAGAACACTGGGGAGAGAAGCCATCATGAAGAATCCCCTAGCTATCACCTGAGCTGGAACAAGAGCTGTACCAGGGGAAAGAATTGTGCCCAGGCCTGGAAGGGGTCCAGTCTGAGAAAAACTTACTGAAGCATCTCTGAGGGTGAGATTATCTGTATTTAGTTTGATTAGACATAGATTTGCGCATTTTATTTTATTTTGCTTGGTGACTTACTTTGTTCTGTCTGTTACTACTTGGAACCACTTAAATCCTACTGTCTGTATTTAATAAAATCACTTTTTATTTAGTAATTTACTCAGAGTATGTATTAATACCTGGGGGAGCAAACAACTGTGCATATCTCTCTATCAGTGTTATAGAGGGCGAACAATTTATGAGTTTGCCCTGCATAAGCTTTATGCAGGGTAAAACGGATTTATTTGGGTTTAGACCCCATTGGGAGTTGGGCATCTGAGTGCTAAAGACAAGCACACTTCTGGGAGCTGTTTTCAGGTAAACTTGCAGCTTTGGGACAAGTGATTCAGACCCTGGGTCAGTGTCTGGAGCCAGTCGAAAGTGTCTGGCTCAGCAAGACAGGGTGCTGAAGTCTTAAGCTGGCAGGGAAAACAGGAGCAGGGGTAGTCTTTGCACATCGGGTGGCAGCTCCCAAGGGGGTTTCTGTGATCCAACCCGTCACACCCGTGCCCCATGCTGCAGAGGAAGGTGAAAACCCCCCAGTGTCTCTGCCAATCTGACCTGGGGGGAAATTCCTTCCCAGCCTGATATGGTGATCAGTTAGACCTTGAGCATGTGGGCGAGACCCACCAGCCAGACCCCTGGAACAGAATTCTCTGTAGTAACTCAGATCCCTCCCCATCTAACATCCCATCACCAGTCATTGGAGATATTTCCTAATAACAGGTACACGTGGGTTGTATGTCATTGTCGGCAGTTTCATCATCTCATCCTCTCCATAAACTTATCAAGCTCATTCTTGAAGCCAGTTAGGTTTTTGCTCCCACTGCTCCCCGTGGGAGGCTGCTCCAGAACTTCCCTCCTCTGATGGGTAGAAACCTTCGCCTAGTTTCAAGCCTAAACTTGTTGATGGCCAGTTTATAGCCCTTTGTTCTTGTGCCAACATTGCTTAACTTAAATAACTCCTCTCCCTCCCTGGTATTTATCCCTCTGATGTATTTTTAGAGAGCGATCAGATCTCCCCTCAGCCTTCGTCTGGTTAGGCTAAACAAGCCAAGCTCCTTAAGTCTCCTCTCCTAAGGTAGGTTTTCCATTCCTCGGATCATCCTAGCAGCCCTTCTCTGCACCTGTCCCGGTTTGAATTCATCTTTCTTAAACATGGGAGACCAGACTTGCACAGGGTGTTCCAGATGTGGTCTCACCATTGCCTTGTATAAAGGCAATAAAACTTCCCGGTCTCTACTGGAAATACCTCACCTGATGCATCCTAGGATCACATTAGCCTTTTTCACAGCCGCACCACATTGGCAGCTCATAGTCCTCCTGTGATCAACCAATATACCAGGTCTTTCTCCTCCTTCGTCACTTCCAACTGAGAAGTCCCTCACTTACAGCACAAGTTTTTGTTGTTTAGTCCCTATATGCATGACTTTGCACTATTCAATTTTATCCCATTTCTATTACTCCAGTTTTCAAAAGTCATTCAAATCTTCTTGTAGGATGCGCCAGTCCTCCTCCCAACTTCCTGTCATCTGCAAATTTAATTAGCACACTCCACTTTTTGTGCCAAGGTCATTGAAAATGTTAAATAATTTTCGTCCCAGGACCAATCCTGGAGGAACTCCACTTGTAACCTCCCTCCAGCCTGACAGTTCACCTTTCAGTATGACCTGCTGTAATCACCCCTTTAACTAGTTCCTTACTCACCTTTCAATACTCATATTAACCTCCATCTTCTCCAAATTAACCAATAATTTCCCATGTGGAACTATATCAAATGCTTTACTGGAATCCAGATGGATGAGATCTACTGCGTTTCCTCAGTTTCCCCATCTATAAAATGGGGATGATGACCCTGCCCTACCTCATGGGGGACTGTGAGGATTAGTTAATCAGAGTTAAAATCGCAAAGAGTATTCTCAACATGAGCCTCTCCCAGCAGGGTGCGCTGTGGGGAGCAAGGTAGTGGCATTGGCTGTGGGGGGAGCTCTTGGCTACTCCAGTCCCGGCTTCTCCCAGCAGGGGGCACTGTGGAAAGCGGGGCAGGAGTGCCGGCTGTGGGGGTAGTGAAGAGGGCCGCACGGCCATCCCGGCTCTCACGAGAAGAGGTGAACAGCATCGCTCTGCTCCGGCAGCGCCTCCGTCCGGTATCTCATGAAGTCGCTCAGCGTCTGCAGCGAATCCTCCCCCACGTGGATCTTGTCCTCGGAGGCCCACGTTTCCATGGCCACCAGCACGACGCGCGTGTTCAGCTGCTCCTTGTATATCTGCAGTGGCAGAGGAAGGGGGCAGGCCATTACCATCCCAGCAGCCTTTGCAACCTCCCCAGGCTCCTGTGACATGAGAGCTGTGCATGGCCCTCCCCAGGCACCCCTGCTCTCTCAGCGGGGAAGGGCCCTACATCCCCGTCCCCCCGCACGCACGCATCCAAGCAGGTCAGCTGGCAGCGGGAGAGGCAGCGAGCCGGACGTCCCCGCACGGCCAGCACTCACCATGTCCGCCAGGTTCACCACGGACTTGGCAAAGTTGCTGGTGAGGACCACAGACCGGCGCATCTGTTCGAACTGGAAAAGAACACAAACAGGAGAGCAATGGAGGGTGGCTCTCACCCCACCCGCCACAGCGCCCCCCCGCTGGGAGAGGCCGGGGCTGAAGTATCTGGGAGCTCCCCCCACAGCCAGCGCTC
>NW_020664846.1:842699-843409 GCF_002925995.2 Terrapene triunguis | reverse complement strand
CACAGCGCCCCCTGCTGGGAGAGGCCAGGGCTGGAGCAGCCAGGAGTTCTCCCCACAGCCAGCGCTCCTGCCCCGCTGCCCACAGCGCCCCCTGCTGGGAGAGGCCGGGGCTGGGAGAGGCAGGTGCTCTGCCCTGGGTAGTCTGTTGTGTTCAGCCTGCCTCTGTCCCTGAGCACAGCTGAGACCCCGGCTGGCCCCAGGGCCGGGCTGTCCCCTCTCTGCAGGGGAGTGGGGCCCCGGGCCACGCACTCACCAGCTGATGGTCGTTGACCACCACCAGCTCGATGTACTTGGTCTCGCTGTGCACGGTGTGCTGGGCTCGCCGCACCTGGGGACGCAGAGAGAGACGTGAGCGGGAGCGCGGGACCAAGGGAACCCGCTGGGCTGCTGGACACAGACAGGGCCCACGGGCCCCTCTGGGGACACGCGTCCCAGGCCACCGGCCCAGCCAGCCTCTCGCTGGGATTGAACAGCCTTTGGTTCCTGGCCAGTCCGGGCCCTGCGCGGCTGGCCCTGGAAAGCTCAGCACCGGTCCCTCCATCCCATAGCCCTCAGCTCCCCTCCCCCAGCCCCCGAGCCCTCTGCCCCCCCCCCCCCCCCCCCCCGCCCCTGAGCCCTCAGCTCCCCTCCCCCCCACCCCATAGCGCTCAGCTCCCCTCCCCCAGCCCCTGAGCCCTCTGCTCCCCTCCCCCATTACCCTGAGCCCTCTG
>NW_020664846.1:821492-832699 GCF_002925995.2 Terrapene triunguis | reverse complement strand
CTGACACTGCACGCCTTGCAATGCAAAGCCCTGTCACTGTACCTCCCAGTATTGCAACCCCCAACAAAGCACCCTCCTGGCACTGCAAGCCCTGCAATGCACCCCCTGGCAATGCATGCCCCTGGCACTCTACCCTGTCACTGCAACCCCAACAAAGCACCCACCTGGCAATGCATCCCCTTGGACTGTACCCCCTGGCAATGCACACACCTGGCATTATACCCCCTGGCACTGACACCCCAAACAAAGCGCCCTCCTGGCATTGCACACACCACAATGCACGCCCCTGACACTGCACCCCCGCCATGTACCCCCTGGCACCGCACGCCCCCCCACTACACACCCCTGGCACTGCACTGCCTCACCACTGTCACCCCAACACTATAACCTCCCTATCCCCAGTACTGCAGCCCCCCATCTGCAGGCAGAGGCTGGAGGGGGCAGAGGCGTAGCGAGCGCCCTCCGTACCCTCCGACTGGAGGGGGACCTGCAAGGAAGGGGGCCCCTAAAAGTGGCAAAATAAATACCGCATTCCAGTTTCTGCATTGTAAGGGGCCCCGCCTGGACATATGTTCGGAGGGGGCCACCGTTCGGAGGGGGCCACGTTCTTTGTTGCTACGGCCCTGGGAGGGGGCATCGCTATGCCACTGCCCTCTCAGGGGGAGATGGGTGGGGTCCGTGCTGACACAAGGGGCTGTCTGGGTCAACACATTGGACGCTAACGGTTTCTCTCTGCACAGCGAGCCGTGGTGAAGAGCCACGCCCTGGTGGGGTGGGGTCACTGCAGAGCCAGTAGGGGGAGCTGTGGCAGCACTGCAGCTGGAGAGGGAGTACAAAACACTGCGCCCTTTCCTGGGGTCCTGCTTAGGGTTGCCAGGCAGCCGGTTTTTAACCGAAACACCCGGTCGAAAAGGGACCCTGGCGGCTCTGGTCAGCACCGCTCACCAGGCCATTAAAAGTCCAGTCGGCGGCGGAGCGGGGGCCCGGGGCTAAGGCAGGCTCCCTGCCTGCCCTAGCTCCACACGGCTCCCGGAAGCAGCTGCCAGGTCCTAGCAGCCCCTAGACGCATGGGCAGCCAGGGAGGCTCCGTGCGCTGCCCTTGCTCTGAGTGCGGGCTCCGCAGCTCCCATTGGCTGGGAACCGCGACCAATGGGAGCTGTGAGGGTGGCACCTGCGGGCACGAGGGCAGCGTGCGGAGCCTCCCTGGCTGCCCATGCATCTAGGGGCTGCAGGGACCTGGAGGCTGCTTCCCAGGAGCCGCGGTAAGCACCATTGGGACCCCGCACCCCAACCTCCCTCCTGCACCCAAACTCCCTCCCGGAGCCCGAACCCCCCCCCAACACCTCAACTCCCTGCCCCAGCCCCCTCGTGCACCACAAACTCCTCATCCCCGGCCCCACCCTAGAGCCCACACCCCCAGCAGGAGCCCTTCCCCCCCGCATCCCGACCCCCTGCCCCAGCCCAGAGCCCCAGCCCGTACCCTGAGCCCCTCATTTTTGCCCCCACACCAGAGCCTGCAACCCCAGCCAGAGCCATCACACACACCCCCAGATGGCGAAGGGGCGGGGCCTGGGGGAAGGGGTGGGACAGGGGTGTTCGGTTTTGTGCGATTAGAAAGTTGCCAACCCTAGTCCCGCAAAACTGGTGACTCCTGCGTGGGGAGCTGCCTGAGACCCCCACGAGGCCGGCCCAGCATGGCTAGCCATGACACGGCCCCCGGGACCAGGCTGCCGCACACCTAGACTGAGCCAAACCCATCCCAGGTCCAATGTCAGGAAAAGGGCAACAAAACCCCAGCCCGTCTGCCTGGCGACACAGCCGTTTTCTCCCATCCACCATAAAAAGATAGCAAATGCCCAGGCCCCCACGATGCAAGCCACGATCTGCCCCATGCAATGCCCCACAGAATCCCCACCTAGCGCCAGGGTCTCAGCACCCGGAAACACTGTACTGTCCCACCCCCAGCACACTGCTCAGTGGTGGTCCCCCTGTCTCCAGAACGGGCAAATCAGAATGATGGGGTTCAGAGTGGGAGGTCTAGAGCAGTGGTCTCCAAACTTTTTTGATCGCGCACCCCTATTAGGAAAAAAAACGTGAGCACGCCCCCCCTGCCGTGCCGGCTCTACCATTTTTGCCGAAGCAAAAAAAAAAAACCAAAAAACCCCGCTTGGGCGCCCGCCGTAAGAAACAACAAAAAAAAAACCGCCGCTCTCCTCCTGCCACGCACCCCCAAGGAAACCCACTTTGGAGACCACCGGTCTAGAGAGACAGAAACAGTCAGGGCTGTTTGGTTTCGAAAGCAGACAAAGAATTGGGGCCATGATAGGACAGAAAACAATGAGTGAGACAGAGCAGGGGGATCAGGTGCCACATTTCACCCTGTCTGCTTATAAAGAACATAGGGACAGTCAATGAACAACACACCATTAGCCTGTGGAACTCACTGCCACAAGATCTGATTGAGGCTGAGAGCTTAGCAGGACTTGACGGGACTCTGGTTAATGAGGACGTCTGAAGTTGTAGTAGAGCTGATCCCATATTGACCCTCCTGCTTCAGGCCATTCAACACTAATTGATCAGGAAGTTATTCTGCAGCTGTTTACTGGAGGGAAGATTCGTGCACCTCTTCCTGGAGCAGCTGGTGCTGGTCATGGCTGGAGACAGTCGCCTGCACTAGACGGACCCTGGACTCGTCCAGTCTGGTGAGTCCCATGTGCCTAGAAACAAATTCTGTTTCTTACGGTTGTGAAGAAAAGGCCCAAATGTGAGCTGAGCAATAGTGCCTGAGTCTGCAGACAGCCTGAAACCACAGCTCGGAGAGGAGTGAACTGCCCACATTCATTGCAGTGGAGGGTTGGCCCTGGAGCCTTATGCCCACAATTCAGTGTCCACACAGAGCAAGGGACAGCCCTGCCCCTAAGAGCTCTCAGTAGACAAGGCAGACAAAGGCTGGGGAAATGGATGGACCATTATCCCCATGGTACAGGTGGGGAAACTGAGGCACAGAGCTGGATGTGAATTTCCAAAGCATCTCCATGTTTCACAGGGAGCCTGTAGCAGAGCTGGGACCTGAACCTGGCTCTCCGGAGTCCCAGGCTACGCCAGCCTTTCCTGCCTGACCCCAAAGCCCTTTATAAACACTAAGGTGTGAAGCTCACGACTCCCTCCCCTCTCCCCGCAGAGCAGTGAGGCCCCACAGCACAGATGGGCCACTGGCACAGAGGGGAAGAGGCTTGCCCCAGGGCACCCAGCAAGTCAGCCCAGACAGCAGGCTATGGGTGCTGAGTTCTGAGGGGGTCACAGGAGGAGCATGTGGGGGCAAGGAGGATACTGGAATCTGCCTGTAGAATCATAGAATATCAGGGTTGGAAGGGACCTCAGGAGGTTATCTAGTCCAACCCCCTGCTCAAAGCAGGACCAATCCCCAGACAGATTTTTACCCCAGTTCCCTAAATGGCCCCCTCAAGGATTGAACTCACAACCCTGGGTTTAGCAGGCCAATACTCAAACCACTGAGCTATCCCTCCCCGCCTTGTAAAATTAATGGAGATATCCTATCTCCTAGAACTGGAAGGGACCTTGAAAGGTCATCAAGTCCAGCCCCCTGCCTTCACTAGCAGGACCAAGTACTGATTTTGCCCCAGATCCCTAAGTGGGCCCCTCAAGGATTAAACTCACAACACTGGGTTTAGCAGCCCAATACTCAAACCACTGAGCTATCCCTCCCCCCTGTTTCCAGCCACTGGGATCATCTGCTGCAGCCAATGGGACAACTTCCAGTGTTCTCCAGCAGTGAAGGAGGATGGTTTCCATCCTGCCAAGTCGCTTGCTGCAAAGCCTCTCCTTCAGTACACGAAGAACATATCGCCACGGTGCGGTACTGATACAGAACTGTAGTGCCCAGACATCTCATAATGCCAATGTTATGAGTGGAAATCTTCGTGGTCTGCAGGCTCTCTTGCAGGAAGTAGTACCTCAAGCATTGTATGTTCACTGCTTCCAGCACAGGGACAGTTTAGTTTTTGTTGATGTGTGCAAAGGAAACAAACATGCACTAAATTTTTTTCACCGTCCTGGAGAAATTTTTGTACACTTTTCTGTCTGGGTCAGCTGCACACACTAAATTCACAGCCATTCAAAAGACAGTACATCTCCAAAAGAAAGTCTTGGCATTGAAGAAGCTCTGACACTCGATGGGCATGCCGAGTTTCTGCTTGTAATGCTATGACATGACAATTTCAAGCCTTCTTGTGACACTCGCAGAGGTGACAGGGCAGTAGGTGCACAAGTATTTGACTTTATTGTCCTCCTGTGTAACCTTTGATGGGAATTTAGGATGTGGACGTAAAGAGACCTTATTGTTGAAGAGCATCATAAAGGGGGGGATCTGCCATCAAGACTCCAATCTCCCCAACCCTTAAGTTATGGCAACTAAGAAGGTCGTCTTCATAGATAAAGAGTAGGGAGCAGGTCACCACTGGTTTGAATGGAGGTCTCATAAAGTGGTTGAGAACCAGGTTAAGATCCCAACACGGAGTGCAGTATATAAAGTGAGGGAAGAGTTTACACAGTCTGGGACGAGGTGGAGTAGGTCCGGAGGCCCCCGGCTGGAGGCCTCACAGCCCTGACTCACCCTGCCCCAGAAAAGAGCAGAAGAGAAGTCCTCCAGGCAGCTTAGAGTGGCTGCAGGGGAGCAGCCAATCAGAGGAGCTACTGGAGTGACCAATCAGGAGCCAGAAGGGCCATATAAAAGGAAGCAGCAGAGGCAGAGCAGTCAGTTGCTGCCTGGAGCTGGAAGAGGGAGGACTGGGTGCCTAGCTGGCTGGGAAAGCAGCAGGATGATGGACAGATCAGTGTGGGCAGGCGGAGCCCAGAACCTAGCCAGACCAAGCGAGGGTACCATGATGGGCCCTGCACACATACAAAAAGGGCAATGACTGCCTAGGAAGGAGAACTGTGGAAAGGGATCTGGGGGTCACAGTGGACCACAAGTTAAATACGAGTCAACAGTGTAACGCTGTTGCAAAAAAAGGGAACATCATTCTGGGAAGTATTAGCACAGGGGTCCTCAAACTGGGGGTCGTGAGGTTATTACATGGGGGGGTTGTGAGCTGTCAGACTCCACTCCAAACCCCACTTTGCAGCCAGCATTTATAATGGTGTTAAATATATTAAGAAGTGTTTTTAATTTATAAGGGGGGTCGCACTCAGAGGCTCGCTATGTGAAAGGGGTTTGAGAACCACTGTATTAGCAGGAGTGTTGTAAGTAAGACACAAGAAGTAATTCTTCCGCTCTACTCCACGCTGATTAGGCCTCAGCTGGAGTATTGAGTCCAGTTCTGGGCGCCACATTTCAGGAAGGATGTGGACAAATTGGAGAGAGTCCAGAGAAGAGCGACAAAAATGATTAAAGGTCTAGAAAACATGAGCTGTGAGGGAAGATTGGAAAAAATGGGTTTGTTCAGTTTGGAAAAGAGAAGACTGAGAGGGGACATGATAACAATTGTCAAGTATGTTGTTACAAGGAGGAGGAAGAAAAAGTGTTTTGCTTAACCTCTGAGGATAGGACAAAAGCAATGGGCTTCAATTGCAGCAAGGGCGGTTTAGGTTGGACATTAGAAAAAACTTCCTAACTGTCAGGGTGGTTAAGCACTGGAATAAATTGCCTAGGGAGGTGGTGGAATCTCCATCATTGGGGATTTTTAAGAGCAGGTTAGACAAACCCCTGTCAGGGAGGGTCTAGATAATACGTAGTCATAGGCGCCGACTCCGTGGGTGCTCGGGGCTGGAGCACCCACGGAGAGAAATTTGCGGGTGCTCCGCACCCACCAGCAGCCAAGCTCCCCTCTCCTCGCCTCCTTCTCCCCCCCCCAAGCACGCTGCATCCCTGCTCCTCCCCCTCCCTCCCAGCAATTCCCACCCCCCCCCCGCGCCTAACAGCTGTTTGGCGGTGCTTAGGACTTTCCAGGAGGGACGGGGAGGAGCGGGGATGTGGTGCGCTCAGGGGAGGAGGCAGAGAAGAGGCAGGGCAGGGGCTATGGTGAAAAGTGGATGGGCCAGGCCCCCTGCCTCCCCCCATTCTGGCATCACTGGGCGGAGCACAGGCAGGGCCACCGCGGCCCAGGTGTCCAGCGTCAGGTCGGCAGCAGCTGTGCTAGTGGAGACTTACCCTGGAGGAAGAGTGAGTGCAGGCATCTGGTTCCACCATCCTTGGGGACTTGCAAGGTTCTCCCTGCGCGAGGGCAGATTCCCAAAGGGGTACATAGGAGAACTCTTCACTGAGATCCAAGAGACTGACTGGGAGTCCTCTCCCTCTACATCCTCCCATGGGGGAGCAGCCACTGAGGAGAGTCCTGTGCCACAGGATGGCTGCTCAGAGATAGAGGTCCCGGTCCAAGAGATGCTTGGTACCCGTCAGCAACGGGTACGCTGATTCATCCAACACCAAGAGGCCCCTCAAGTATCAGAATTCCTGTGTTACCGGAAAGGACCCCGGTCCTTGGATATCCAGGGCTTCACAGGCTTGCTGGCACTGGAGGAAGAGTCCTTGGCCTCAGCCGTCCCCTCGGAGACCAAGGCCTGGTGGTGACCTAGTGTCTTTGGAGTGAGAGTCCGTGCTCCTCTTTCCCAGCTGGCTCCAAAGACCTCTCTGCCCCAAGATTGCTGGGCACTGGGTCTGTCTGGGGACAGTTGAACGGGAAGAGGGGTCTCCTGCCTTGGCTCAGAGGGGGGCTGCATGGCCAACAGTCTGAGACAGAACATTTCTGGGAGACATGGCACTCCCACAGGCAGTGGCCACACTTGGAGTGCCTGTTGCTTTCCGGGATAGCCTCCCCGCAAGAGAGCCAACAGGCAAGCGCTGCCAGGAGAAGACAAGTCTCCCAGAGGGAAGCGAGCAGGAAAACAATCCTCTCACCTACACCTAAGTAACTCTACGAACCCTACCAATGATAAACTCCCTCGCTGAGAATAAAGAGGGGCCGGGGATGCGCTAGGAGGCCATGCGAGGCAGTAGAGAAGGAGCTCTCGCCCGCACGCCCCCTTGAGCCGCGGTGTCTGCCAGAGGCGGATAGGGAGCGTGCGCAGGCTGAACAGATGCAGCTAGCTAGAGCTCTCCGAGCAAGGGCTTGAGAGGTGCATGCGGGACGCCACTCGGAGAAGAAAGGAGACCTCATGAAACACCGTTTTGCCAAGCTTCAGCCGATAACTGGAGCACTTCAAAGATTTCCTGAAAATAAATCTGTCCTTGTTGGTGTCAGTTGCCTTAGCCCAAAGCATGAGAATTAAAGCCACTTGCAGAGCACTAGGGAGGCGATAGAGACCATGTGGAGACCGAGGTAAAACCCCGCTAGGAAGAAGAGCAGAGGGCCAAGACACCATTTGCTGCAGCTGCTAACTTTTCCGAATAAATACAAAACTTGCCCCACGACCTGCATAAACTCTGTGTGATGGGTGTGAGTATTCCTCCGCCAAGTGCTGCAGGGGAGAGACCATTTGCACGCTTTGATGGGTGACAGATTACCTGAGGAACTGCAGGACACGTGACCGGTTAAGGGACCTGGCTCTTAGTCTCAAAGTATCAAAGTCTCTTGATGGGAAGAAAGTTGTCAGCAGAAAAGACAGTTACCTGTTCCGTAACTGGCGTTCTTCGAGATGTGTTGCTCAGGTGTATTCCACTATAGGTGTGCGTGCTCACGTGTACCGGTGCATGAGCAATCACTCGAAGAAGAATTACTGCTGCTCACAACACCTGACACATGCAGCTTCCAGAGGGTAAATAAATTGTTCCCCACACTATTTATCCCCATTCTATAATGTCTGAGTAGCAAAACCCTTGTTCCCCCACAATAGCGTCCACCTCCCCTTCTAGTTATTCTAGCATTGCCTTGGGCCACGCACTAGTCTGTTAATACACCCGAGTCCTGACCTGCAACACACACGCAGAGCACGACAATTGTGCCGACTCGTCTGTAGCTATGGGCGGGGGGAGCATAAAGACGTGGCAACAACACCAAGATCAAAGCAGTTATTTCCCCTAGAAGGAAATAGTTGGTCTGTGGAACTCCCAGCTCCAAGATCTCAGTGAGGCCAACAGCTCCAGGAAAGGACCAGCCACAGATATGAGTGGTAAATATGGCACCTGCCCACGCACTGGCTGGCTGTACTGGCGTATCTCATGGTCCTGGCAGAAACCGATCAGTGACAGCCTGGTCTTATTTCCCTCAGAGGCATGGTAGGACCTGAGCCAGCGCCTGCTGAAGACTGGAAAGACTCCCCGGCTTCCCTGACTTCAGCCCAAACCTGGGGGCCAGGTTTTCCAAGGAGCCCAGCACGCTGGGGTGGGGGTGCTGAGGAGAGCCCAGCAAAATGTTTTCAGCAAATTTTCACCCAAAACATCATCTGGCAGGGCTGGGCACCAAATACCGGCGGAATTCAGGTCAAATTCAGCAAATCGTTTCGGCCCAAAAAAATAAAATGGGGAAAAAATCCCAAAAGTTCATTTGGGGGTTTGCTTTGAAATTGTGTTTCATTTTGAAATTTAGCTCATTTTTTTTAAAAGTGTTTTTTATAAAACACCTGAAAATGACCCCAAATGAAAAACAAAAACAAAAAAAACCCACAAATTATTTTCAGGTCGAACAAAATGTTTCAATTGACCTGAAATGAATTTGTTTTAATGTTTTGTTTGTGTCCGTGAGAAAACCCGAAAACCCCGAGTTTCAGTTCAAATGAAACATTTTATAGAAGTTATTTTATTTTTATTTTGCAGTTTGCTCCCTGAGCCAAGCCCTGCCTGGGTCACTCGCTGAGCCCGTGGGAGGCTGCCCTGATACAGAACTCGGCAGCGTCTGGTGCTGGCCTGTGGGAGCCGCTGGTCTGGCTGGAGCTGCAATTCCTCTGGCCCCCTGGCAGTGTCCAGGCCCCGTGAGAGCAGCGAAGAGCTGCGCTAGCCGCACCAAGCAAGCAGGAGGCAGGGCTGTGCACTGGATTTAGGGACGCAGGGTCAGGTGTTTCGCTGTCAGAGGCAGAGATTCCAGGTCAGCAGCCAATTAATGAGAGGAACCGGAGAGTCCGATTCCATCTCTGGATGATTCGGTAACCGAAACCCTCCGTGTGCTGAGTGACAGCAATGGGGCTATCTCGGGGCGGGGGCGGGAGGGGGAGCCAAGCATATGATCTGCCTGCAGCGTGGGGGAGCAGCTGGGAGAGGCAGGGGGCCAAGGAGCGGGGGGTTAGTATGCAGCCGGCTGGCGGAGGCTCGCCCAGCAGGGTGACCAGATGTCCCAATTTTATAGGGACAGTTCCGATTTTTGGGTCTTTTTCTTATATAGGCTCCTATTACCCCCCACCCCTGTCCTGATTTTTCACACTTGCTGTCTGATCACCCTATCGCCCAGTGAGTGAAGGGCTGGCTGCTGCTGAATGAATGAATGAGGCGCTGTTCCGTTTCTCTGCTCCTTCTCCTCCCCAGCAGCTAACTGGTGTGATCCCTGGTACAGTTCGCGCCTCTCCCATCCAAGGAAATCCCCTAGGAACTCTGGACGACCTCTTCCAGCTCTTGGGACCTGGTTCCTTCTAGTACTTGTTTGAAGGGGCCCAAGGTGGAAGCAGCTCTCCCTCAGGAGCTGGGTGAGCCGCACTGGAGTGCCCTCCGCCCAGGTGAACGGCGCCTGTGCACGGCACTCTGGGACCTGGGACACAGGCCAAGGGCCACCACCCCTTCAGTCTCCCCCTCCAGAAGCACACGGCTCTCGACTTCTAATGGACACTGACAAGACAAAGCTCTGAACATGAGACCCAAAGAAGCCAGCCAGCCCCTTCCATCCCCAGCCTCCTCCCCATGAACAAACATTCTCACCGACCCCCCAGGGCCCTGCTGCCAGGACTGGGAGCCACAGGGTGGCTCTCACTCTGTGGCATTTCTAGGGCCTTCATGCCCACCGTGCCTCATGCCCAGGCTCAAGGACAGAGGTGGGGGGAGTGCAACAGTGACCCCTCCTGTGGAGTAGCTCAGTATTCTCCCCACTTTGCAGATGGGGAAACTGAGGCACGGAGCCAAGGTACTTGCCCAAAGTCACATAGTGACTCAGTAGCAGAGCTGGGAATTGAACGCGGGAGTCCTGACTCATGGTCACACGTCCTCTCCCAGGAGCAGATTACCTATGGCCTTTGACATTCTCGTTACAGTCACATCAACCTTGCTGCTGTGAGAGAAGCACCTGTGGCTACGTACAGACTGTGACCAAGTCTCCCCTGACCCTTCTCTTTGTTAAGCTACAGAGGTTGAGCTCCTCGAGTCTATCGCTAGGAGACAGGTTTTCCAATCCTTAATCATTCTCGCGGCTCTTCTCTGAACCCGCGGCAATTTTTCAACATCCTTCTTGAAATGTGGGCACCAGAACTAGGCACTGGATTCCAGCAGCGGTTGCACCAATGCCAAATACAGACGTAAAAATAAACCTCCCTGAGATTCCCGTTTATACATCCCAGGATGGCATTAGCCCTCTCGGCCAGCATGTGGCAGGGAGCTCGTGTTCAGCCGATTATCCAGCGCCAAACCCAAATCTTGTTCAGAGTCGCTGCTTCCCAGGACAGAGTCCCCCACTGTGGCAGTACGGCCGGCCGTCTTTCTTCCTACAGGTACATATTTACATGTAGCCGTATGAAAACGCATCTCGTTCGCTTGTGCCAGCTTACCAAGCGATCCAGCTCGCTCTGTATCACTGACCTGTCCTCTGCATTAGTTACCACTCCCCACTGTCTGTGTCATCTGCAAACGTGATCAGTGATGATTTTATCTTTTCTTGAGGTCATTAATAAAAAGGAGCGTAGAGCCCAGAACCAGTCCCTGCAGGACCCCACTGGAAGCCGACCTGTTTGGAGACAATTCCCCACTTACAGTTACATTTCGAGACTGATCAGTTAGCCAGTTTTTAATGTATTTAACGTGTGCCATGTTCAGTTTATAGCATTCTAAATTTGTAATCAAATGCCATGTGGTCTCAAGCAAATGCCTTACAGAAGTCTAAGTATGTAGCACGTGCCTGGTCTTGTTACATTGGGATGATCCCAAATTTGACCTGTACAGGTCACTGCTTTGTCTAAAAAAAAGTGCCAACAAAATAGAAATGTATGAGCAACCCGACAACACCAAACCCACCAGGTCAGCCCCGAGCGACCCCACGATCCCAAACCCGCCAGGTCAG
>NW_020664846.1:715755-821482 GCF_002925995.2 Terrapene triunguis | reverse complement strand
CGAGCGACCCCACGATCCCAAACCCGCCAGGTCAGCCCCGAGCGCCCGAGTGATCCCATAATCCCAAACCCGCCAGGTCAGCCCCGAGTGCCCGAGCGACCCCATGATCCCAAACCCGGCAGGTCAGCCCCAAGCGCCTGAGCGACCCCCCGATCCCAAACCGGCCAGGTCAGCTCTGAGCACCCGAGCGACCCCCAGATCCCAAACCCGCCAGGTCAGCCCCGAGCGCCCGAGCGACCCCACGATCCCAAACCCACCAGCTGAGCCCCGAGCGACCCCACGATCCCAAACCCACCAGGTGAGCCCCGAGCGACCCCACGATCCCAAACCCGCCAGGTCTGCCCTGAGCGCCCGAGCGACCCCACGATCCCAAACCCGCCAGGTCAGCCCTAAACGACCCAATGATCCCAAATCCGCCAGGTCAGCCCCGAGCACCCGAGTGACCCCACGATCCCAAACCCGCCAGGTCAGCCTGGCTTAACACTGCTGAGCTGTGTGACCACTGTCTGCTCAGCCGGCTAATGGGGACCGTGACCCGTCGCACCGCCCGAGGGGGTTTCAAGGGTTGACTCACTAACACCAGCAAACTCCAGGGAGCAGCTGGGGGGGCGGGGGTGGGGGCCGGAGGAGTGCAGGATATTGCCAATAACACTGGGCCCCCGTCCCATTCCCAGCTGGCTCCCGCGCTGTGGGCCAAACAGCCCTGGCGGGCATATAAAGCAGCGGGTCAGGCACCCGCGTGGTGTAACCGCACCCGGGCCGGGGCTGGTGCCAGCAGGGCTGAGGGTGGGCAGGAAAGGGGTCAGGGTGAGCAGGCGGAAAAGGGGGGCCGCTAAGCGATGTAAAAACACTCGGGTGAAGTGAAAGGCTCCCCGGAGCCAGCTGAGTGAGTCAGGGCGGGGTGGGCGTTGTCTGGGCTCCTGGAAACCAGCTTGGGGCAGGTCTGCGGCTGTGCAGCATGGGGATGTGTCTGCGCCATCGCACGGCAGGGTCCCGCACCAGGCCCTGCTCCATGCTCGGCAGAGAAGAAGGGCTCCTCCAGATCTGCAGCTTCCCAGCAGGGGTCTGGGGTCATGGGGAGTCTTTCCACGGTGTGACGAAGTGGGAATGTTCTTAATGTTTTCTCTGAATACTGTGTGGGTGCCTCAGTTTCCCCTATGCCTTTCTTAGGTATCTAGGTGGGGGGATCGGGGTGTATAATTGTCAAAGAGCCCAAGAAGGCCCCTGTGATACTGTCTGCACAGGGATCTGGGCCATAGGCAGGGCGAGGGCCTTCATCCCATGGACCTTCACCCAGGTCACACAGCCCCTCAGCATCTGCGGCTGCACCACCCGGGGCCTGACACCAGTTCTCTCTGTCCCAGGGTCTCGCCACCCCAGGCATGTCTCCCCATTGACCCCCACCTTCCGCTGCCACTGGGGGTCCGAGGGGCCTGAGCCCAGGAGACTCCACGCAGACATATAGGCCCGGGCCAGGAGTGGGAGCCTGTCCACCACCCCACCCATCTGGCTGACAGTGTCTATGGCCTTGGGACCCAGCAAGGGAGCTAGATACCGGGGCTTTTCCGCAGGGTCCCCCTGGTTCAAATCGCCAGCCTGCTCGAAGGCCGTGCGGTGGGCGTCCACCTCCCCCTCCCTCCTTAACCAGGGGCAGCAATTTAGTGTCGAGGTTCCCTGCGGAGCTGGCACCCCGGGGTCTATCCCCACTCACCCCTGGGGAGCCCCCTATGGCTCTCCGCTCCACCATCGCCAGTCCATGCTGCTGCTGCTTCTCCTGCAGCTTTTCCTCGGGCTCTTGCTCTCTCTCACGGTCCTCTCACTCTCTCGGACTCAGCTCCAGTCCCATCCGTCTCCGATCCCCTGACGGGGAACCCGATCGTGAAGATCCCCGTCCGGTTGGGGACCAGACTCTCGGGGATGCCTGGCTACTGCTCCAGCTGCTCCCAGATCCTCTTGTAACCCCGTCTGGGTCAGGAATCTGCTCCTTAGAACGGTCCTCGTCCTCCAGCTGCACGATTAACTGGGCCTTGGTGAACTTCCCAATGCGTAACCCTCTCTTTTTGCACAGGATCACAATGTCCTTCTTAAGGAGATGGTGATAGGCCATCACTCTGCTGTTCCCAAGTTGCTTTGGACTCAGAGGCCCGTGTGCTCTCAGCTCCCCCACGGTTTCCAGGAAGAACCCCTAGTGTGCCAGCCCTTCTCGTGGTCACCACCTCTTTGCCAGGGTCGAGCTGCAGACTCCTCCGCCCCTGGAACCGCTCGCTGCGATCCCCCAGGGGAACCCCATTACTCTAACAGTCCTTCTCGCTGGTCACACACTCCCAGAGGTTAATCGCCCCCTGAAACCGTCCCTCTCTGAGCCTTCAGCATGCCTGGTCCTAGTTATCCCCCCTTCGTTTTACTGCTCCCAAGTCATTTACTGCAAGAAGCGCCATTCACGGGGTGCAGTACATCCTACCTCTGCCACCAGTTGTCACGGAGCCCCCAGGGGTTGCTCTGGAACTGCTTCCCACAAAGCCAGTCAGGACTCTGGTGAAGTCTCCTCTCTGTGAGCAGATTGTCTTCAGGGCAAGAAGCTCACACGGCTTCACCTTCATGGGTCTGACCTTGGAGCATTCAGCATATGCCCCTCCGTGCGCTTCCCACAGAGAGTCCGCCCAGGTGGGGTCCTGGGGAAGCCAGAGGTTCCTGCACCCCCACTTCGCAGTCAGATGTGACTCTCAGCCAGCCAGTAAAACAGAGGTTTATTAGACGACAGGAACATGGTCTAAACCAGAGCTTGTAGATACAGTGAACGGGATCCCTCAGCCGGGTCCATTCTGGGGGGCAGTGAGCCAGACAACCCCGTCTGCACTTCACTCCCCGTCCCCAGCCAGCCCCAAACTGAAACTCTCCAGCCCCTCCTCTCTGTCCTTTGTCTCTTTCCCGGGCCAGGAGGTCACCTGATCTCTTTGTTCTCCAACACCTTCCGTTAGCATCTTTGCAGAGGAGGGGCCCAGGCCATTAGCTGCCAGGAGACAGAGTGCCGGCCATTCTCTGTGCAGACAGTATCACAGGGGCCTTCTTGGGCTCTGCAACAATTATACACCATGATCCCCCCACCTAGATACCTAAGAAATGCATAGGGGAAACTGAGGCACCCCTACAGTATTCAGAGAAATCATTAAGAACATTCCCACTTCGTCACACGCGGACATCAGTGGCGCCGGATCCAGCCCCTGCACCAAGGGAGAGCAGCAGCCACGGAGCAGATTGTAGGCAGCAAGCAGCTAGGGGGGCTCTAGGCCCAGGCCCAGGCCTGCCTGGTGACTTAGTGGCACCTGGAATCCAGGAGCCTTCCCCAGGGGCCTGCAGCCAGTGGGAGGTGCTGGCTGGCTGATACCCTCATGCGCCAAGGCCCGCTGCCATCAGAGCCCCGGGGCGGGGGAGCAGGGCTCCTCGCTGAAGCAGAGAGAAGCAGCCCCAGCTGGCATGGCCACGCCTGGCCTTTTTCAGCCTGTGGCTGCTTCCAGAGCACTTTGCCTGGCGCCTCAGCAATGGGGCTCTGCTACCCACGGGGAGGGGCAGAGGGAAAGAACCTGCTTTGCTTCCTAAATGCCAGGGAAGCTGCTCTAACGGGGGTCACCAGCAGGGTTTGAACCTGGGACCTCCAACCCTGCACCACAGACTCTACCCCTCACACTAAAGGAACAGCTCCATTAGCTGCTCACAAAAATAGGTTGTTATTCTTCTGTGAATCAGCCGGTAGGGGACAACGAGACTCCTGTGCTGGGAGACCGAAAAGCCATTTTGGAGCCTACTCCCATAATCTCTCTGCCCTGGGAGCCCCACAGATTCCTGGGCGAGACCCAGAGCCAAGGGCTGGCTGGCTCTGTTTTGAGCAGGCTGGTGCAGCGGGCAGGGGGAACCTCTGGGCGCGCCATGGGTGGTGTGGGATGAACCCGTGGGGCTGGGGGTGGCCTGGTTGGGTTCTGGAGTTTGGATGCCTGAATTCAGAGCTGGGCTCACTGGATCGCTCCGTCACATGCTCCAGACAGGCCGCAGCCTCCTGGGCCCAGAGTCTGTATGGACTGAGTATGGCCAAGCAGTAACCGCCCATGACTGGCCAGGGCCCAGCAGCCGGGCATCAGTGGATTACCACAGTCCCAGGGGCTCTCCCAGGGCTCATCCCTGCCTGTCAGGTCTGTTCCCCCTTCAGCGGATCAGTCAGCCCCCGAGAGTAGGCAAAGTCTGGGCGTGGTAAGTGCTGCAGGCCAGGGCCCAGAGCGTGGCTGGGGCCCCTAGACAGGGGCGGCTGGTTTGTGTAATTTTTGGTGGTGCCCAGAACGGGTCCAAGTCCCCCCTCCACATACACACACCCCGGGCTCTGAATTTGCTGGAGCTCGGGCACCACGGGCCCATACAACTCGCCGCCCCTGCCTAGGCACCATGCGCTCCAGCCGGGGCGACCCATGGCGGGCTCTGTCTTGGTGCAGGGGTGGGATCCAGGCTGCGGGTCTCTGCGCAGGGCTGGAGCCCATCCCATCTCCCATGCAATGCAGGCTGGGGGGGGGGTTTCAGCACGGCCCCGCCGCGGCATCCGCCCACACGGCAAGGCCAGGGAGTTAACCGGGGAGCATTACAGCAAATGTGCTTCCTCCTCCAGTGCCTGAGTGATTCTCCCATTCATTATGCATGAGCCCTGCCCGGGGGCTCACGTTTACTCTCTCCAACCCGCCCCACATTGTAATGGCTACATTAGGGGTTCGGCTGCTGGTGGGAGGTGCCAGGCAGCCGCAGGGGCCTGCGAGCCGAGCTCTGGGGCAGCCCAGGATGGGTACAGCGTGGGCAGTGGCAGAGTGCCTCCCCCCCCCCCCCCCCCCGTCCCCAGGATTGCTCGAGGAGGGGCGCAGCACCAAGGACATGGCCCAGGCCCGGAGCCGAACCCGGCTACCCCAACAGTCTCTTCCCTGGGGCATTTTTTGCAGCTGAGCCATGAAGCAGCTTTGGGCCCCGCTCTGAAGAGCAGCAGCTTTGTGAACTTGGAAGAGCCTTTGCCATCCACCCGTCCCAGCGCACGGGCCCTGGGCCCTCTGGCTCCCCAGCACAGCCCCAGCTGGGAATGCCTCTCCTCCGCCCCGCCCGGGGGCCCGGGGAGCACTTGCAGCCCGGGGTGCAAGGCGCTGACAGTGGAAGGGGGATGCTTGTACGGATTCACTTACAGGGCTGCCTCCTCCTCGAGGCGCATTCCTGACCCTGGTGTCCAGCTGATGCTTCTGGACTTCTCCTCCCGCGCTCTGCCCCACTAACCTGCTGGGGTGGGTGATTTCTGAAGCAACCGGCCTTGTGTCCCATCTGGGGCTGGGAAACCTCCCCTGCAAAGCACCAGGCTGCGTCTCCGCCTTAGCGCGACCTGCCGAGTGCAAAGGAGAGCAGACGCTGCAGCGGAATTAAAGTTCACCAAGGGCAGGTTGGGCGTTAGCCAGCGGAGTGGGGTGAGTGGACTGGCCAGGCTCTGCTAGCGAGGGAATCAGAGCCTGCCAAGCCTGGGGGAATCCTCCCGTGCCCCCGAACAGGTCTTCCAAGCTCTCCCTGCTCCCACCACCTTGGTGTCGGGGGAGGCACTGCAGAAAAGCGTGTGGCTGCAGCAGAAGAGACTGCGGTCACGGCCGGGGAAAAACAAGCAGGGGAAAGAGAAGGGGTGGGGGACAAAAGCCGGGGTCCTGCTCAGGGCCCGCAGGGGAAGCCGGGGGGAGTGGATCTGCGGGTTTGCTGGCGGTCATGCTCCTGCCCCGCAGCCGGGACCAGAACAAACCCCCGGAGGGAAGGGGGAGCCCAAAGTTGAGAGGCTGCCTTGGGCAGCACTTACCTGACTGAGGCACGAGGGAGATGAAAGCTGCTAACACCCACTTCTGCAGGAGGCTCATGTTTGCCTCATAATCCCCCTAGGCTCAGCGTGTGCTGGGATCTGCCCCGGCTGGGCTCACGCTGCTCGGGAGAGAGACCTTCGTGCCCTTTCTTCCTCTTGTGGCTTCGCATTGAGAGGCGGGCGCACTCTTCCTTTGCTTTCCTTTGCCTGATGAGGAGGAAGGGAGAAAATGGCCCTTTGAAAGCCAGCACAGATGGAGGGTGTGGGACAGGAGAAGCAACTGGGGCAGGGGGTTCTAGGCTGCAGTGCCCAGAGGCTGCTAGTTCTCCATCCTGAGCCTGCAGTGACAGAGAGAAAAGCCCAACATTAGCAGGGCGAGAGGAGGAAAAAGGCAGAGGAGACACGTGAGCTGCTCAGATCCCTCCCTCCCTGCCTGCCAGCATCCTCTGAGCTCTCACAAGCACCTGCTCCAACCTACATGCACAATGCACCAGTGCAGGCAACCGCAGCTGCTACCAGGCAGCCTCCACCTTCCCTGCTGCTCCGCGGGGCGGGAAGAACAGTCTCATGCACCCAGACCACCTCCGCCAGGGGCTTTCCCCCTCCCCAAACAGCGACGGGGCTCCCCCCGCGCTGGGTTCTGTGCCAGCCGTCGGAGAGGGACCTCTGCTGCCAGCACCCTGGTTTGTGTGGGGAGCTGTACTTATGCCTCTAACGTGCCATCTCTAGGCACATCTCGAACAACCCTGCTCTGCGCCCAGCCCAAAGCCCTGTGCCCACTTGAAACATTCAACCCCGCTGAAAACAGCCCCCTCTGGGGTGGAGAGCAGCAGCCCACTGGACACGCTGGCCAAGCGAAGGAACAGAGCAAGCCCTGCTCTCGGGGAAAGCGCCAGGGAATCATTAGCAGCTGCGCAGGGCCCAGGTCACGCTCCCGACTCCACACACCTGCCACCCCCAGCTCAGCCTGCAGGATGCAGGCGGGGGATTTCGAAGCATGTCCCGGCCAGGGCTGCACGACAGACTGTCGGTGGGCTGTGCCGAGGTGCAATCTCGGACCACCAGAGCTGTTCTGGCAGAAGCCCCTGGGCCATGGCGTGTCTCGCTCGGGGGGGTGCCGTGTAGGACTGCGCTCGAGCGATAATCACAGAGTGCCCCTAGGGCTCCGAGCCCCACTCTTGCTGGGCTCCAGGGAGAGGGGGCATCACTGTCCTGCAGCTCCAACCGCTGAGCTCCCCCCCAGCGAACCAGTGCCCCGGGCTAGCACAAGGCTCAGCCATGCCTCAGGCTGCTCCAGGGAGGGCTGGGGGAGCAGGCTCCTGGCCATGCCGTAGCCGCTCCGTGCTGTTATTGTGGTGCACCCCGGGCCCACTGGGGAGGGACAGGGATGGCTGCACCCTGGGGCGCAGGGTGGGAGCTGGCTCTGCCCGTGTGGCAGAGGGGAGGGCCGGCGGGGGACGCTGCAGCAGGTAGCCTCCGGGAGGAACCCAGCAGCCATGCACATGGCCATAGATTGTGTCACTGACTTGCTAATAAGCCGGGCAGCGGCCCAGGGCTGCCTGGCTGCAGGGCTCTGGCTGCAGTCCGAGCCAGTGGGCTGGCAGCAGGCCCAGGCTGGGGTGGGGACACCAGCGCCAAGGGCCCGGGCCAGAATGGGGCTCCTGCCACTGACTGCAGTGAGCTCAGTGCAGTGACCCGAGTGCAAGGACAGGTGACGCTCCACCTCTGCCAGGGACCCCCGTCCGACTGGCTGCTTCCCCACTGGCCCGCCTCTGGTGGGAGAGCAGCCAATCAGGGTGACTGCATGGGCAGGCAGATCCCCCTCCCCCAGGAGTCGGGGAGGGGGGAGCAGAAAGACCCCGGCTGCTCTGCCCCTTCCTCCCCAACCCCTCCTGTGAGCAGTGGGGATGGGATGGTGCCTCTGCCCTGCCCCTGCTGCACCTGGGGGAGGGGGGTGAAGAGCACCTAGAGCTGTGGGGCAGACTTGGGGCAGTGGGTGGGACAGATGTGGGGCTGTGGAGGGGACAGACAGGCCTATGGGGACAGATGTGAGGCTGTGAGGGGCAGGCAAGGGGACAGATGTGGGGCTGGGGCAGCAGAACTGATTAATGAGGTGGTTGGGTTGGGAAGAAGGTGGACGCTCTGACTGCCATGGGCCAGAGCCCCCTTGCTGGATAGCCCTGGGACCGCTGGCAGGACACCCACTGGGGTAAGGGCATGTGTGTGGAGTTCACAAGTCAAGACAGCTCACAACCACAAGAGTCTCTTGCAAAACAATCTCACGATTTTGGGGTCTGCCTCAGGATTGTTGAGCTGTTGGGGCTGGTGCCACCACTAGTGGGAGCAGGAGGGCTGGGCTGGGGGGTCTGAAGGAGCCATGGGGAGTTAGGAATTCTGCTGGGATGCAACAGGTGCTGGGTGCCTAAATCCCCTGGGGTCCTTTGAGCATCCCAGCCCCAAGCTCTGTCAGTCCCTCTGCCCCCATCCCAGTGTGTATGTCCCTCTTCAACACCATGTGCTGGCACCTTGCAGGGGCCTCCACAGGGGCTTCTTTATGATGAGTTTTTTGGGGGGTTGTGAGCTTGTAATCCTAGAAATGTTGTGTCCTCCCTATTTTGGCTGGAGAGCCGGGAGACAGCTCTTGACGGAAGGGCTGGGGCGCTGGACTGGCGGGATGGTGGGGTATCGCTGGCTGGAGAGCATTTGGTAGCTTATCGATATAGTCCTGTGTGACCTTGGGCAGCCAGCTAGTTGCTCTGTGCCTCAGTTTCCCCTCTGTACAATGTGGTTAATAGCACTGCCCTGCCTGCCGGGGCTGAGTGAGGACAAATACCTGAACGATTCTGAGGTACTCTGGTGCTGGAGGCAGAGAAGTACCACAGAGGGTAGATCACATGGGGGACATTTTAAAATATGAACAGCAGGGATTCAAGGCTCTTCCTTATTCTTTTTACAACATTTATTGCTCTTTTATTGACAAATATTTTGTAACGAAACTAAGGGGTGAGCAAAGAACAGAACAGCAAAGGAAAGGCCTGGGAAGAAAGGGGAAAGGCGAGCAACGCCCTGTTTTCCAGCCACTCAGGCTTCATCAAAGGTTTCTTAAAAAGTCCGACCCGATCTTTTCCAGTGCCTGGGCTTGCTCCTCTCTGCAGTGGGCCCAGCGGCTGAGCCGGGCTCCCACCCCAGAGGCAGGCTGCTCTCCCATTTAAGCACTAGGGGCCGTTTAACTACAAACACAATGACTTGTTTTCAGCGTCAAAAATAAACCCACCAAATTCTACCCCCAGATACCAACTAGAGTCCAGGAGCCCTTGAGGAGAGTGAACAGGACACGACCCCCGGGAGCTGTGACGCTGGCCTGTGTGGAAGCCTCCCTGGCTAGCTCCATAGACCTAGAATATCAGGGTTGGAAGGGACCTCAGGAGGTATCTAGTCCAACCCCCTGCTCAAAGCAGGACCAATTCCCAGACAGACTTTTTACCCCAGATCCCTAAATGGTCCCCTCAAGGATTGAACTCACAACCCTGGGTTTAGCAGGCCAATGCTCAAACCACTGAGCTATCCCTCCCCCCAGCTAGGCATGTTGGAAAGGCCCCTGGCATGTTGGTGTTGGAGGGGCAACGAGGGTGCATTCCAGGGCACGTGGGGCCACAAAGCTTCCTGGCGTTTGCCTTGGCCATGGAGCAGCTGATGTTGCCAGCTGGGGTCTCAGCCGGGATGCTGCAGGGCACTCCCAGCTCCTGGACAGGTGGGTTTTACAACAGGAAATCTAACCAGATGAAAGAAGAGGAGGGTTGTGCCAGGTCCCTGGTGGTTGGGAGACGCCCCGGGAACACCAGAAAGCAGGTAGGGGCCACGACTTGGTAGATGGTGCTGTTCCCGCTGGATCAGTGTGGAGCCAAAGCCTCAGCATGGCGCTAGGGGGCGCTGTGCTGCTGGCAGTGCCGGCTTTCCGAGGGCATGAAAACCAGAGGTGCTGAGCTGAGCCCAGGTGGTCATTCAGGACCCTGAGAGTTTGGCCACACTCCAGCTCAGGTAACTACGCCCTCCCCGCCCCCCTTTGTATGGCAGCGTCAGCTGGATACAGCATCCGCCTTCACTTCCTGACTGGCGAGCAGCGTTACTGTGCCCTGTTAACCAGCAGCCGCGTTCCACCCCAGACACGGCTGCATTGCAGGGGTGCATGTAGCGATCCTTAGCTATTCCTTACGTATCTCCCAAGGCGCCTTGTCAGTGTCTGCATGGTGCTTTGCAAGGACGTGCTGGCTACCTTTACCCAACGGGCCACGCAGGAGGCGGGCCGGCTGCTGCCATAACTCCGTGGGGAGCAGCGCTCCAGAGCCAGACTCCTGTGGGGGAGAGTAGGGGTCAGCCCCACTGAGCCTGACGCCAGCCCCAGGTTACGTGCTGGCTGCACTAGCCCCTCTGGGAGAGGATTCTTTGCTGCGGACACACCCTGCTCTGCTCTGCTCGCTCTGGCTGCTGGGGAAGGCAGCTCCATGGCTCTCTCTTGCCTGGCCATCATAAAATCTCAGGGTTGGAAGGGACCTCAGGAGGTATCTAGTCAAACCCCCTGCTCAAAGCAGGACCAATCCTCAGACAGATTTTTACCCCAGGTCCCTAAGTGGCCCCCTCACGGATTGAGCTCACAACCCTGGGTTTAGCAGGCCAATGCTCAAACCACTGAGCTCTCCCTCCCGCAGGGGCCACAAGCCTGGGCAGACACAAGGCCCAGCTATCCTGGCGTCCCATCATGGGTGGGGCAGAGCCAGGTGCTGCAGAACCAGGGGTACAAAGCCCACAGCAGCAGTGCTGGGCCAAGCCCCCCTCAGAGGAGGGGTGCACAGCAGGGGCCCCCTCCATTAGCACTACAACCATTTGAATCCTAGTGGGGGGCTCGTAGGGCCTGCTGGCAGCAGCAGCTTGTGCACCCCAGCTCCCCCGTCATTGCTAGAACTGCACCTCACACTCTAGCTGTGACTCCGGCAGATAAAGGTGAGCAGGGCCAGGCTCAGAGAAGCTGATGGGGGACTGAGGGCTCAAGAAGGAATCCGCACGGGCCTCCAGCCGGCCTGACACATTGGGGGGTGCCTGCTCCCACCCTGGGACGCAGCCGGGTCAGTCACTGAAAGGGGCCCAGTGACCTCCTGCAGCATGGCAGGGCACAGGACACCACACCTGATGCGCTGTGGCCTAGCAACTCCTGTGTTCCTCTTCTGCGCTCCCCCCCGTCCAGTAGCCACCCCCCCGCCACACTGGCTGGGCTCCCTGGTGCTGCTCCCCCCCACCCCACTGGGGTCATTTACCCACCGTGCTAAGGGGGGCTGTGAGCTGAGGGGATGTATTCTAGCCTCCCACAGGAACGACCCCCTTATGCACCCACAGCAGTTGTGTGTAGCACCTGTGCAATGGAGCAGGTGCTGCCCTAGGATCCACTGAGAACGTGCTGGTCCCACACCCGGGTCAGCCCCCTGCGGCCCCACCCAGCATCACGTGCTCTAAGGAACAGCACTCCACATCCGCATCCACACACGGAGGTTGCAGGATGGAATAGTTCATTGCATTGATCCCAGCGTCCATTAACCGAGTGTATTGCTCCCAGCCCCCAACACTGCATGGTTAGACTCTTCCTGCTTTCCCAGGCTCCAGCACAGCTGCTGGACCAGCTGGGAATGAGGCAGCAGCGCTGAGGCACAAATCCAGCAGGAAACCTGCCTAGCTTCCCCCGGGTGTTTTAACCCGTGAATTGAGTGGTTCAAACCAGAGGCCTCCCCCCACCCTCTGATCTCTACCAGGTGGTACGGTCAGTGTCACTAACCCCATTTTACAGCTAGGAAAACTGAGGCACAGAGCAGGGCCAGAACTTACCCAGCAGGGCAGGGGCAGAGCTGGGGATAGAGCCCAGCTCTCCTGGCTTCCACTGCAGGGCTCTGGCCAGAGCTAAACCTGGCAGATTCCTTTTATCATCATCAGCAGCAGCCACATCACTGCACAACAGTAGCTAGTCAAGCCTCACCACGGCCCCCGGGGCAGGGCCCATCAGCTGGACTTTACTGAGGGAGAACCTGAGATACTGAGGATTTAAAGGGCCACATTTAGTGTGTGTGCATCTGACGAAGTGGGTATTCACCCCCAAAAGCTTATGCTCCAATACTTCTGTTAGGCTATAAGGTGCCACAGGACTCTCTGTTGCTAAATTACACCCACCCAGCCTCCACTGCGTGCAATGTGAGTGCATACAAGTGTGGGCGTGCACGCAGACAGGTCTGTGTGCCACGTGTGCATGCATAGAGGTCACTGCATGTGCAAGTCAGGCTTTGGACAGATGCACTTTGGGAAATTTGTCCCCAACTGCCTGTCAGCAAGACCTGGATACGGAATCCAGGACTCTTGAATCCTTGCCTCTGCCCCAGCCCCATAGCTCCCTAGAGCGCACTCCCTGCCAGGGATGCGGAATTCAGTCCCTTCCTGTCAACCCTAAGGCCCCCGCCCCGGCATCCTCAGCAGCCCCCCCTGCTGCATGGGGGTCAGGTAGGGTCCTGTAAGTGGGTAGTGCAGTCTGGCCTGACCCCGCTCAGACTCAGTAACGAGGCTCTATCTCATGGGCAAAGCCAGCAGCCCTGCCGGCAACAATTAACAGGACACAAGGCAGGAGGGATCCCTTTGAGATACTAGGGAGTAGCCAGGCCTGCAGGGAACAGGGGGCTGGCAGGGTCTTGGCTACTGCTGCTGCCCTCAGAGCAGCCACCACTTCCCTCTGGGAGAGCGTCTGATGCTCCAGCTGCCTTGCCTGCGGGAGCCCGGGTGAGCCGGCTGGCCCAGGGGCTGCAGCATCGAGGCTCTGGGAACAAGCTTGTGCCCTGAGGTGACTGGGAGGGCAGGAGCAGGGCCCCGGCCTCTGAGCAGGGAGTTGGGGGACACAGCCAGTCTCACACTGTGCAAGGGGTGTCAGCATGAGGGGGGATGGATGTGCCTCTGCAGGGGGCCACAGGTGCTGGGGGCCATCTGCATGCAGTGAGGAGCAGCGGAGGGAGGGGCCTAGCAGGACTGTTTATCTCAGCTAGAGGGAGGGGTGCAAAGGGCCAAGAGCTACTAGGGCCTCAGGCTTTGAGGCCCAGCTGAAGCTGCCCTACAGGGTCTCAGCACCGCTCCTGGGCTCTGCCCCCCTCAGCCTTTGCCAGGAGCACCAGAGCAGACAGAACATGCGCCACAGGCCCTGGCTGAGCAGCAGCCCCAAGAGAGCAGGACCCTGGGCTTCATGCTGGGGTCTGGGCTGCATTTTAGATACCTGTGCCCAGTAAAGGGGGGGTTCCCCAGGGCCCCCAACACCCTCCTTCCTGAGTCCTGAGGGAAGAGTGGCTGCCTCGGAGCTGGGGTGCACCGGCTCAGCTGACAGCTGTGCTGCTGAGAGCAAGGGCCCTGCCCCACCCCCAGTTCTCCAGGACTGGGCACATGAGCAGGGGGGACCCTAGGCCCACCATCCACGCCCCTCGCTCCCAACCGAGCGGGAGTCACCCAGCGTGCTCCTAGCATGAGAGATATGGAGCAGCAAAGTACACCCTGCACTGCTACACCCTGTACCCTCAGTCCCTCCTGCACAAGCAGGGGCTGGCTTGACTAGGCCTCTCAGAGCGAGCCAGCCCCTGGAGTTGCAGGACCCCCCCCTTACTGACAGGCACAGACAAGGCTGCTCCCACAGGCTCCCTTAGCCCTTTCATCGCCCCCAGCTGCAGGAGATCACAGCATCCAAGCAGACGCTGTCATGCCAAGGCCTCCTTAGCAGAGCTGTGGCTCGTGGGAGCAGAGGAATTGGCTCCTGCTCCGGTAGGCAGAGCTGGTGGGTTCACTCCTGGGCAGCTAAAGCCTTTCACAACAGGCCAGGACTCTTTAGTTAGGCCAGTCTTCTCCGTGCAGCCAACTGCAGCCAACCTTCACCCTCTGCAAAGACACAGAGGGAGGAGAGGAGAGAAGAGAAGAGAAGGGAAGGGAAGGGACTGGCTCTGAGAGGGAAGTCCTGCCAGAGGATGTGAACAGAAGCAGCTGTGCTGAGAAGGGCTCCCAAAAGCACAGCCCCTTCCCGCGGGTGAAGATTGGAGGGCAGAGGGTGGAAGCCCACAGGGGCTGGATGTACCTGAGCCTGCCTCCTTGGAGAAGACCAAGCACCTGCACCACAGCATGTTTGGACCCACCCAGACAGCCCCCCACCCTAGAGTGGTGCTCCAGCCCAGCGAGGCCACAGGGTCCCACCTATCAGCCTTTGCGGGGGGGGGGGGGGGGGGGGGGGGGACCCCCCCTGCAGAGCCCCGCGCTGGTTCTCCTGGACCTCGCACAGGGGAAGGATCAACAGCCAGGTTAACAGCACCTGGAGCAGAACGCCCCCGGCAGCCGCACGAGGAAGCCGAGTCTCACAGTGGATCGTTACACTCACTTTATTTTAGTTTTAATTTGTTTCTAAAACAAGCAGGAAGTTTTTAACACAAATCATCTGCAATGGCCAGTGGTGACAAGAGAGACAGGGGAGCCGTGGCCCCATGGACCAGAGCAGAAGCTAAAACAGGAAGAGGAATCGATCCAGACAGCAGCTCATTTCCCCCCATTAACTACACCACAAGTAGGAAGGGGCCAGGGAGATGCAGAAAGAGCAGGGAACGCTGGCAGGAGCTCAGAGCAGAGTCATTTCGAGGACAGTGGCTCTTTCTGGGCGAGAGAGCGGCAGCATTGCCTGCTTGCCTGCCTGCCTTTCTGCTGCATGGGAAGAGGGGAGAAAACCCCTGCTCCGTCTGCAGATCAGACTAGGGGTGCATCCCACCTCCACCGGCTCTGCATCAGCTCGCTGCACACTTGCCAGGCCAGGCCACTGGCTAAGGGAATGTTGTTTTCCTGGTACTAAGTGCTCACGTCTCCCTCCGCCAGGGTCAGGCTGCAGAGGGTGATTGAGAGCACAGGAGATGCATGTATGAGTAGTGCTAATGAGAGGCAGCAGGCCCTTCAGAAGCCAGTCGAGCAGCTGGACACAGGGTGCAGTCTAGTCTAGGCAAGGGAGTCTGCTTCCTGGTCGCTCCACTGAGGGGAGAGGAGAGCCAGGCCACTGCTGGTCAAGGCCTGGCCAGGCCCAGTGATCTGTCCCCATAGAAAGACAGGGCTAGCATGGCCCTGCTGGAGAGCCCGGCCTGCGGCCGAGCCCCACAAACAAGTGAACCAAGTCTTGCCCGAAGCCTCCAGGCTCAGCCCCACCCTCCATTTGAAGCCAGTAATGATCACAGTTCTCATTCCAGTGCCCACAGACTGGCTCCAGGCAGGCTTGTGCCTTCTGATGGCTGTGGGGAAGGCGGTTTGCCAGAGCCATGGGGAGGCTCCCTTTGCAGCCGAGCTAGGGGGAGTGGGGGGGGAGCTCTAGTACTGGAAGGGGTCTGTGCAGCGAGTGGCTAGCTGGTCCAGCTGCCCAGGCAGGCCTCAAGGACAGCAAAAGGGGCTCCTTCCGTTTCCACGCGACAGTTCCGACAGCTCTGGTCATCTCTGCCCGCCCAGTCCAGCTCAGACTTCTGCTTCAGGACCGAGTAGAGATGGGACTCGTAGCCGCTGTCTCGGACGTTGATGCAGGTCCTCCGGAGCACCTCCAGGTCTACCGGCCGGTTCCTGGTGCCCTGCAGCGTGTCTAGTGAGCAGAGCAGCTGGACGTCCCAGTCCGACTCGGAAGAAGAGGGTGATGGCCCCAGATTTGGGCCAGCCTGGGTGCCGCAAGGGGCAGGCTGGAGGATGCTTTCAGCAAGGTCTATGCTGTTGGGTGGCTTGGGCGGTGCACCTTCAGCTACTTCAGTACAGCGCAAGTGCCTGGCTTGGGGGATTGGCAGGTGTGGGAGGGCCGGCTGGACTGCACAACAGCTGGCCTTGTCCCAGGTAGGCGATTGCAGCTCAAGGCCAGAGCCAGCCACACAGCAGGGAGGCTCCGGGGCCTTCTCTGTAGGCTGCCCCTCTGGAGTCCCTCTCTCCCTGCCCTGCTGAGTGGCTGTGCTTGCCAGGGTAGCCTCGGTGTCGTCTATAGCCATGGGAACAGGCTCGGGAGGCTCTGGCAGCACACTGGCACTGTCCAGAGGCGTCCCGGAGGCAGGGAAGCTGCAGACCCTGTTGGAAAGCAGCAAGAGCTCTGCTCCAGCAGCACCAGATGGAGCAGTGCCAGCAGCCCCCTCCGCAGCCAGCCCCACACCCCGATGAACTGAGCTGCAGTGCTCCGAGCCTGTCTGCTTCTGCAGCTGCAGGGGGTCGCTGCTCAGCCGTATCCTCGGCTTCTTTTCCAGCCGCGGGTGAGGGCTGTCGGAGAGTTTGCGTTTCCTGGAGCAGGGTGATGCTCCCAGGGGGTGACTCAGGGGCTCGAGCGCATCCTGGGGAACAAGTTCAGGGGAGCAAGCAGCTGCCTCTCCAGTCAATCCATCGCTGGCCTGGGTCCACCGGCTGAGATCAGGAGCAGTAGCCAAGACAACAGTGCAGTGGGGGCTGCTGCCAACAGCAGATCGGTCCATGTTCCGACACCAAGCGGGGGCCCTCCCAGCTGGCCCTGGGCTAGCAGATGGCCTGGCTCGCAGCATCTCAGCCCGTAGCCCCAGCAGGGGGTGCCCAGCTGGCAATTCTGGAGCAGGAGGGAGCTGGCTGACCTTCTCCTTTGGCATCTCCTCTGGGCCCGTGGCGCATTCCCTGCCCAGCATGGCCACTGCACGGAGACGCAGCTCTGCTTGGTCCTTTCTGGCCAGCTCTGCAGCTGGTGCGCCCAGGCCTTCCACGGCCTTTGCTGGAGAGCCACAAAGTTCATCGTCAGCCACAGGAGAGCAGGGCACCCTGGGAGAGAAAGCGTCTCATTTAAAACGGGGGCCCCTTGCACAGACCAGACGCCAGGGCTGGGCAGCGCAGCGCCCCTCAGGTAGTCAGCACGATTTGTGCAGGGACAGGGTAGTTAAGCCCCTCTGCGAGGAAGGGGAGGCAGAGTAGACTGGGAGAGGCACTGGCTTGAAATGCAGCTGTGCAGAACTCCAGCCCAGGAGGGAAGTTCACCAGGGTCACCTGCTGGCTGAGCAGGGCAGCCTGACCCAGCCCCAGAGAGACGCCCCAGCACAGAGAAACAGGCGGGGGGCGGAGGAGCAGATGTATATTTTGGGCAGTGAGGGGTCCTGCGTCACAGGAGATGAGTCACTCTTGGGTAAAGGCATGAGAGGGGGCTGGGAAATTCCCCAGAGAACAGCCCCAGGGCAACAGGAGCCCAGAGCGGCTCGTGTCTTTGAGGGTGCAGCAGGGGAAGGAGCCAGTCTGCCCTGGACACCAAAGGGAACTGGTCCCCCTGACCCTGCTCTGCCAAGGGAAGCAGGGCCCCTCCACCAGAACTGCCTGCCTGACAGGTCACTGAGCAGCTGACTGGCTGTAGATTTTAACCCCTTGTGATCTGGGCTGCCCAAGCTAGCCCCTCTAGCCCCAGGGCAGCAAGCTCTGTGTGGGTTACCTGGGGGTTGAGGACCAGGCTGGGATCTCTGCAAAGTCGTTGGTGAGCTGGGCGATGACGTGATCCACAGCTGCATACCGAGAGGTGTCCAGCGCGAACCGCCTGTGCCGGGGACTCTGGAGGTGCTGGAACAGAGAGCAAGGGGAGCGTGGGGCTAGCACCTTCCTCCAGCAGCAGCAGGCACATGAGAGCGGGCTGCAGCACCATGCTGGGGAGAGGGCCAGGGAGCAGCAGTAGCTGCTTGCTCTGGAGGTAGCTGGATGGCAGCTGCTGGGGAAGGCGAGAGGCCCTGAGGGACAGGCCGTGGGGCCAAGGGGAACAGATCTGGGCACAGAGGGACAGCTGCTCTACCCCTTCGTGCAACAGATGCCAGCCGCTGCCCACCAGGCTGCACAGGGCTATGGTGCCGGGAACATCCCAGGGCCAAGATATGACAAATATGGGGCAAGAGCAGTGCCGTCCATGGCTTGGCTCCCAGCAGCTGGGATGGACACCAGTGCCGGCACTCCAGGCTCCCCCGGGCCGGATGGCACGCTCCCAGCTCCCATGGACTTGGGCTGCTCTGCTGAGACAGGTCAGAGGAGCAGCAGAGTTCAGCTGAGCACCATGGCGCCAAGGCACACCTGTAAGATCAGCGGCTTCCCCATTGGGCAAGCCTGCGTTGGGCATGTCTGCAGAGGCTCTGCCCGCCTTGAGCCACGGGCGGGGGAGACCGAGGCAGCGCTAGGCCTGCTTAGATGCCAGTGGAGCCCTTACCATCTGCAGCTCCCCGAAGGTCTCCTGGCAGCATTCACAAAACCCCTTCCTCCTCTTGGGCGCGGCGGCTGGACTGGACCGGGGGCTCCTCTCTCTCTCGCTGTGCGTCAGACAGCCCTCGGGGGCTCTGCAAGAGGACACAGTACAGGGCTAGAGATCCGTATTACCCCATGCCTAGCAATCGGTTGTGATAGGTGTGGTACAAACAAGATGGCCTCTGCCCCCAGGGGCAGACAGTATTAAGTAGGAGAGGAGACAGGGGAGCACAAGGACGCTGCTCAGCATGACAGGCCGTGGTCTCTGCACACCAGCACCTGACTGTTGTCGGGTCTGCGCAGGCACTGCAGCAAAGGAGTTAAGGTGGGATCTGAAGGCAGATAGTGAGGCAGCTGTGGGAGATCTACAGGGAGCTCCTCCCAAGCACAAGGGGCAGCAGAGAAGCAAGCACAAAAGGGGCGAAGGAGGCTAGCATCGCTGGGCTGATCAGAGGTTGGCGATGACCTCTTCATAGCCAAGGAGAGGTGAGAGGTAGGGTGGGGATAGGCCACAAAGGGCCTGGGGAGTGAAGACAAGCAGGTTATGTTTGAGGTGACAGAGGAGGAGTCAGTGGAAGGACACGAGACAGGGGACATGGTCACAACAATGGGCGAGGAGAACGATCTCTGCAGCAGCGGTTGGGATACGAGAGACGCACGTGTCCAGGCCAGACAGAAGGAGGCTGCAGTAATCGAGAGGGGAGATGGGAGCTCTAGGTCTGTGGATGGATAGGAGAGGCTGGACCTTAGGGATGTTCTGCACAAAGAACTGGTACCATTGACACAGCCTGGGTGCAAGGACCTAGACGGAGGTCCGAGTTGAAGCGGATGCCTGGTTACAGGCCTCAGTGACAGAGAGGACAGTGGGGCTGTCCATACTGGTCAAGTCACAGAGTTCAAGGCCAGCAGGGACCCCCAGCTCACTGAGTTGGACCTCCTGTGTAGCCCAGGGCACCAGCCCCACCCAGCACCCACACACTGAACCCAACCAAAATGAGCCCAAAGGGACTGTCGGTTCGAAGGGCCCACAGACCGAGGGGCATCAGCCAAGCACCTGAGAGAGAAAATGCCCAGTGCCACCTGAGAGCCCTGGCGCTCCCCAGCCATGTCCCAGCCCAGCCAGAGGCTTCAGAGGAAGGAGGTAAATCCAGAATCCCTGATTTGACCGAAAGCAGCCTGTACTCCCATCCTACACACCGCGGTAATCATCTGTGCACAAAATAGGCCTTGTGAGGTACCAATAACTCACTGATCATTAACTTTGTGTGATGTCTGCATGCGACTGGTATGGAGAGTCATGGTGTGTGAACCAGGGGGGTGTTGGGGAGGTGCGCCAGGTCTGTCCCAAACATAGGGATGAGAGTCCCATTTACATCCCCCCTACCAAGCTGACAAGGGGCAGAGGCAAACCTCACACAGTCAAGGGGGGAGGGGGAGAGAAGAGGGCAGCATGGCGTCTATTCCCAGCAGGAGACAGACGCTTGGTCTGGGTTTCACTTTTCCAGAGGAATCCACTGCAAAGGCTCCCTGGGCTATAAAGACAGGGGCTGAACCTCCAGTGATAAGCAGCTGATGGTGTACAACAAGAGTATTGAGTGAGGCCTTTGCTGACAGCTAATGACTGGTGATTAATATCACTGAACTGGCTGTATTAACACTGGATGGGGAATTATGGATACTCCCGGCTACCAGGCTGTACAGTCTGCCCAGACAGGAGGGGATGTCACAGCTTTCTACCTGTCTCCTATGTACATTAAGCACAGAGGAATCAAACAACGGAAGCCGCTTTTCATAGAACTCAAAGGGGGATGGGAAACCCACAGGAAGGGAAAGAACAGCAGGAGATCATCCTGCTTCTTGAAACAAGGTCACTGACCTTCAGAAGATCTAAGCAAGGACTGAAGCCATCTTTGGCACCCATCACTAGACAGACAAGACGAGTCCTTCAACCAAGGAGGGGGGGGGGGGGGGGGGGGGAAGAAGGGGCACGTGAAGTCACTGGAACTGAATATAGGTGAGGAAAAGTCTTAGGTGAAAGATCTTTGCCTAAGCAGACAAGGGAAACCAGCACCTTGTACCTTTGTGAACTTCAGCCACGGCTGGGAAGGATGACTGGTGAGAGAAACCTCATTTCCCGCCAGAATGCGTTCATGGCTAGTTTGTCCCCGCTTCTTCTTGTGCCAACATTGTCCTTCAGCTTCAACAGCTCTTCATGAGCGGTCTCACTAGGCTAAACAAGCCAATCCCCTCTCGTAAGGTCAGCTCTCCATTCCCCTGGTCATCCTAGCAGCTCTTCTCTGCACCTGTTCTGGATTCACCTTTCATGAACATGGGTGACCAGTGTTCCAGATGAGGTCTCACTCAGCCGGACGAGAAAGGAGGTAGCAGGAAGGATGGGGGGGGGGGGGGGGATTAAGAGCTCAGTTTTAGCCATGTTGAGCTTGAGCAGATGGCTAGACATCCATGAGGAGATGGAGAGAGGGAGGCTGACAGGAGACAGGTCTGGTGCAGAGAGGAAAGTCCACGTGTTGTCAGCAAAGAGTAGCTGAGCTGGTTTGTGGAGGAGATTAGCCAGAGGGAAGGGCGGGAGGAGATGAGAAGGGGACCAAGGACAGTCCTGTGGACCCCCCCACAGAAAGCTGGCGGAGGAGCAGCAGCAGCAAGCCCCCCCGAGTGTTCACGAGTCACATGAGGGCTGCAGCTAGGTCACACAGACCCACTCAACACCCAGCCCCAGAGGAGTCTTTGTGAAACACAGGCTCTGGCACAAGCCATCGGCACAGCAAGGTCTGGGGATGGTGAGGCCACCTGCCAGCCAGGGGCCCTCCCCAGCCAGTTGGCAGTTTTCTGACCTGGAACAAGGTCAGAGCTCAGATTAGCTCTGATCAGCTGAGCCGTGGAACAAAGCAGCTCAGGAGAGTCTCTCTGGCCCCGTGCAAAGGAGCTGGGAGTCTCTGGTGACCGCAGGGAGTCTGGAATGCCAATGGCTCCAAGGCAGCAGTGGGGCTGAAACAGCCATGCTCCCTGGCAGCTTGCACCACCTACCTGACTCTGCAGGAGCTTGAGGGGGTTTTCAGAGGCTCAAATGGGCTGGATCGGTTTGGTGCCAGGAAGTTCAGGTCAGGGAAGCTCTTGAATTGGTGATAGAAGGGCCGGAATTTCCTGCAAGAACCATCAGTGTCAGACGTTAGGCATGGCCGTGACCCATTTTGACCCAGTTCTCACTTACCTGGGCTACTACAGGATTCCCCACACCTCCTCCCTGAGCCTTCGTCCAAGCACAGGGGCTCGGTGTTACCCTCACCCTGCTTGGGGCTTCCGCTTCTCCATTTAAATGAAATTAATAGGCAGCAGGTTTAAAACAAACAAAAGGAAGTTTTTCTTCACACAAATGCAGAGTCAACCTGTGGAACTCCTTGCCAGAGGATGTTGTGAAGGCCAAGGCTATAACAGGGTTCAAAAAAAAAGAACTAGATAAGCTCATGGAGGATAGGTCTATCAATGGCTATTAGCCAGGATGGGCAGAGATGGTGTCCCTAGCCTCAGTTTGCCAGAAGCTGGAAGATGGGTGACAGGGGATGGATCACTTGATTCCGTTTGGTTCATTCCCTCCTGGGCACCCGGCATTGGCCACTGTCAGAAGACAGGATACTGGGCTAGATGGACCTTTGGTCTGACCCAGTATGGCTGTTATGTTCCTGTTTCCCTTGTTAGAATGAGATGAAAGTGGAGCCCTGGGGTAGTTTCAGGATTCAGCGTGTTTATACCAGGCCTTGATTTGGCCCAGAGACTCTTCCTCGGGAGACTGCTGGGGCAGGCAGCTTCCTACAGAGCCCTCAAGTCCCCCTGCTCTCTGCTTGCTCAGAGAAGGTGGGCTGAGCTGCAAGCCGAGGGCTCAGCTCCGGAGACCTGTGCTGACTCCCTGTGGCAGCTCCAGCCTCTGCCCCCCATTTCACCAGCTCCCTCACTTCCATACCCATTGACAAATCCAGCCTTTGCATCCATGAAGGGCCCCCTTGACTGAAACGTGAGCAGCACTGGACAATTCATTTCTCCCTCGGGGCAGACAGCAGCTGCAGAGGTGGGGCACCACTACCGGTGGAGGCCATGGGCAGGCGTTGGATACTAGTGTCCTTCGGGGCTAGGCAGCAGTGAGCATCCTGCGTCCCACCCTCCAGCTGGTGCTACCACCGGTGGAGGTGCGCCAATGGGCAGTTGTGTACTTGATTTTTCCAAGTGTAGGACAAGGCCTTTGGGACAGTGAATCCCAAGGCAGCCTTCTCCCTGCACCCTCCCATCCCCTGTGGGAAACTGGACTGGGCCCAGAGTACAGGACGCAATCAGCAGTGTGTGAAGATCTTTGAGGGACACGGTCTCAGCTAGAAATGCCTGTTACCAGCACCTGAGATTAAGCGGATAGCATTGAGACCCAGTTCTCCTCTCACGCCTGAGCTCGGATTGCATTACACCCCAAGCCAGGGACATTCGAAACTGGTGCTGGCTATTATCGGTGTTGCGGAGGCACCCATGGGCCGTCATGGACCTGGCCCCACTGCGCTAGGCCCTGCATAAATTCAGAATCAAGATGGCTCCTGGCCCAAGCAGCTCACACTTGCTGTCAACTCATTTCACTCTTACGCTCTCACCCAGCGTTGGGTGGAGTTTCTTGCTCTGCACAGAAGGTTTTACCCAAAACCTGCTGATGCTGGAGACTCCACCCTTCGGCTCTTTGTGCTTTGTTACCGATTACTCCCAGACCTAACATGTAGTCCTGCAGCTGCTGGTTAGTGCCCCTCCAGACGTTTACTTCAAAGAGTACTTGAGGCACTCGAGTTCTGGATGCTGCGGTTTCCCACGCCGCTCTAAAGAGGTGGTTTTCAAACTGTGGGTCGCAACCCAGTACGGGGTTGCGGAATGGAAGGCACTGGGTCGCGGCAGCTCTGGTCAGCACCACCGACTGGGCCGTTAAGAGTCCCATCGGCGGTGCTGCCTGGCTAAGGCAGGCTAGCCCCTACCTGTTCTGACACCGTGCTGCGCCCAGAAGCAGGTCTGGCTCCTAGGCTGGGGGGGGGGGGGGGCGTGCCCCACAGGGCTCTGCGTGCTGCCCCTGCCCCGAGCATTGTCTCCGCACTCCTGGCCAATGGGAGCCAGGGATGCTGTGCCTGCAGGCGAGAGCTGCATGGAGCCTCTTGCACGCCTTCGCCTAGGAGCCAGACCTGCTGCTGGCTGCTTCCAGGGTGCAGCGTGGTCCATGGTGCCAAGACAGGTGGGAAGCCTGCCTCTGCACCCCAGCTGTGCTGCTGACGGTAAGCCTGTGCCCCAATCCCCTGCCCCAGCCCTGAGCCCCCCCTCAAACCCAGAGCCCCCTCCTACACCCCAAATCCCTCATCCCTGGCCTCACCCAAGCCTGCACCCCACCCCGCAGCCCTCACCCCCTCCTACACCCCAGCCCTGAGCCCCACCCCGCAGCCCTCACCCCAACCTTGAGTCCTTCCCACACCCCAAACCCCTCATCCCCAGCTCCGTTGGGTTGCGGGCATCAATTTTCTTCAACCAGGTCGCCAGAAAAACAAGTTTGAAAACCACTGCTCTAAAGGATTGTATTACTTAGCTGCACAATGACCTACACCCCAGAAACAACTGCTTTCTAGTAAGAAAAGTGCATCATAAACATCACAGGCCTGTAACATTTGCTACTTCCCAGGGCTAGTCACATCTGTTACTACAGGGACAAAGGCAGCGCAACAAGTGGGAGGAGGCAGGAATCTCTGTTCCCTGTGGCTTGGAAGGCTGCAATTCTGCAAGTTACTTCGGCAGCACACAGAGGCCCAGAGATCAGAGCCCATCGTGGGGGCTGCTCAACACAGACAGGCCCTGCCCAGGGAGTTTACAATCTAACCACACTGGGGGAAGAACACACAAGAACTGCAGCCCAGAGCGATGAAGTGACGTGTCCAGGGTCACACAGGGAATCTGGTTGAGCTGGAAATGGAGCCTAGGCCTCTGCCCAGTACTGCCACCCCACAGTGCACACAGGGTAACCTAGGCTACATTTCTGCACCACACTTACCCCTCTTCCCCAGCACTAGAAATGCATCCGCAACGCACTTGTAACTCTCCAAGCCCCTCATTGATGAGGGTAAGAGGGGAGGGAAGATCTGCCACAGGGACTCCTCCCAGCCCTTCAGCCAGGAGTGCAAAGTTCGGCCAGAAAGTTAAAAGAAAGGTCAGATTGAAATGGCTCATTCACCTGCTCCGGTCCTCAATCTTCAGAAACGGGGGCTTCAGTTTTCCCACTAGAAGGAGAATTTCGTAGTTAGCAGCTGGCCTGGGCAGGCATTCCCTCCCACCCCACAATGCACACCCCATCCCATTATCCAATCCCTGGCTACACAGAACTGGACTCCAAAAATCTAATGTTTGTCTCCCCCCACGCCAATATTTATAACACTTCTGGATGCTAAGAAATCCTGAAACAAGAATCAAGATGTTTGCCAGAGTCTGCAGGAAGCCTGAAACAATAGCCCTGAGCGGCATCAATTTTCCACTTATCTCCACCAGTGGACTCTGAAGCCTAATGCTAAGGATGCAGGTATTTCAATGGACAACTTTCACTGCAGATAGTCATTTAGAAGGCAAAACGTACAATCTGTGTTCAGAACCTTGGTGGGGATGGTTAAGTCTAGAGAAGATTTAATGGACAGCTGAGAGACAGCGAAGAGTTAAAAGCTGCTGCAGATGAGCAAGCAACAAAAGTTGTTAGTTCTGTTAACAAGGGCCCAAGTCATGGTCAGGCCCAGAGCCAAAGCGCGGCTGTTGTCAGAATGCCCTCCATGTCAGGCGGACAGCAGGTACCAGCGTGTGCTGGGGGAGCGGTAGCTGAACTCAGCCTCAGCAGGGTGTCAGGATACAGACATCCTCTCATGGGGCATCAGGTTGATTCTTCCCACAAGCAGGATTTAGGGCTGTGCCTTCCCGATACGTGGGCATCACAAGGCAAGTAACCTGCTGTGTCCCAGGCTGTGCCAAGGTGCTTGGTGTTGCACTTGAGAAGGAGGATTTGGCCAAGTGAGAAAGCATAGGAGCTGCTCCAAGTACTTTTGGAGTGTCAAACGCACCAAGGCCACAAAGGAGACTGGAGTCTGATTCTTTATGATGGGCCCAGGCCTGAGAGGTGGGTACCCCCTCAGCCTGGGAGATCAAGAACAACAAGTCTGACCACCCCGGCTGGGGCTGGGGCGCCCAAGAGGCCTCTGAGCAGGTTTGAGCCGAGATTTGTATCCAGGATGTTAAGTCACTGAAGTGAAGTAGCTGTTAAAGCACAAGGCTGAAATTGTTCCCATGTAGCTGCTGGGTGCTCAGCACTTTCGGAAGTCAGACCACATATTTAGGGACCTAAAATGAGTCTGGAAGCACCATTTGGTGCCCACATGAGTGGCCTGGTTTTGATCAGTGACAAACCCCACCCCCAAGGTTCAGCTTTCGCTCTCTGTTCGCAATCTTTACACTAGCTCTCAGTCACTGGAGGTTCTTCCAGGCCAGACAAGACTGAAGTCTCGTCAGCAGGTTTCCTAGAGATCTCCAGCCATCTCTGTCCCATTATATAGGAGCAAGAAGCACAGGGCTATTGTCTGCCCCAGCTCTGGAGGTCACCTTTTAAACCTCGAAGGCAGCTTTTTTTAAGAGTCAGACTTGACTCCAGCCTGAACGCTTTGAAGGCAGCAAAGGCTTCTCTGAACGCTCCCTTCCCAGCAGGGCGAAGGCCACGTGCTTCCAGGCCAGCCCATGAGTAAAGCAGCATCGCTGAAGTACAGCCACACCATTGGTGCTCCGGTCTGCACAACAGATCCCAACGGTGCAGTGAGCCAAGTACATAAAAAAAATCCCCCCCAAACTGTATGTTAAGACATGGTCAGTCCTACATCAGCGTCAGTGGCATATTGCAGCCTCCTGCTAACAGAAGCGAGTGGGATGTGGGGAACACGTTCTCCCCTCCGGAGGAGGTGTTATTTGAGACTTCATGTCACAGCCAACAGTGGATTCAGAGAATGAAGCCGCAGTAGCTCAGTTCTTACCATGACTCACAATTCTAGAAGCCCTGCTGTAAAGTCTCTCACAGCACAGAAGACAAGATAAGTGGACAAATGATTGACACGATTTTAGACAAGATCCCGCCTGAGAGCAAGAGCAGAAAGCCAGCCACACAGGAAGCATCCTAGCTAGGCTTTCAAAATGCTGCGCAAGCTTTAAAGCACGACAAGGAGAGCCCAGCAAGTTTTCTGTCTGAGCTTGGACAGTAAATGGCTTTGATGGAACAGAAGTTTTTGCAGAAACAAGTCGTTTTGTTGAAACATCAGTGACGCGTTTTCACAAAAATCTCCCAACCAGCTGGACACCAGCTGAGAGCAAAGCTTCTGTACTGACCTTTAAGGACTCCTGGCCCCACTGAGAAACACTTCACCTAGACAGAAAAACAGACAGCATTTAGGATGGGGGCCAGCCATAGACAAGACTAGCAGCCCACTGATTGCAGAGCAGGCAGTCCACGGCTGCTGTGACACAGGAGTTCTTGTCCCCTGGTGTTTGGCAGATCTGACTTGGTTCGCGTAGCTCAGCACTGACTAGATCAGACTCCTGGAAAGAAGATCATACGACTGACCCTCCTAAAGCAAGGCCAGCCTCACCCGGCCACCACCCTAGCACAAGCCTGCTGGCAGACTACTGACCGTCTACCGCACTGTGGTTTTACCTCCCTTGCCACTCGGGTGGAGAAAACTGGAGTTTCCCCCTGTAAATTGGTTGGGATCCGGGCCTGTTATAGGTTGGTCATCCAGCCTAGACTAGGCCTGGGCGGCACCTGAAGTTGGCTTGCTAGAAGGATTTCCGTTTGGGTGTGCGTTTTAAAGCCAATCGAGTTATACCAGTAAAAGCGCTAGCATGGAGTCAGTATAACTGAGCTAAAGGTGCCTCCTCTGCCTGCATAGAATAAGGACTTTTCTACCAGTATATCTACAGCCCCACTAGACTAGGTTATACTGGTTTAACTATACCAAGCGCATCAGAGTTTCAGGCCAGAACCATCAGATCATCTAGTCTGACTACCTATATAATCACAGACCACCCCCACCCCCTAGACACACCTGTATTGAGCCCAATAACTCCTTAGGCTAAAGAGTTCAGCCCTCAGGAGACTAAACAGTTGCACGCCACAGGCAGAGAACAGAGGCATTAGTGGCATCTCACTCTTGAGGCCCCTGCAGTGGCAGGGAATTGATCAGGTGACCTGCTCAGATGATCAGGTATGTGACCCACACTGCATAGGAAGGTGGAAACTCCCCCCCCCCCCCCCCAAGATCTCTGCCAGTCTGACCTTGGGGGACATGCCTTCCCAACCCCAAAGCTAGTGATCAGTGAGACCCTGAGCATATGAACAGGACACACCAGCCAGGCAATGGAGGAGAAATTCTCTGCACCATCTCAGACCACTGATCCACCCTGTCCAGTGTCTCATCACCAGCTGTGGCCAATCACTGCTGCTTCAGAGGCAGATGAAAAGACCCATAATACCTCTGGCCAATTGTGCCCTGGGGAACAGATTCCTTCCTGACCTCGGCAGGCAACCTGCTTAAACCCTGAAATGTGAGATTTGATAATAATCAATGTCATCCTACTGATCTGCGAGTGTTAGGAACATGCAGAGGACAGTGTAGAGCTTCCTGTTCCCCCGCATAGCCCATGAAGGAAGGGGATGAACAGGGGTTCAGAGATTCACAGATTCCAAGGCCAGAAAGGGTCACCATGACCACAAAACAGCCTCACACACACTGGCTGCAGCATTGCTCCCAAAGCAGGATTAAAGCATGTTGCAGAAAGATTCTAATCTCACTATAGAGACTCCAAGCGAGGGTGAGTCTACCACCTCCCTGGGTAAGTTGTTCCAATGTTCACTCACCCCCAGTGCTGGCAAACTGCCTCTTACATCAAGTCAGAATTTGTCCGACTTGACCTTCCAGCCACTGGGTCTTGTTCCGCATTTGGCGGTGGAGTTGAAAAGCCCCTCTCATGATCAGAGATTTTGTCCATGTGTCAGGGCCTAGGCGCAGTGAGCAACTCACCCTTCAGCTTTCACTTCAGTAAAACGAATAGAGTTAAGCCTCAAACCACGAGGCCTCTTTTCCAGCACCTGGATCTTGTGGGACCCCTTTGAACTCTCTCCAGTATATCCTCATCTTTGAGGTGTGGACACCAGAACTAGACAGTGTTCTAGTAGCTGTCTTACCAATGCCATACAATCATAGTAATGAAGGTCTGGAAGCGATCTAGAGGGATCATCCAGTCCTTTGCTAAGGTAGGATTAAGTCAGTCCAGACCATCCCTGACAGGTGTGTATCTAACCTGTTCTAAAAAGGAAAAACAAAACCATCACTTCCCTACTTCTACCTGATATTCCTTTCCATACTTTTCCTTTTTGCCACACTTTTGAGATCTCATGTTGAGGGACATCTACAAACATGATGTCCTTTTGAGTCACTACTTTCCCCCAAACAGTCTTCCATCCTGTACGTACAACCTGGATTCTTGGTTCCTAGATGTATTACCTTACATTTGGCTGTATTAAAATGCATTTTGTTGGATTCTGATCATTTAACTATTTAGATCATTAACAGTATCCTTTCCTCATTACTTACTGCCCCCAGTCTTTGGGTCATCTATAACTTTATCAACGATTTTGTATCATCACCTAAAATGTTTATGGAAACTAAACTTGATTGGTTTTGTTGAGCTTACAAGATTGGCAGAAAGAGGTAATAGTGTTGATGTAACAGACTTCCGTAAGGCCTCTGACTTGGTACTGCATGATACTCGGATTTAAAAACTAGAATATAAAAATTAACATGGCACACACTAAATGGATTAAAACTGGCTAACTAAACAGAATCATCCTCCAGCAGGTGCATTTCTAGTGGGGTCCTGCAGGGATCAATCCTTGGCCCTACGCTATTTAACAGTTTTTATGTTTTCTACCAGGTCATTGATAAGTCATCACTGATAATGTTTGCAGATGAGAAAAATCGGGGGTGGTAAATAACGAGGGCAGGTTACTGATTCAGCATGATCTGGATCGTTTGGTAAGCTGCATGCATGCATGCAAACAAGGTGTGTTTTTAATATGGCTAAACATAAATGTACACATCTAGGAACAAAGAATGTAGGTCATACTTACCCAGGGGGAGACTGTCCTGGGAAGATGCGATTAAAGATTTGGGGGTCATGGTGGATAATCAGCTGAACATGAGCTCCGGGGGATGCTGTGGCCAAAAGGGCCAATCCTTAAATGTATAAACAGGGGAATCTCGATTAGGAGGAGAGAGGTTATTTTACCTCTATTTGGCATTGGTGCGGCCGCGGCTGGAATACTGCATCCAGTTCTAGTGTCTGCAATTCAAGAAGGATGTTGATAAGTTGGGGAGGATACAGAGAAGAGCCACAAGTCTAATTAAAGGATTAGAAAACCTGCCTTGCGTCAAAAGACTCAAGAAGCTCAATCTTAAAGAGGTCAATGGGTGACTTGAGCAGAGTGTGTAAGTACCTACCCAGGGAACAAAGATTTAATAACAGGCTCTTCAATCTAGCAGAGACAGGTGCAACACCATCCTGTGGCTGGAAGTTGAATCTAAACAAATTCAGACTAGAAATAAGGCACAAATTTTTAACTGTGAAAGTAATCAACCATTGGAACAGTTTACCCAGAGTTGTGGTGGATGCTCCATTCCTGACAGTTGTTAAATCCAGACTGGATGTTTTCTAGAACATCTGCTCTAGGGATTATTGGGGGGAAGTTCTGTGGCCTGTTTACATAGGTGGTCAGACGAGATCACCACAAAGATCCCTTCTGGCCTTGGAATTGTTGATAAAAATACTGACTGGCACTGGACAAAACCAATCCCTATGGGGCCCTGCTCATTGACCTTGTATGTTCAGACAAGGCCTGAAGAGACTTTGCTGTAAGAGGGCTGCATCCTGGGCTAGTCAGGGAGGACAAAAACCACTTGTTACCAGGAAGCCCTGCACTGGGGGAAGGGTTTAGGTCAGTTACCATCATCTTCTCACTCTGCTTCCTTGCTCCTGACACACGGAACAGCAGCTGCTGCACATAGGCCATCATTTCTGTGTGGGGTGGGAAGTCAAGGCGCTAAAGTCCAGAGAAACAGAGGGGGCTGCTACTCCTCAGCACCCATAGCCAATGGAGGATGAAATACAACTCCAGAGATCTACCCACCGTACCAGGGAAAGTGCTTCAGAGCCCTCCTCTGCCACCTTTGGCAAAGAGTGCTACTGCACATCCTCCTTCCATGGAGGAAATAAGGACAAGAGCTAGTGGCCAGATGGGAGAGGGAGCTCTGCGTGTTGGGTGCTACAATCAGTGGGAGCTAAGAGCTTTCAGCCCTAGATGGCTGACTGCTGCGTTGGTCCTGAGAGACCAGATGGGTGAGGGAATCTCGGTTCTTGGACCAGCTCTAGCCAAGGCAGATGTAGCAGCATTTCCCTTTACAGAGGGGATGCAGAGGAGGGTGCAGCGTGCCTTAGACAAACAGGCAGAAGCTGAGCTGCAGCCCACTTTAGCCTAGAAACTCTAAACTCGTGTTGGACAGGGTTGGGTGTGCATGAGCCCAGGGTACAGAGCCTCAGCTGTTGGCTCGAGTCCAGCATGGGTCAGCAGAGACCTAGCGCCCCAGCCCCATTACTAGTGAGAGGCATCCCCAGTGCTCCCCTCCCTCCCTGAGGATCTTGGCAAGCTGCTCTTGTGGGAGTTGCTACATGCCAGGATCAAGGCACTTCAGCAGGGCTGACTGATACTGTCTAGGCTAAACGTGGTCTGTGCTTACAGAGAGGCCTTCGGGACCATCAATCCAGCAGGGACGTGCATTTGACATACAGACCAGATGTGATCCTAAGGGGTAGTGGTGGTTCTGCACCTGTGTTTAGAACCCTTGGATCAGGAGAGGAAGGTTATAGTCAGACTGCTAGGAAAAGAACATAGATGGGTCTGACCAAGCCCACACCCCGTTCCCCACACAGACTTTTGAAGACCCTCCTTTGAAAGCCTGTTTCCCCCAGGCCAGCAAAGCCTCAGTCACCATCAAATTCTTGCTCCCCCCATAACCAGCCATTCACCCCCCAGGTCACAGATTCAGAAGCTAGATATTAAAGGTCAGAGTCCCATCCCCACAGCACAGAGAGTTTCTGTAGAAGGATACCATCCACATGCAAGATCCGAACCCCCCAGGAGCGAGCATTGGCAAGGATACTACTGCCACTGCTGGAGTCCTGCATAAACAAGAGGAGAGACTCAGTGATGTACAGCCCAGGGTCGAGTGGACATCTCAGTCGGACTGCTGGCCTCGACAGGCTACGAGATTATATTGTGGGTCACATCACTGTCAGTCATTAACATTAGTCTTTCCTGCCCCACATCCAAAGTCAGCAGCAGGATTTTAGCAGATGCCATTTTGAGAACTTCTAGAGTTAGAAGCCATGACTTCCCTAGTGGAAAGGCTGCAATCCCACTGCTCAGAAGCAGTTTTCTAGCCCATCTTGACTGACCAGAAATCAGTGGTAGCCAAGATCATCTTGGTATAAGACTACAGCAAGATAGCTCTTGTTTCTAAAGATGGGATTTTTTGAGTAGCCAATTCTACTTTTGCCATTTCAGAAAGCTCAATCCTGGGCCAGCTCCCTGCCCCAGAGGGGATCTGTCAATTTGCAGATGAAGTTGGCATTTCCAAGTCCTAGGGCACATGGTGCAGGGAAGAGGAGAAAATGTTCTTACCCGGACTCAGAGCTGGAAGCATGAGCTAGACTAAGTCGGCTGTAGCGTGAGCCTTTTAGTTAAGCATCAATGCCATGTTTGTTACTGAGGGATCAGAAACCTTTCAGCACAAGGGCTAACGGCAAAGCCTCTCCCAACTCCGCAGCCAGGCTATGTGGCTAACCAAGTCCATGTCCCCAGTGGCTTCAGTGCTCCCTAGGTTATTGCTAAGTCTCCTGATGCCGTTGGGATGCTCTTATAGGTCTGGTCTGCACCTAAAAGCCTCAGGTCAACCTAGCTATATCACTCAGGGCTGTGAAAGGTTTCACATCCTGTGCAGCATACAAACCCCACTGTGGTCTTCCATTGACCGAGTTTGGAGAGGTGGGTTATCTACATTGACAGAAAACCCCCTTCTGTTGATGTAGGAAGCATCGACACTGCAGCGCTGCCACTGCAAAGCAGTCATACGCGTTGGGTCGTTAGAGCAACAGTAATATAGCTACCTGTAGGAGTGTCCAGTCCAAGGGCCAGCACTGGGAGGCAGCACGTGGGAAAGGAATAGACCCCGTAAGGGGCTGAATGGCTCAGAACACCGGGCAGCATTACAGTCTTGCATTTTTGAATGGAGGACTTGTACTTGCAACCCAGGTGGTGTCTAGCAATGGGCCAAATCTCTGCACCGCTCCCCAAGCACAGGCCGGATTGTTGCCCTGCTCAGGAATGCCTGGCACCTACCTGTCTAGAGGGGAAGCCCATCACGGTGCTGCTCACCTGGTTCCTCATGGCCTTCTGCAGCAGCTCCTTCCCCCTGCTGATCAGAGCCTGCAGAAGACACAAGCCAAACAGCATTTAGACCAAAAGCTCCAGAGCAGCCAGCCAGGTGGACCAGTACGCTGCCGCCCAGATCGTTTTAAAGGGAGAGGGAACAGATTCTCAGTGTCATCATGTACCGTGTCCCTGGCACCCCCAACCATCACTACCACCCCCGATTACAGACCTCCAGGGAGATGCAATAGGTTTAACCTTCCCAGGAGAGGATCCGCTCAGAGCCCCAAGGCTTCCCTTCTCCACCACAGGCTCTTCACTGCAGAGGTCCTTTGGCAAAGGACATGCTTCTCTTGGGCAGCAGCAAGTGGCTTTTGTACCCTGAGGCTCTGCCCTATGGGACTAAAAGTCTGCCAGGGACACCTACAGTCCGCCCGGCCTTCAGCATGTTGGACCAGAGACTATAGCACAGGTCAGGTTAACAGTGCAGCAGGAAAGCCATGGATGGGACTCTTGCTAGATCTGCTGTGGAAGCCATTTGGCCTCTACATAGACATGCCCAGCAGAGGCCATGTTGCAGTAGGATGCCCTGTCAGACCGCAGGGAGAGAGCAAGGTTGCTTCTAGTTTGGGGGTGGGGCTCAAGCCATCTGACCGTGTATTATTTCTTTACTACTCTGGGCAGCCCTCAGTGCAGCCCTGGCCAGCGCCCCACCCGGTGCTGCATGTTCTACTGTTAACAGTTCAATGGAGTCGGATTGATTTACAGGTTGGGAAGACCTTGAAGTGCAACACTGAGCCCCTTTCCTCTTGACCTGCCAGCTCCCTCCTCTGGCAGCACGGCTGCTTCCCAGCCCACCTGTATCTGACCCCTGCTGCCTCCACCTTCTCCAGCGTAGCCTCCCACCTCTGAGGGTGCAGAGTGTTCAACTTCAATCGGTTGAGTCAGCCCCCTGCCCAGACAGGGACTTGCTGACTGAGAGCAGAGTTGGCAGGATGCAAGCTGGAAGTTCTAGGTAGGGGACCCTGGATGTCATCCTACCAGCTCCTTGGTGATCATTCCTCTGCTCTAGTGACATTTCTGAGCCTGGGGCAAAACCCAGTGACATGCAGAGCTAGTCCCTGCATGAATGCGAGGGGGAGGGGCACCATTCACATCCATCCCACCAGCCAATACCAGAACAAGTCACACAAGAGGAAATTAGAAGCAAATCCATACAAGAAACAAGCCCCTATTAGCTCCGCTGAGCAGCAGGACTAATCAGCCAAATAAACAATTTCTTCCAGCTTTTAGGCTGGTGCAGAACATCTGTACCCTCTAGCTGAGGCAGCGAGGCCTGCCAGGCTTCCAGTCTGTAGTGACTCTGAAGGGAAGAGTCAGCTTTTATGCCAACATATCCTACTTCAAACCTGTGTAAATTCCTGTGGTATTTATCCCTTTACCACTGATTAGCAATAGTCTGGGTGTGCCGGCCATTTGCTGCACTGTGGGGAGTTTGTCTGCCACCCGAACATTTCCAGTTTGGATTATGAGCTGTATGCTAGGAAATGAAGGGCACACCATAGTGCTACTGTATGCTGTTGGATGGTGCTGCACCCCAGAGGCAGTTGCACCGATCTCTATGGGCACTTTGCAGAATGTTTGGAGATTAAAAATGCTATAGAAAGATTTGGCATCTCGGGCCACTGCCCAGAGGGCAGGGCTCATTTAACGGAGTGTAAACAGCACCAGGACTGGGACAGATGAATAGACAGGTGTTCTCAGTGCGGCAGACAAGCTCTTCTGCAGTTGCTGCTCTCAGGCTCTGCTCCCCACGAGCCACTGCCCCAAGGCTTAAGGCTGCCTGGGCCTTCGCAGTCCTTACACTGTCTGCTGGCTTGTGGTGAGGCCCCGCATGGCTCCCTTTGGGCACAGCAGAGGGCAGAGTCTTTGCCTTGGCATCCCCTGAAGCTGCACTGCTCCGTTTCTCAGTCTGTCTCCGAGGCCCGCTGTCCAGTTTGGCCTCTTTGCTGCTGGAAATCACATAGCTGATTTCTTTACTCAAGAAGCTTTCAATCACCTGGACCAGAGACAAAAACAGAGTCAGCTGCAGAGCCACCAAGTCCACAGCAAGATCTGGAACATCTTGGTAACCAGCAAAGCAAAGCAACCACCATCTTCAGCTGCCTAGATGCAGGAACAGTGCTGTGTGAGACCCAGTCTTTAAACTAGGGATTTTTCCCCTTCCAGCTCCATCCCTTACTGCCTTCCAGCCTTAAGGCCTCCTCCCCAGTCATGTTAGACTACTAATTATATGCAACTGAAATATACCTTGTAAGGACTGTACTGGTCAGCCTAGTGAGCTGGGACACTTGAGAATCAGTTTACACGTGTACTCAGAAGCCTTCCCCAGCATTAACCACAGTGCCCCCACAGTGCCCCAAATGCACGGTTCTTGAAAAATTGGCTTGTGGTGACTTCAAGAGCTCAGCTCCCATTTAATGGGCAAATTTTCACAAGAGACCAGCACCCAACATGCATCCAGGGGCTGAGCTCCTGAAGAACTGGCACCACTTGGGGGAGCTGGACTCTTGAAAACCCAGCCCCATGTGAATAGACCTACAAGCAGCTTGTGAGGGACTGTCCCCATCTTTGGGCTTGAAAGTCCTGCAGATGGGAGCGCAAAGGGTAAAGTGACAGGGCCGGGGCTTTCCGGGAACACATTCCTACCCACCACCGTTTCAGGTTAAGGTTTGGACTAGAGGCGCTGCATTTCACGCCCCCACCCAAGTCCATTCAGCAACTCTGCCCCTTGCCAATGCAACACTCCCACAGCAGCATCAATTTGAGTCTTTGGCTCTTCTGGCGCTAGAATGCAGCTGCTTCAGGCTCTCCAACAGGCAAGGTGCCGCCATACTCACCCCACCCAGCTGCTTTATGGTCGCCACCAGAAACTCCACATTCTTGTTGTTCGGCAGGTCCAGGTAGAAGGATTTTCCCAAGAAGGGCAGGTTCTTGGATGACCCAGTCACCTCCTGCTGCTGCTGCTGTTTCTCTGGAGGCCTCCTTTGCCTTTTCTCTGATTGACAGCCCATCCTACCTGCTTAAAAACCACACACACAGCCAGCAAGAGAGTCAGCCTCTCCGATGAGCAGTGGGGAGCGCACAAGGGACTGGGGGGGGGGTCAACTGCTTTGGGTTCCTCCTGCCCCACACACAAGAGAAACAAGCTGCAACGCGGCACAGAACACACGTCCAGGGAAGAAAGGGTTAAATCTCTTAACTCCCCATCCCCTGTTGTCCGGGGGGGGGGGGGGGCACGTTTTGAACCCGGGGTTAGCCCCGAGGCCATCGCCCGACACAAGCAGTTACATTCTAGCTCTACGTCCCCCCGGGGCTGAGGCGGGCCTGACCCGCACGGCCGGGCTCCGGCAGGGGCTGTTGCCCCCAGGCCCGGCCCGGCGCCGACACGGGGCGAGGGGCAGGGGCCGGGCCCGAGAACACCTGGCACCGGCCCGGCCTGGCCTAGCGCCCCGCGCCGCCCTTCACGTACCGGGCTCCCGCCTCCCGAGCTCCGGCGCGGCCATGGGGGATGGAGCAGCGGGTGGGCCCGGCCCGGCGCCTGCAACCCGCGAACAGAGAGAGCCGCGACCAGCCCGCGCGGGGCCGGACCCAGAGCCGGGGCCGGGGGGCTCGCGGGGTCCCCAGCCCGCCCCGGGCTCTCACCTCCGCTCCGCCGCCTTCTCCTCACAGCGGCCGCGGCGGCCGATTTAAATTTCCGCCCCGCCCCCTCCGCCGCCGGAACAGCCAGCGGGCTACGGCGGCTGGGGAGGGACCAACCGCCTCCCTGCAAAGCCCGCGCGCCCCTGACGCTGGCGCCACGTGGGCTCCCCGCCAGAGGGGGCGGGGCCTGGCGATGGGGTTTGGGCCCCTTCCTCCCCCCCAGTCACGCAGCGCCTGGGCTGGCGCCTTGTCGGGTTTGCGTGGCGGCGCAACGTGCTGGCGTCACGGCAGCGCGAGGACATGGCCCTGTGGCACGTGCGAAGCCCCTGGCCACCCCCGGGCTCCGGCACCCCTGCTGGATGGGTGGGAGTTTGCCTCAATACAGGCTCCAGCACCCGGGGGCGAAGGCAGTGACGTCTCAGGGATCTGACTGAGCGGGCCTGGCACCCAGCAGGCCCCACAGCCGCTGTCTGCCCTTTAGCTCCCACGCTGAATTATTTAGAGCAGATCAGATACCCTGGTACATGGGCACCTGGCAAAGGTTAACAACACTGTTGTCGGTACCATGGTGGTTTGTTTTCAGACTGTTCATTCCACTAATGACAGCTTAGCCATCAAGGCCAAGCCATGAGCAAAACTGGAATCTCCCTGCCCATTCACACAACATTTGTGGTGGTGGCGGCCAAAGCGTCATGTCCTCCAGCCTCGGGAGCGGGAAGGGAAGGTTCAAGTGCAGCAGGGGGCAAGGGGCTCTGGATTATTGCTGACGGGACACTGTGTGTTCGATAGAGCAGCTCCAGGGCTGAGATGGACGGGAGAGCTTAACTCTCTCCCATAGAGTCCCTATTCTATTCTATTCTATTCTATTCTATTCAGATTCTTATACCACACTCATCACTGTAGTATCTGAGCACCTTGGATCAGGTTGGAGGGGCAAAGACAAGTAGCAATCTGTGAGGGAAGGGAAGCCTGTTCCGGTGCTGCCTGTTCTAAGGCTAAGTATCCTAGGGCTGTCAATCTGGCACTTCTCACCAGGTCTAAATTCAAATTGATTTTCTTTTATACTGCCTTTCACTTGAGGATCTCAGAGCACTTTATACAGGGAAGCATCATTATCCCCATTTAACAGATGGGGAAATTAGGTGCTGAGAGACTGCATGACTTGCCCAAAGTCAGGGTAGTGAGTCACATCATCTCCTTACATTAACAGGTATAGTAGATAACACACTATAAAAAAATTAATGGCAATATCCTATCATCTAGAACTGGAAGGGACCTTGAAAGGTCATTGAGTCTAGCCCCCTGCCTTCACTAGCAGGACCAAGTACTGATTTTGTCCCAGATCCCTAAGTGGCCCCCCTCAAGGATTTGAACTCACAACCCTGGGTTTAGCGGGCTCAATGCTCAAACCACTGAGCTATCCCTCCCCAATGCTACTGCCACTGCCAGTAGATCAAAATGCAGTAAATTCAGGATGCTGTTGGAAAATCCAGTTCTGGCAGTAAACAGGCAGCTTTGGGTCAAGGTGGAACACTGCAAGTGAGGACTGTAGTTTCTACAGGCCCCATCTACCCACTCAGAACAAGGTGCTGCATGGCACAGTTTGATCTGTTGTTGCCACGGAACGCAGTACAGCATTACAAATGAGTGTGGCTTTGTATAACTTAGGGGCAGCTTTTGGACACTGAACAGGGAGATAGAGGCTTACGTTCTATTTCTGGCTCTGCTACTAACTTCTGAGCGACCATTGGCAAGTCACTTCCCATCTCTGTGCCTCAATTTCCCTATTTCTAAAAGTGGGGAATAAAGATACTGTCTCATCTTTGCAAAGTAATACAATTTAAGGATTAAGTATTGTTGTCTATTTAAATCTATCCTGACATTACCTAATCTGTCTTTCCTACTTTTAACTATATCTAAATCTACCCATTCCAGTTTTACGTACCCGCCTACCTTTCTATTCCTCCGAGCTTTGTCCAATCTATCTGTCCATCCAAAATTTATTCCATCTACCAGTTCATCCCAAATGTACTTTAGTTAATCAGTCATCTATCTGATCTATCCCTTCTTTATCTGATCCATCCGTCCATCTATCTGTCTGTCTGTTATTCATTCATTCCTCTGTCCATCCATCTATTCATGTGAGAGACAAGCTGAGTGAGGTAATATATTTTGTTGTGAGAGACACATGCCTCTGAGCCACCCAGAGCTCTTCTGCAGGTCTGGGAAACTTACTCAGAGTGTCACAGATCGGAATTCCTGTCCCAGATCTGAGGAAGAGTTCTGAAGCTCGTCTCTCTCACCAAGCTAATGTCTGTACCATCCTGGGAGTGACATGACTCCACAACACTACACATCTACCCAGCCGTCCAGCTACCCAGCCGTGTGTCTGTCCGTCCGGCTCCGAGCCGTCTAGCTACCCAGCCGGGTGTCTGTCCGTCCGGCTCCGAGCCGTCTAGCTACCCAGCCGGGTGTCTGTCCGTCCGGCTCCGAGCCGTCCAGCTACCCAGCCGTGTGTCTGTCCGTCCAGCACCGACCCATCTAGCTACCCAGCCGTGTGTCTGTCCGTCCGGCTCCGAGCCATCTAGCTACCCAGCCGGGTGTCTGTCCGTCCGGCTCCGAGCCGTCTCGCTACCCAGCCAGGGCTGACCCGCGGCGGGGCGCTGCCCGGTGAGCCGGGCCTGGGGGAAGGGACAGGGCGGGCGCAAGGCGCCAGGACACCAGGAGTTTGGCCCAAGCGGCTCCCGTAGTCTGGACGAGGACGGGGGGAGGCGCTCAAGCTCCCGTGAGCCTCCTGTGCCCAGGGCTGCGCATGCCCGAGCCCCTGCGCATGGGCAGAGAGGGCCCCGCAGCGGCCCGCAGGCATCGCGTTAGACACCCCCGCTCCAAGATGGCGGCGCCCAGCCGCGGGGAGGCGGCGGTCGGGCCGGGCGGCTTCGAGCCGTGGCTGGCGGGGCGGCTGGACGTGCTGGGGCTGGACCGGGCTGTCTACGCCACCTACATCCAGGGGCTGCTCCGGGAGGAGGAGAGCGACGAGGAGCGGCTGGACGCGCTGCGCGGGGTCCTGGCCGCCTGCCTGGTGAGGGCGCGGGCCGCTCCGCCGGGCGCTGGGCGCTGGGAGCGATGGGGGCGGGGTGCCGATCCTATCCCCCCCCCACGGGATTGGGGCTGGAAACAAGGGGCAGGGGTCGGGGAGAGCAGCTCAGTCCCCCCCCCCCCCCGTCTCTTCTGCGCGTTAATTTCTCCCTGGATCTAACTCCCTCAGGGTTTGAGACCCTGGGGGATTTTAACCCCCGCCCTGACGCCCGCAGACGCTGAAGGCATCCCCACGTGACCCCCGAATTGCCTCACTTGTGTTGATGCCCTACCTCAGTCCTAGGGTCCATCCTGTTGATGATTATTAATCCCCATCCCCACCCCCTTTTTCTTGTACCTCTGTCTCTGGGCTCTGGTCCTTCTGTCTGTAAAGGGGGTTAAACCCTGACTTGTGTCATTTCAAGACTGTCCCCCTGATAGGGTTAAATCTTGGGACCCATGTGGTCATCCTGTGTTTTGCTACAATCTCCCTGACCTTGCTCTCTCTGGCTATACAGTACCCTGGGACTTTCCTTCTCACTCCCCTGATACTCTCTTCCTGTGACTGGCTGGCTTTGTCCCATGGGAAGAGCTTAGTCCCCATTGACCTCTCTGCTTTTTCTGAGACTTCATGCAGTTGTCTGTTTATGAGGCTGGGTGCTGAAGGTTTTGCAATTCTGCTCATTTACTGGTGTCTATAGGGTTAAATCATCTTTGATTCTGAGCCAGATAACATGGTACAGTCCTGTAATAGGCCCTTAAAACTATATAAGACAAACATATTGTCTGTCACGATCATCTGTCTGCCGAGAAACACTCAAAACCTCTAAGTGTTTGACTTACGAGTCTATCCGTTTCTGAACTTCAGGGCTGTTAGCTAGTGAGTCTGGTGAGCTGTCAGGTGAGATTTCTGTAGACCAGAGGCTCTCAAATGAGGGTGGAGGAGGGCATGAGAAACTTTTTTTGGCAGGGGGGAACTGCTCACATTTTACCCACAGCAGTGAATAACTAGCAAAGTTTATTTCTCCACACATATCAGTCCCTCAGATTAGGGTGACCAGACAGCAAATGTGAAAAATTGGGACGGGGCAGGGGGTAGTAGGAGCCTATATAAGAAAAAGACCCCAAAATCGGGACTGTCCCTATAAAATCGGGACATCTGGTCACCCTACCTCAGATGGTGCTGTGCATTTGACTCTAGGTGATGCTGTGCATTTTGACAGATTTCTGTTAAACTTCGATAGCATTATACAAAGTCGTTGCCATCTATATGTTAATCCATTTGCTGTGATGCGGTGTGCACCTTTCATTGTAAGCAACGATCACAATCACAGTTTTGCTTTTGCTCTTATTACAATGGATCGTTGGCTCTGTATGAATCAGTGCCTTGCTGTTTTTAATACTTAGTGAGACTTGCATGTTGATTTTTTTTTTTTTATTGGTGTATGTACTTGTGTGGTGGGGTGCCATAAACTACTACAGACACAAAGAAGGGGGGCATGATCAAATAAGCTTGAGAACCACCGCTGTAGCCTTTTTCTAAATGAAGAAATCCAGTGTGAATTCTGCTGGTGTTTCCCTAATTTGTGAATTATTGCCTGGTCTCAACTCCCATTTTAGGGGGAGACAAGAGAGAAACAGCTGGTGAAACAACTACATTCCTTGGTTGAGCTGTGATGGACAGCACTCCGGAATCTATGCCCCTTCCATCTAGTAATGGACTAATACCCTTGTCAGTATTCTTTTTGTTCCTAATGTATTTAAAAAAACCTCCCTGTTGTCTTTAACTCTGCTGGCCATAGATTACTCCTTGTGCCCTTGGCTCCCCTTATCAATTTTGTACAATCCCTAACTTCTGATTTATATTCATTATTATCAACTTCTCCTTTCTTCCATTTGTTAAATGTTATTTTCTTTTTTACAGCTGCCTTCATTCCCCCTCTAAACCAGGATGATTTTTTTTAACCAGCACAGCCTTCTTCCTCAGTTGTGGGAAGTTAGCTTTTCGGGCATCTAGTAAGATGTTCTTAAATGATTCCCAATTTTCATTCACACTTTTCTGATTAAATTCTTACTCCCAGCTGATTTGGCTCTTATCTGTTTTCAGCTTTGTGAAATTGGTCCTGTTAAAGCGCCAAGTATATGTATTGCTGGTCTGGGCTTTATTCTGCTTGTACATTATAAATGTGAGCCAGTCATGATCACTTGTACCTAAGCTACCATTAATTTTTAGTTCTGTGACCAGTTCTTCTTTATCTTTAGGACGAGGTCTAACACAGCATTCCTCCATGTTGGCTGCAACACTTTTTGGGTTAGGAAGTTGTCATCTATTATGTTTAGAAATTCCAAGGATGTTTTAGTTTTGGCAGCATGAGACCTCCAGCATGTGTCATTCAGATTGAAGTCTCGTGTGATCATGCAGCTTTTTTTCCTACACATTGTAGATAGGCGTGTAAGCAGGTAGTCATCCTGTTCCTTAGTGTGATTTGGTGGGCTGTAGCAGACACTAGCTAGTACCCGGTCTTGTGCTTTATCTGTTAGGAGCTTGATCCATAAGTATTGAGGATCATTTTCTTCTGAGTTATCTGTGACTCGGAAGCAGGTAATGCCGTTTTTGATGTAGTGCCACTTCCTCTCCCCTTTTGCCCCCTTGATCCTTCCTAACCATTTATTTTAACATTCCTGTCATGCAACTCATCCCCCCAGGGTTCAGTAATGCCAACGCGATCGAATTTATGCTCATAAATGAGCAATTCCAATTCCTCTCATTTGCTACCCAGGTCCTAGCACTGGTGTGTCAACAATTCAAGAATTTCTTCTCTTCGTGTCCTCTGGTTTCTTGATTTTGTCGTCATATAAAATAAATAAATAAAAATAAATTAATGGAGATATCCCATCTCCTAGAACTGGAAGGGACCTTGAAAGGTCATCGAGTCCAGCCCCCTGCTTTCACTAGCAGGACCAAGTACTGATTTTTGCCCCAGATCCCTAAGTGGCCCCCTCAAGGATTGAACTCACAACCCTGGGTTTAGCAGGCCAATGCTCAAACCACTGAGCTATCCCTCCTCCTTTTCACCTTCCCTTTTGCTATTCGTTTAAACCCCTCCTGATGACTCTAGCCAGCCTGTTCCTGAGGAGACTGGTCCCCCTTTACTGAGGTGGAGGCCATCCAAACTACACAGCCCCCTCTCCCCATAGAAAGTGGGCCCATGTTCCACAAAACCAAAGCCCTTCACCCTCCACCACTTACCTAGCCAGAAGTTTACTTCCAGAATCTTCTACCTTCTCTTCTGTCTTCCTTTGCTTGAGGGACAAGAAGGATCTCCGAGAAGATGGCTTTGCCATGAGGCCTATAAAAACAACAATTGGGCTGTTGGTTTGCTGAGAGCACTGCCTATCATGCTGACCAGTATTGTCTGTTTTCTTGTACTCCCCGGCAGACTGTTTGTATCCACCTGTTGGCTTTTGTCTTATCCCTAGTCTGTACGCTCTTTAGACAGGAACTGTCTTTCTGTTCTGTTTGTCCAGTGCCTAGCATGCCGGCTCCTAGGACAATGTAGGGGAGCTCCAGACTGTCATGGGTGTGTGGAGCACCATGTGAAACAGCTCTCAGCTGGGTTATGCCACACAGCACATCTGGTGCTAGTGCTGCCACCAGGGGAGCTGAACTGACGGAAAGAGTAGTGGAATGTTTTAGGCAAAAGTCACTGTGACAATCTTCGAGGTGGTCCCTTTCAGAACAGCGCTCAGATTGACTGTTGATGGTGGGAAGCTTCTGTCTTGCTGCTGCCCATGTTGTGCCTGCTCTGCGCTGCGGGCAGAGGGCACCGCTTGCTAGGGCTATGAACCCAGCACACCCTGCCAGCGCTGAATCTCACTAAAGTAAGAAAAATTCCAGCACAGCATCTCCTGAAACGCTGCAAAGTGATCAAAACCTTCGTGCTGATATTTGTGTGGGGATCACGTGAATGCACACCTGAAGGCTATGATAGATATTTAAACTATGTAAGGGCCTTGGAAAATTGCTCCGTGTTGGCCAAAAGTATAGGTGTTCACCCCAGTTCAACAAAGAATTTAAGAACTGCTTATATCCCATTAACTCTTCATACTACACTTAAATCTCTACTTCAGGCTAGTCTCTTGCTGTTCTGATTCTTTAGGAGTCTTTTATTCATGCTGATTTTAAAGCAGACTGACTTTCAGTTCAGAAACTGAACATCTCTGTTTTTCTTACTAGGAAGAAGATCTGTTACCAGATGTCTGCAGGGAAATAGTCGTGAAGTGGTCTGAAGCTCAGAATGTTGGCGTAAGAGAAAAAAAAGAAGGTAGTGTTGACGCTTCGCATGTCTTAGTCAAATAGCACATGTAATACAAGGGACACTGTCAAGATGAGACTTACACCTAAAAACTGCTTTGTTAGCAGTAAACCCTGCGATTACTAATCCGGTTGCAAATCTCATTTACTGTTCATTGGCATTGCTGCGTTTTTGCCTTTCACTTTGCTTAGAAGGGTTGGTTGGTTGTACTGCTGCTGTTTGAGTTCATAGTCCTGCAGGGGGAAGAGAGTACTTCTTCTATTAGATTGTGTAAAACCTTCCTTCACAAAAACCTACAGCTTGGAAACCTAGGTGTAGCCCGTAGGTGCTCAGGCCTGGACCATGCAACCTGTCTTGGAGGGGTTTGCTTCTTTGTTTAAAGAAATATGTAAGTAAGTTTTCCTGGCATAGCTATGTGGTTAGGGGGATGATCGGTATCAAAATGCTTATACCAGTATAGTTTATGTTGATTCCCCAAACTGCTGGCATAAGCTGTATTGCTATAAGCATTTTTATACCGATAGAGGTGTTTAACAAGCACCTTTGTGCTTTTGCCCATGCTGCCCCTCATGTCTGGGAGGAGCACCACGTAAACATCCACAAAGCTACCTCATTATCCTCTTTCAAATCCCTCCTTAAAACTCATTTGCTGTGATGCTTACAGAAAATTTGAGAATAGTTAAGCAGCTGGTGTGGTGAGACCACGGTCCATCATGAGGACCAGTATTGTGTCCGTGTTTCCTTGTGCTCCCCCTTTCTGTATCGATCTGTTGTTTCTTGTTTTATACTTAGATCATAAGCACTTGGGGCAAAGTCTTTTTGTTCTGTGTCTGTACAGCACCAAGCACGGTGGGGTCCTGCTCTGTGACTGGGACTCCTAGGAACTACCACTACACAAATAACAACCAATAACTATTCCTGGGGGAAATTCTGTGCCAAAAAATTTAAAAAATTCTGCGCACAATATTTTCAAATTCTGCAAAATTCTGCATATTTTATTTGTCAAAATAACACAATATAATCACACCAGTTTCAATTATTTGTGGTCATTTATTTCAGAATACCTGTCAGCAAGTATGTCTGTAACAATGCAGACAACAAAAAAGATTCAGGAAATGCTTTTTGACAAATAGATTCCTTACTAGACATATTAATAGAGAACTCTGAGTAATTCATTTAAACTACAATACAGAACTGTATTTCCAGCACCCCCCAGAAGCAGTGCAAAGGCTTGGGGAAGTCAGGGGTAACGGAGGGGCTGAGGGAAAGGATAGTAATTGCTGGGAAGGAGCCTGGATGTGAACTTGGAGGGTTGTTGGGTATGGGTGCGAAAAGTATGGAACAGGTTTTTTGGGGGGCCAGGTAGGGACTGTTAGGGAGCTTCCCCCAGGCAGACCCTGGCTGACCCCTAGCCTCACCCATTCAGTCTGGCACATCTGCCCCTGTCCCCATGTGTCCCTGCATCCCCTATCCACATGTGTCCCTCCACCTCCACTCAGACACCCACTCCCCCATCTCCATATGGCCCTGCACCCCTCCCCCATCCCGATGTCTCTTCCCCCACTCAGCCACTCCCCTGTGTCCCTGCACCCCCTCCCCTATCCGTCTCTGTGCCCCCACTCAGCCAACCCCTTCCTCCAGTAGCTCTGCACCCCCTTCCCCTCTGCCCCTGCACCTCCCTCCCCCCTGTGACCCTGCGCCTCCACTCCCATTCAGCCCCTGCCCCAGTCTGTCATCCCCCCACTAGCCCTTATGAGCCCGTCTGCCCCTGCAGCAGCCCCACGCTGTCTGTCCCCCTATAGCCCCTCTCTCCTGCCCTGGCCCGACAGGCGCTGCAAAGAAGGCAGGCTCTTTCTCTTCCCTAGCTGGCTGGGAGCTGCTGTGTTCTAGTGTCACAGCATCCTTTGGTGGGCAAAAGGCAGAACTGCAGCAACATTCTTGCACAAAAAATTAAAAATATGCACGGCTCATTAATTCTGCGCATGCGCAATGGTGCAGAATTCCCCCAGGAGTAAATAACACACGAGGAGCGTTTTTCTGGTTAGTTATACCAGCATAATTCAACTGGCAGAACTTTACAGTGCAGGCAAGGCCTCACCATTGGGCCTACACTGTATTGACTATTTTTGTAGAGTCTAAGACCAGAAGGGACCATCTAAATTGACCTCCTGTGTATATCAGGCCATTACATTTCACGCAGATACCCTTATATTGATCCTGATAACATCAGTTAAACTAAAGCATTTTAGTCCTTTGGAGATTCAACTATTGCATTTCACGGGCAGAGAACAGGAGAAACTGAGGTGCCACCACTGCCTGAGGACCGTGCAATGGTCAGGAAATGATGAGATGCCCAGATGGCTCCAGCAGGTGGACCATGGTCTATGCTGCAGAGGAAGGTGGAAAACCGCAAAGGTCCCTGCCAATCTGACTTGGGAGAAAATTCCTTCCTGACCTCAGATCTGGTGATCAGTTTGACTGTGAGCGTCAGCCAGGCATCGAAGACACCAGCTTCTCCATAACACTGTACCCTACGGGCTCACCCAACTGGTATCCTGGTTCTAGCCATGGCAGATCTCAGATGCTTCAGAGGAAGGTGGAAAAAAAATAGCTTCCCAGATTGCAATTGTGCCTCAGGGAGGAAATTCCTTACTGAGCCCTGCAGGAGACTGTCTGAAGCATAAGATTAAATTATAGTGATCATAATATGGAGCTACAGGGGTCAGAAACATGTTGAGGGTAACACAGGCAATCCTGGTCTCCCCCTAGCCCGTGAAGGAAGGGCCTGACCTGGGATTCACAGATTCCAAGGCCAGAAGGGACCATGACCAGCGAGCCAGGCTGGTCAATACACTGAATAGATTGAGCTCCTTAAGCCACACGTCATAGAGCTTGTTCTCCAGCCTCTGGATCACTTCTGTGACCTTCCTTTGAACTCTCTCCAGTATGTCCACATCTGCCTTGAAGTGTGAACACCAGAACTAGGCCATGTTCTAGTAGCCGTCTGACTATGCTCAGAGCGTTTCCCTCTTCTGTTTTAGATTCCCCTTTTTGTGCAGCCACAGTTCACGTTGCTGTAGCACTGCACTGAGAGCTGCTTTTGCCTTTTAAAACTATTGGCACCACGTGGGCAGTCCTCCAGCCCTTGGGAATTTCCCCCATATTCCGAGATTTATTAACATCTAACATTAGTGCGTCAGACAGCTCCTCAGCTAGATCCTCGTCGAGCAGGCGGGGCTCAGGGTTTCTCAGAAGGGATAGGACTCGTTACCTGGCCTGGTGATTTGGAAGTGTGGTATTTTTAGCAGAGGCTGCTTGGGTACATATGGTAAATCCTCTGCTCCATCCACAATGTCTGGGATGGGTACACCCTCCAGTGGACCTTTATTTCTAATATGTTCTAAAAATGCCTTCGTATTGTCTTTAACATTATTGGCCATTGATTCCTTTGGCTTCAGTTGCTTACATATTTTAACATGTGACTTATTCCTTACCATTTATTTTCCCTTCTTTCCATCCTTTAGATATTTTTAGGTTTTATCACTGCTTCCGCATTTCCTCGTAGCCGGATGGCTTCTTGCCCGATGTAACTTTTTTCATGTCTGTGGAATTGTGGTGTGATGGGGTCTGCAGACCCCACACTGATCAGGAAGGGGAGCCAAGGGTGGTCGGTCTAACCTGATTGCGAGGGTCTGAGCCATTTCCTCTAGCAGCCAGTGGCTTGGACTACTCAGCCACAGCTCTGAAATAACCCAACTCCCTTGAGCCACAAGTTCAAATCTCAGCAGCGTCCAGCTCTGCCCTTCATTTTCTGAAGCACACAGCTAGAGTTCCACACCTGACTTGCTGGGTTACAGCTTTAATAATGTCCAACCTGTCTGCTCTGTGTACTCTGAAGATCACATGACAATTTTTGTAAGAGGAGGGATTTCATTGGCCAAAACTTTCTTTATTCATACACACTGTGCTGGTTGACTATCATGCTCCTCCCCAGAGGTGGCTGCATTTCAGTTGTGCTGTACATGTAAAGTGTGTGAAACACTTTGACTGAAAGGCTTTGCAGACAAACACGCCAGCCGTTGTCTATTGAGAAAAGGCACCTGGCCTCTATCTGGCGATGTCCGACACCAGCTGCTGGCCGCAGTGGAGGCACTCATTAATGCCCTGATTTCTCTCCTTCCCAGATGAGATCCAGGCAATTGCCAGCATGATCGAAAAGCAGGCCCAGATCATCGTGAAGCCAAAGGAGGTTTCCCAGGATGAGAAGCTGAGGAAAGCTGCCCTCCTGGCCCAGTATGCCAATGTAACAGACGAGGAGGAATATCCTTTCCCTACCACAAGCCCCATGTTGAGAATGTGCTGGCCACCTTCCCAGGCTGCTTTTGAGGGTGAACGTTTAAATTTGCTTCCCGTGGCTTTCTTGCCCCTTTGGATTTTAGTTAGTGACCTAGGACCACTCAAGCCCCCTTCGATTCTGTTGTAGCTGGTTTGGCAGGAGTGGTATTGCTCGGTGTTCTGTGCAGCACAGTCTGAATGAGCCATGGAAGCAAACCAAAGGCAGGGAACTATTGCGCTGGGAAACTTTCATTTTCTATCACTAGTTTCCTGATGGCAACATCCTACGTCCTGCTAGATCAGAGCAGATCATTGGTCCATTGAACTTGAGCCCTTGCCTCTGGCAGTAGTTGCTACCTGATGTTTTGGAGGAGGGTGTAAAAACAGCTCTAATGCGCCTATCCAGTTGTGCAGTGCAGGTTTGGGTAGCAGTGGGGAGAGACTTCCTGCCCCCTCATGTGCACTGATCTTGGCATCCCCCACCTCCATCCCAGACCCCAGCAACAATATGAGCTGGGCCACAGCCTGCCATGGCTTGTGAGATCTGTTCATGGAAGCAGTTTCCAGGAATAGAATGGGCTGGTCACAGCAGCCTGCTCAGCTAATGTATTGTATGCAGCCTTCGCTTTCTGCAGAAGACTTTCAAGCTGCTCCTCTGACAGGAGTGAATGGGTGGGGCAGAGGGCAGGCTTTCCTGTGGAGAGCTGAGTGTATTGAAATAAAGGGACTTTTACCTGGTGTTATTGCCGAGGAAAAGGAGTGCGGACTCCTGGGTTCCATTCCTCACTCTGCGGGACACTGAGCAAGTCCCTTGATCAGTCTGTGCCCCAGCTTCTGGCACCTCACCAGTTCTGTTGAAAGAATGAATGTCTCACGTGTTTTGAGATCCTAGGACAAAGGAGACTCTCGGGGTGCAAAGTTTCATTAATAGTCTCCAAGTTTCCTTAGTTCTCTCACTGGAGCAGATGAACAGGACGGAGCCACTGCAGCAGCACTAACGATTGGATCAGAAAAATGTATCCTTTGAAAATCCCAGCTCGCTAGCCACTGAGGCTTTTCTGGAAGGACTGTAAGTTCTGCATTGAATTTCCCTTTGTTTTCTCTCCCTCACCTGCTTCCTGATGTATAAAAATCTGAAAGGTCCCATTCCCCACTGTTGGGTTTTGTTACCTTGGAAATGCAGCTCTTCCCTGCAGACCCAGTGAGGAAAGGAGGAGTGACTTCTTCAGATCATTTCCCTCTTACTAACCACATTTCACTTAAGCATCCGACACTCACCGGGGGAGGGGGGCGACTGGGGGGAGCACTCCTTGAAAGATTCAGCCCCGTCCCCCTTCAGTTACACAAGGAGAGAGCCCAAGCCACGGCTGAGGCAGGCTCACAACTGGTGCAAGTCATCCGAGCTCCTTTGAGTCAGTGGAGCTGATTTACCCAGCTGAGGATCTGCCCCTGTTGGGAGGTTCTTGCGCAACTCCGCAGAGTGCTTTGTACTGCTAGTTACTGGTACAACCCTCTGGGGTGGGTCAAGTTCTAGGGTTAGTCACACTTGTACACGTCGCCAGGATGAGCACCTCTGTATAGCTATCACTGTGCCCACAGAAGGGGGTCGTACCACTTTACCTATTTATGTAGATTTAAAGTAATTACAGTGCTACTTCTCCAAGGCTTTGCCCTAACATCATTAACCGACAATACATAAAAATCCCATCAGCTTTCACAGGCACTGGCCATCTGTCACCATATCAGCTTTTAAGATGTACTGTTAAGGGTACAAACCTGTGCTCAGAGCAACAAATACTCTTGCAGCAAAAGAGGGGTGTAACCGGCTTGCCATTCCTGATTGTGCTAATGGAAAAGTCAAGCAGCACCTCCCTTGCTATGCCCTCCGCCCCAAACCTTCAGGCTTACTTCCTAAAGAAGCAAAAGCTGAGGGCACACATCCATTGCCCTCCCTTTGCACATCGCGTGTAGCAGAAGCCATGGCTACTGGTATGTAAGCTCTGTTACTCTGCAGAGCAGAGTTCTGACCAGGTGAATGGGGCACGACCACACAGAGCAGTGTGGGCAGCCAGATTCCATGTGCGTCTAGATGGGTGCTGCCAGGGCTTAGGGAGGCAAATCCTCTTCACCCTGGCCACAGCACAGCAGTAGTGTCTGATGGCAGTGCCAGTGATGTGGCTCAGCAAGGCAGGGGAGATTCTGGGGCCCTGAGCAGGGGGCATAGTCACTGTCTATAGCATCACTGCACCCTAGCACACGGGAGTTTGGGGGGGCCCAGGAGTGGGGCTGGTGGAACTGCTGGCTCACCCCATGGAGATGTAGTGCCGGAGCTAGGAAGGCTGGTCGTGGTGTCAGCTGTGAAAAACCACTGCTCAGCAATCTGAGGGTGAATCTCTTCCCTGGCCCTTATGACAGCCTTCTGCTGCGGCCGAGGGGCTCTGGCGGTGCACTGGGGCTAGCGTTTGGCAGACTGTGAAGTGAGAGAATCTTCTCTGAAGAGCGGCTTCCAAGCATGCTGCTTTCCTGGGCACACAGCAGTGGAGTACAGCTTGGCTGCACGTAGCACCTGGACCCAGAAGCTGCCTTTAAGTTTCTGCTTTCTATGGGAGTCCCATGCAAAGCAGCCATGGAGAGAGCGCAGTGTAGACTGCTGCCCCTGGTAAAGGAAAGCCGCAATATTAGGTGCTACTGGAAAGTGTGGGGGGTGGGTCTGGAATAAGGCAGCCCCCACTACAGCCTGTGTGCACTAACTCCTACACACCCACGGAGAGAGAGCATTGAAAAGAGCCCAGGGACCTACATGAGCCCAGCCAAAGCGTGTCCTTTATCCTCCTTACCTTGCAACCAGCGTTGTTCCGTAACACAAATGTGGAGGCTGTCGTAAACGCGAGGAAGCTGGAGAGAGATTCTCTGCGGGACGAGTCCCAGAAGAAAAAAGAGCAAGACAAACACCAGCGAGAGAAGGACAAGCTGGCCAAGCAGGAGCGGAAGGAGAAGGAGAAGAAGAGGACACAGAAGGGCGAGCGGAAGCGATAGCTGGGATTTTTCCTGTTGGACTCCTTCAAAGGATAGAATAAATTATGCATAGGGAGTGTTTTAAACAAAATAGAAACTCTGGGCAGATGGCTGGCAAGTGGGTCTTGGAAGCATTTTCCCTTTTGTTTACACAGCCAAAAAAAAAAAAAATGCAAACACTTATATGCAAAATGTGCTTGTGGTGTCAAGTGTGCTGGTCAGTTGTTGTGGCCAATGTCTGTACCAAAGAACTGTGAAGTGGCTGAATTAGTTTTTAAAATGTCATATTTCACTTTTGACCACTTAAAAAAACCCAGGGGGAAGCTGTTGGAGGAGCGTAAACTCTTACCTCCTCGTATTACCCCAGGAAAGTCATGCTACTGGGGGTGAGCACAAGCAAAGCCCCATTTCCAAGGCATGGCCTGGGGCCTTTGATGGATGAGCTGCTATCGGGTGGGTGTGTATTTATTGCCAAGTTTGACTTGCTTGGGCAAATAGCCTTTTCTTGGACAGTGAATACAATCTGTGGTTTCCTCCTTGGCTGAGGTGAAGGTTTGTGCCTGAGCTGGGAGCATGTCACATGGATGCTGCAAGACTGAGAAGTAAAGCCCCAGGGAATGTAGGGCTAAGAAACAGGCTGGAAAAGGTGATAACTGGAGCAGTTGCCTACAGGCTCATACTGATCCTGTTTCGCACAAGAGGGCCCCTGTACTGGGGAAGTGCCTTTGTACCCTCTAGGTTATACTAAGCAGCAGTATAAAGATTCTGAATTTTAACATCACCGTAAGCCTTGATGCTGGTAGGCTGAAGATCAATTGTTTCTGGACTGTGGGGGAGGCTAGTGTGGGTTTAAAAAAAAAAAAAAAGTCTCATGGGCTTTGTCTGTACTAGGACTTTTATCTTAAAATTTCCTACAGCTGCTCCGAGTGCTAGCACCAAGGGGCGTTCCAGAATCCACTGGGTACTGATCTTCTGCCCCAGTGTTGCCTAACTTTGCTTGGGGCAGCTCTAGAAAGAATGGTGGTTACAATGCTGCTGGCCTGTCTAGCACTCCCACTGGTGGAGCTGGGTCAGTAGACCAGCCATGGGGCTGTTTCTGCTGACAAGTTAATGGCTGGTGATCAGTGGCTTTCAGCCTTTCCCCTGAAAAGCTTAGCAGGCTCCTGCAAAGGGACACAACTTGGATGTCCTCAGCTGTGTTTGGTGGTGGTCAGAGACTTGCATTATTTTTCAAAGTGGCATGGGAGGACAACAATGTGCATCTGCCCTGGTCACCTGCAGTCTAAACTCCTTGTCGGGTCAGCATGTGCTACCCTTGCAAATCTCTTTCCTTTGTGACACTAGGCAGCTACTGTTCCTCACTGAATGCTTTCCGCACAAATCTGATTAAAAGACAGTGTGTTCTATTCAGCTAACTGCTGGGAGTGTGACTATCCACCTGCGTGACCTTTTCACTCAGACAATAAAATGGTGCTTGGCTGAGATTAAGGAATGTTTTACTTTTTCCTGGCTCCATTCCCCTAGAACCAGAGCACTACAGCAAATAAGTGTTAACATCTTCCACGTTGCACCCACTCTCCCTCAAATAAAATACTGATGTGTTTGATGCTGCTTCTGATTTCTTCTAAAATATCCAAAGCATTTTAAAACACGTTATACGCTGCAGAGTGTGGGTAGGTACAATGAAGAATAATTTGCATATTTTAGCTACTCACACTACTGCATGTGGCCTAGCTTCGCCCCTGGAGTATCATAGATGAACTCAACAGCTTTACATCATGGAGGAGTTTGGCACATTTTATAAATCCTCCACTCATCTCAGTGTAAAGTGGAGTAAGTGCACTGCAGTCAGTGGCTAATTGCTCCCCCTGGCACCAAGTGTATCATGTGAACATGATGAAACCCTATTATGATTGAGAGACTCTGGCTGTGGCCAGGTGTGATGCTGGTAGGTGGAGGGAGAGAATTCCCTAATAGATCTGTGGGCAGAAACAGGAGCCAGGCCCTCCCTGGCCTCCACAGGCCTCTCTGCTCACTGAACCTCCACACAGCAAGCAGAGATCAGAGGGGGGCTACAGGCATTTTTAATAAGTGTGGCCAGACCACACTTAGGCCTGGTCTACACTAACCTCCCAATTCGAACTAAGGTACGCAACTTCAGCTACGTGAATAACGTAGCTGAAGTCGACATACCTTAGTTCGAACTTACCGCGGTTCAGACGCGGTCCACACGCGGCAGGCAGGCTCCCCCGTCGACTCCGCGGTACTCCTCTTGCCGAGCTGGAGTACCGCAGTCGACGGCGAGCACTTCCGGGATCGATTTATCGCGCCCAGACCAGACGCGATAAATCGAACCCGGAAGTTCGATTGCCAGCCGTCGAACTACTGCGGTAGTGTAGACCTGGCCTTAGTGTCTACGAGGTGGAACCCAGGCCCCAATAAAAAGTTCACCCTTCAGGGTTCCTGGGAAAGCAGGCCAGAGAAAGGAGTCACTGACATAGATTCATAGATTCATAGATTCTAGGACTGGAAGGGACCTCGAGAGGTCATCGAGTCCAGTCCCCTGCCCGCATGGCAGGACCAAATACTGTCTAGACCATCCCTGATAGACATTTATCTAACCTACTCTTAAATATCTCCAGAGATGGAGATTCCACAACCTCCCTAGGCAATTTATTCCAGTGTTTAACCACCCTGACAGTTAGGAACTTTTTCCTAATGTCCAACCTAGACCTCCCTTGCTGCAGTTTAAGCCCATTGCTTCTTGTTCTATCCTCAGAGGCTAAGGTGAACAAGTTTTCTCCCTCCTCCTTATGACACCCTTTTAGATACCTGAAAACTGCTATCATGTCCCCTCTCAGTCTTCTCTTTTCCAAACTAAACAAACCCAATTCTTTCAGCCTTCCTTCATAGGTCATGTTCTCAAGACCTTTAATCATTCTTGTTGCTCTTCTCTGGACCCTTTCCAATTTCTCCACATCTTTCTTGAAATGCGGTGCCCAGAACTGGACACAATACTCCAGCTGAGGCCTAACCAGAGCAGAGTAGAGCGGAAGAATGACTTCTCGTGTCTTGCTCACAACACACCTGTTAATACATCCCAGAATCACGTTTGCTTTTTTTGCAACAGCATCACACTGTTGACTCATATTTAGCTTGTGGTCCACTATAACCCCTAGATCCCTTTCTGCCGTACTCCTTCCTAGACAGTCTCTTCCCATTCTGTATGTGTGAAACTGATTTTTTCTTCCTAAGTGGAGCACTTTGCATTTGTCTTTGTTAAACTTCATCCTGTTTAACTCAGACCATTTCTCCAATTTGTCCAGATCATTTTGAATTATGACCCTGTCCTCCAAAGCAGTTGCAATCCCTCCCAGTTTGGTATCATCCGCAAACTTAATAATCGTACTTTCTATACCAATATCTAAGTCGTTAATGAAGATATTGAACAGAGCCGGTCCCAAAACAGACCCCTGCGGAACCCCACTCGTTATGCCTTTCCAGCAGGATTGGGAACCATTAATAACAACTCTCTGAGTACGGTTATCCAGCCAGTTATGCACCCACCGTATAGTAGCCCCATCTAAATTGTATTTGCCTAGTTTGTCGATAAGAATATCATGCGAGACCGTATCAAATGCCTTACTAAAGTCTAGGTATACCACATCCACAGCTTCTCCCTTATCCACAAGACTCGTTATCCTATCGAAGAAAGCTATCAGATTGGTTTGACATGATTTGTTCTTTACAAATCCATGCTGGCTGTTCCCTATCACCTTACCACCTTCCAAGTGTTTGCAGATGATTTCCTTAATTACTTGCTCCATTATCTTCCCTGGCACAGAAGTTAAACTAACTGGTCTGTAGTTTCCTGGGTTGTTTTTATTTCCCTTTTTATAGATGGGCACTATATTTGCCCTTTTCCAGTCTTCTGGAATCTCTCCCGTCTCCAGAGATTCCAGACATGCAGGAGTTGGGGGTGATTCTAATGGTCAAATAGTCCAGAGGCCTCCCCTATTGTTCTAATGCCTAAGAAGGAAGGGTCCATTAGATTGTATGTGGATTGTAGAAAGCTAAATGTTATCACAGTGTCTGACGTGTACCCTGTGCCTAGAATGGACAAGCTGGGAGGGGCCCAATTCCTGACTACAATTGACCTCATTAAAGGTTAGTAGCAGAGGCCTTTGGACTTGGCTGCCAGACTCAAATTGGCATATGCCACCCATATGTACCATGGGCATGTACCTGTTTCCTGGTCCTTTTGGCTTCAAGGGGGCCCTAGCTGCCTGCCAGAGGCTGGTAGATGGGTTAGTCGATGGCCTGGGGGGATTGTGTACTTTCAGTCAGATCTGTGATGAGTCCATGACCTATGTAAGGTGGGTGCTTCACAACACTCCGACAGCAGGCCTGACTGTACAAGTAGAGAAATGCAAGGTGGGGCAGGCAGAAGTAGGCTCTCTCAGCCATAGATTGGGGAGGGGCTGCATAAAACCAGACCCTGCCAAAGCAGAGGCTAAGAATTGGCCCACACCCCAGACAAGAAAATAGGCACAATCCTTTACTGGATGGCAGGATATTATTGATGGTTCGTCCTGCATTTTAGTATTCTGACTGTTCCTGTCACTGATCTGTGTAAGCAGGGGAAGCCACACAAGGTTGTCTGGTCCAAACAGCATCAACAGGGCTTTTATGAACTGAAAGAAGCCCTGAGCACAGACTCAATTCTAGCATGCCCAGGCACTGACAAGTCTTTTATGGTATTCACAGACAAAATGGTTACTAAGCTTTCTGTAACTGTTGTTGTCTGAGATGTGTTGCACACGTCCATTCCATTGCAGGTATTTGTGCACTCCGAGCACAAAGAAAAAGGAGGAGGAGTACTTGTGGCAGCTTAGAGACTAACAAATTTATTTGGGAATAAGCATAGCTTTCTGAGCACAGTTGACAGAAATTTTTCCCTTAACGGTGTCCATTGGGTTGGCTCTAGCGCTCTCTGGCACCGCTCACTCATGATGCCGGTATAAAAAAGGACAGTTACCTGTTCCATAACTGGCGTTCTTCGAGATGTGTTGCTCCTGTCTATTCCACAGTAGGTGTGCATGCTTGCCACGTGCACTGGTGCCGCAAGTTTTTCCCTTAGCAGTATCCATAGCTGGGGAGCCCTGTGGTGGCCCTTGGAGTGGCGCGCCTGTATATCGTGCTATAAGGGGAGCCACAGGCTCCCCCCACCCTCGGTTCCTTCTTGCCGGACAACTCCGACAGAGAGGAAGGAGGGCGGGGTGTGGAATAGACAGGAGCAACACATCTCAAAGAACGCCAATTACGGAACAGGTAACTGTCCTTTCTTCGAGTGATTGCTCCTGTGTATTCCACAGTACGTGATTCCAAGCAGTATCTGTTGGAGGTGGGTAGGAGTTCACAATGGTTCGGGACGAAGTACGGCCCTGCCAAACGCGGCGTCGACCCTAGACTGGGAGACGATCACGTAATGCGAAGTAAATGTGTGAACTGAGGCCCATGTGGCTGCCCTACAGATGTCCTGAATGGGGACATGGGCGGCGTAGGCAGCTGATGAGGCCTGAGCCCTCATAGAGTGGGCCTTAATGATAGGTGGCGGGGGAATCCCTGCCAGGTCGTAGCATGTGCGTATGCACGAGGTAATCCAGCGGGAGAGCCGCTGGGTAGCGATAGGTTGCCCTCTTACCCGCTTGGTCGAGGCAACAAAGAGCTGAGAGGATTTCTGGAACTGTTTAGTCCGATCCAGATAAAAAGCCAACGCCCTATGCACATCTAGCGTGTGGAGGCAGCGTTCCTTGTTAGAGGCGTGGGGCTAAGGGCAGAGCACGAGGAGAAAGATGCTCTGCTCCATATGGAAGGCGGAAACCACCTTTGGGAGGAACGCCGGGTGTTTTCCCTATGGAAAACTGTATAGGGGGGTTGTGAGGTTAAGGCCCTGAGTTCCGAGACACACCAGGCAGACATGATCGCCACGAGGAAGGCCACCTTCCACGAGAGGTGCGACCAGGAACACGTGGCTAGTGGTTCGAAGGGGTCCCCGTGAGACGTGACAAGACCAGGTTGAGGTCCCATTGTGGCACGGGGGGGTCTAGCGTATGGGAACGAATGGACTAGGCCCTTCAGGAAGCGGGAGGTCATGGGGTGGGAGAAGACCAAGTACCCTTGCACCGGCGGGTGAAAAGCCGACATGGCTGCGAGGTGCACCCTGACCGAGGCCGGTGCCAGACCATGGGTCCTAAGGGACAGAAGGTAGTCCAAGATGAACTGGAGAGGAGAAGCGGAGGGGGAAACTCCCCGCTCGCTCGCCCACCTGATAAATCTGGACCACTTCGCCACGTACGTCCGACGCGTGGACGGCTTCCTGCTTTCCAGGAGGACTCGCCTAACCTGCTCCGAACACCTGTTCTCCTCCTTGTTTAGCCACGGAGCAGCCACGCTGTCAGGTGGAGCATGGCCAGGTTGGGATGGAGGAGACGTCCCCCGTCTTGGGAGAGGAGGTCCAGGCGGAGCAGTAGTGCCCTCGGGGGGGGTCCGCCAAGAGACGTAGGAGGGGCCCGTACCAGTGCTGGCGGGGCCATGCCAGGGCTATAAGAATGACCTCCACCTTGTCCACCTTTACCTTCTCCAGGACCTTGGCGATGAGGGGGAGCAGGGGGAAGGCATACAGGAGCTGGCCCGACCAGCTCATGAGGAACGCGTCAGATTGTGCCTTCCCCCACCCCTCCCCTGGAGCAGAACTGGGGATAGCGCCGGTTCTGGCAGATTGCAAACAGGTCAATCTGGGGAGCTCCCCACTCTAGGATATCTGGTGGGCAACCTCCGAGTGGAGCGACCACTCATACTGGGGGGAGAAGACCCTGCTGAGGCAGTCCACGTGCGTATTGCGGACGCCCGGGAGGTAAGCAGCCCTCAGGGAGATATCGTGGGCTATACAGAATTCCCATAAGGCCAGGGCTTCCTGGCATAGGGCTAGGGAACGAGTACCACCTTGCTTGTTGATATAGTACATGGCGGTGGTGTTATCCGTGAGGACTCTGACTACCCTGCCACGGAGGTGCGTGAGAAATACCATATACGCCAGTCATATCGCCCAGAGTTCCCTGACATTTATGTGCAGGGACAAGTCCGGGGTAGACCACGTCCCTTGGGTCTGCACCTCTCCCATGTGGGCTCCCCAGCCTAGGTCCGAAGCATCAGACATCAGGTCTATGGATGGGCTGGCCTCCCTGCAGGGAACCCCTTGTAGCATATTGCTCGGGAGGGACCACCATCAAAGGGAAGCCAACACCGGGGACGGGATTGTGAGGATCTTGTCCAGGCCGTCCTGGGCTTGGGAGATCTGGGAGGCTAGCTGTAGTTGGAGGGGCCTCATCTGGAGTCTGGCATGGCGGACCACGTACATGCAGGCCGCCATGTGTCCCAGGAGCCGGAGGAATGCTCTGGCTGTGGTCACTGGGAACGTGGAGACCAAGGCAATGAGATCCCTTAGGGTCTCGAACCTGTCCAGGGGAAGAGAGGCCGTAGCCTTGGAGGAGACTAGAAGAGCTCCAATGAACGCTATGTGCTGGACTGGTACTAGAGTAGATTTGGCCTCGTTCACGACCAGGCCTAGGGTTTTGCAGGTGGCCAGAAGTAGCCGCACGTGAAACTCCATCTCTGGACGAAACTTGCCCTTGAGGAGCCAGTCATCCAGGTAAGGGAAAATTTGTACCCCCTGCTTCCTGAGGTACGCCGCCACCACTGCCATGCATTTTGTGAATACCTTGGGGGCTGTGGACAGGCCAAAGGGGAAGACCGTAAACTGGTAGTGCCCCATCCCCACCACGAATCTGAGGAAGCATCTGTGCCCCTCGAAAATGTGGATATGGAAATAAGCGTCCTGAAGATCCAGGGCAGCGTACCAGTCCCCCGGATCTAGGGAGGGGATAATAGAAGCCAGGGACCCCATGCGGAACTTGGAACGGGTTAGGAACCTGTTCAGGTCACACAGGTCCAGAATGGGTCTGAGACCACCTTTCGCCTTGGGGATCAGGAAGTAACGGGAGTAAACCCCCTTGCCCTGGAACTGTGTCGGGACGCGTTCCACCACCGAGAGGCCGAGTAGCTGATCCACCTCCTGGTCTAGGAGGCGGGCAAGCTCGGGATCCCCCAGGACCATGATGTGGGGTGGGTGGCTTGGCGGGGCAGAAGTGAACTGCGGAACATATCCCTTGGAAATAGTAGTGAGGACCCACTGGTCTGACGTTATGCAGGACCAAGCCCTGAGGAAGACAGACAATCGGTTGCAGAACACAAACTTTATTAGTCGGGGGGTTTCCCTGGCAACAGGCCCGGTACCCCCCTGCAAACAGTCAAAACCGCCGCTTTCCCTGCCTCTTGCCCTTAGGGGGACCAGGCTGTTGGGCAAAGCAGGGCTGCCTCTGAGACTGGCGTTTCTGGTCTATAGGCCTTTTATATGGGGGCTCGTATCTGCTCCTAGCAGGTTGAGCTGCCGGGAGCGATTTGGCCTTGTCCTTTGCCGGAGGGACGTAGAGGCCCAAGATCTGCAGGGTGGTATGGGAGTCTTTCATCCCATGCAGCCTGACGTTGGTCTGGTCCGCGAAGAGTGCCTTGCCCTCGAACGGGAGGTCCTGCATCAGAGATTGGGCCTCCATCGACAGACCCGATAACAGGAGCCATCACGCCCGGTGCATGGAGATTGCGGAAGCCATGGAGCGAGCCGCCGTATCAGCAGCATCCGACGCCAACTGCAGGGCTGCCAACCCCTCTTCCACCAGAGCCTTGAAGTCCTTCCTGTCCTTGGCCGGGAGAAGGGGCTCGAACTTAGGCAAGGACTCCCACAGTTTAAAGTCATACCTGCTGAGCAAGGCCTGGTAGTTGGCTACTCTCAGCTGAAAACTAGCTGACGAATAAATCTTTCTGCCAAAGGAGTCGAGGCTCCTGGTGTCTTTGTTCTTAGGGGTGGGCGCGGGTTGGCCTTGGCGCTCCCTGTGATTCACTGACTCAACCCCAAGTGAGTTAGGCACCGGGTGGGAATAAAGGTATTCATGACCCTTTGCCAGCACAAAGTACTTTCTCTCAGCCTTCTTGGAGATTGGGGCCAAGGAGGCGGAAGTTTGCCACAGGGAGCTGGTGATGTTGGCCACACCTTGGTGTAGTGGCAGGGCCACACGGCCCGGTGCCGAGGGAGATAAAACGTTGAAGAGGGAATCAGAAGGTCCCTCCATCTCCTCGGCTTGTAGCTGAAGGCTAGATGCCACCCCCTTCAGCAAGTCCTCGTGTGCCTTAAAGTCCTCCTGTGGGACCAAAGGCGGGGGAGCCACAATGGCGTCGTCCAGTGCCGGGGACGTGGCACACGTGGAGCCGGGCACCACAATCGGTGCCGAGGCGTCAAGACCCAGGTCGGAGTCCGGTCGCGGGGCCGACAAGCCCTGGCCCGTCAACTTATCCCATGGACGGCCCAACGAGGCCAATGGAGCCTGGGACGCTCCGGCGACCGAATGGGCCCCGGGCTGGGTCGGTACCTGCTGCCATGGTGCCCACTGGCACCACTGTCTTTGCCACAGGGTACCATGCCATTGACCCTGCTGGGTGCCTGATGGCACAACATGTCCCGGCGGGGCAACGAAGCCCGAGGACGGGAAGAGGGGTGCTGAGGCCGAGGTGGCCGAAGAGCGTTCGGTGCCACGGGAGCGATGGGAACAGTGCCTATGGCAACGTCTCCCTCGTGATCTGGACCTCGATGACGAGGAACGGTACCCTCTCGCCGAGCTGCTTCGGTACCCATGACGACGGTACAAAGCCCGGTGCCTTGACACCGAGGTACGTCTCTGGCGCAGCGTCTGGTTGAGCGGGAGCTGGAGCGTGAACGACGACGTCTGTTGCGTCTAGATCGGCTCCGGTACCCCCGCCTGACCGGGGAGAATTCCCGGTGCCTGCGCTCGCTGGCGGGCGGCGTAGAGGGGGCCCGCGATTCCCGTCTCGACGGCAGGACGGTGGGGCTGGGTGGCGCTGACGGTGGCCGGGAGTCATCCGAAGAGCTGCCGCTGTGCGCCAAGCGGTGCGGGGAGCGGTCCCCGGAGCAGGAACTGCGGCTCGCCGAAGAGGTCTGACGGGCACCTAACAGGGGCTTGCCTCGAGTCCTGGGGCCCGTACTCGGCTGCGAGCTCAGCACGGGCAAAGCACAATGTCCTTTGCCACCTGCACCACCTCTGGCATCAACAGCATCTGCACCGGGGATGTCTGGGTTGATAGCACCGGGCTGCTCCGCTCCACATGAGCCGGAGGTCTTAAGCCCGGGGGGAACCGAGGGATGCCCAGCACGGGACCAGCCTCCCCCTTGCCCTTATCGCGGTGTCGCTGCGAGGCCAGGCCCTTCCCTTGCTTCCTGGAGGGAGAGCAGCGCCAAGTGGTCGAGGGGGCCTCGCTACGTACTGACGACGCGGCGGCCGGTGTGGAGTCCGATCTGTGCACCGGCGTCGGTGCCAAAGCTGACTCCATCAGGAGAGCTCGAAGTCTGAAGTCTCTCTCCTTTTTAGTTCTTGGTTTGAACGACCTACAGATCTTGCACCGGTCGCTAATATGAGTCTCACCCAGGCAGCGAAGACACTCAGTGTGAGGGTTGCTCCTGGGCATAGAACGGCAACAGGAGTCACACGACTTGAAGCCTGGGGCACGGGGCATGCCCCAAGCCCAAGCTAACACTGAGAACGATCCGACGAACGGTACCGCTAGAGAAGAAGGGCTGCAGCGAAGCTGGAGCGCTAAGTTCTGACCACCTTCACTGGCGGCAAGAAGGAACTGAGGGTGGGGAGAGCCCGTGGCTCCCCTTATAGCGCGATATACAGGCGCCACTCTAGGGGTTGCCACCAGGCTCCCCAGCTACTGATACTGATAAGGGAAAAACTTCCGGCACCGGACTCCCAGAAGTTCACCCTGACTCTGGTTCAAAGGACAGAGTTTATAGGGGCAGTGCTCGACTCCGTGAAAGTGAGAGCTATACTTCTGCATGACCGCTTCCTCATGATCTCGTCCCTGGTAAAGTCCCTCCAAAGCCACCCAATCACGACAATGTTGGCATATTGTGGGGCCATGCGGGTGCGCATAGCAGTGCCACTGGTCTGGAGATATATATTGTCACCAAATTTGAAATAATTGTGCGTGAGGATAAAGTCACAGAGCTCAGCAACAAGTTGTGCTGTGTCATCATCAGGGATACTGTTCCTGACAGCTTGTATTCCATCTGTGTGTGGGATGTTTGTGTAGAGAGCCTCTACATCCATGGTGGCTAGGATGGTGTTTTCTGGGAGGTCACCAATGCATTGTAGTTTTCTCAGGAAATCAGTGGTGTCATGGAGATAGCTGGGAGTGCTGGTGGCGTAGGGTCTGAGTAGGGAGTCCACATATCCAGACAGTCCTTCAGTGAGAGTGCCAATGCCCAAGATGATGGGGCGTCCAGGATTTCCAGGTTTGTGGATCTTGGGTAGTAGATAGAATAACCCCGGTCGGGGCTCTAAGGGTATGTTGATTTGTTCCTGTGTTAGTGTAGGGAGTGTCCTGAGTAGATGGTGCAGTTTCTTAGTCTATTCCTCAGTGGGATCTGAGGAAAGTGAGAGTTGTCAGGCAGCCTCCTCCTAGTACTCAGACCTGTTCATGACGACAACAGCACCTCCTTTATCAGCCTCTTTGATAATGTCAGGGTGGTTTCTGAGGCTGTGGATGGCATTGCGTTCTGCACGACTTAGGTTATGAGGCAAGCGATGTTGTTTTCCCACAATTTCTGCCTGTGCACGTCAGCGGAAGCATTCTATGTATAGGTCCAGACTGTCATTTCGACCCTCAGGAGGAGTCCATGTGGAGTTCTTCTTCCTGTGTTGTTGGTGGGAGGGTGGGTATCTGTGTATCAGTGCGCTGTTCAGTGTTATCGTGAAAGTATTCTTTGAGTCGGAGGCGGCGAAAGTAGGCTTCCAGATCACCGCAGAACTGTATCATGTTCGTGGGGGTGCTGGGGCAAAAAGAGAGTCCCCGAGATAGGACAGACTCTTCTGCTGGATTGAGTGTGTAGCTGGATAAATTGACGATATTGCTGGGTGAGTTAGGGGTACCCCTGTTGTGGCCCCATGTGGCAGGTAGGATTTTAGACAGCTTGCGGTCCTTTTTCCTTGGTAGAGGGGTGAAGTGTGTAATGTAGATCTCCTGTCTTATTTTAGTAAAGTCCATTTGTGTGGAGGGTTGGTTATTTATGAAAGTCTCCAGGTTGGAGAGCTCTTTGTTGATGTTTTTCTGTTTGCTGTATAGGATGCTGATCAGGTGGTTCCTCAGTTTCTTTGATAGTGTATGGCATAATCTCTCACTGTGGTCTGTGCAGTATGTAGATAGCAATGGATTTTTCATCTTCAGTCCATTTGGTATGATGTCCATCCGTTTGCATTTGAAAAGGAAGATGATATCTGTCTGTATTTGTGCAAGTTTCTTCATGAGGTTGATAGATTTCCATTCCATACGGCTAAATGCAGTGCCTTGCATGGTGTCAAGTATCAGAGGGGTAGCCGTGTTAGTCTGAATCTGTAAAAAAGCAACAGAGGGTCCTGTGGCACCTTTAAGACTAACAGAAGTATTGGGAGCATAAGCTTTCGTGGGTAAGAACCTCACTTCTTCAGATGCAAGCAACACCATCACAGGACCTAACCAGATCAGCTACAATCATCACCGGCTCATTCACCTGCACGTCCACCAATGTTATATATACCATCATGTGGCAGCAATGCCCTTCTGCTATGTACATTGGCCAAACTGGACAGTCACTACGCAAGAGGATAAATGGACACAAGTCAGATATCGGGAATGGCAATATACAAAAACCTGTAGGAGAACACTTCAACCTCCCTGGCCACACAATAGCAGATGTAAAGGTAGCCATCTTACAGTAAAAAAACTTCACGACCAGACTCCAAAGAGAAACTGCTGAGCTCCAGTTCATTTGCAAATTTGACACCATCAGATCAGGATTAAACAAAGACTGTGAATGGCTATCCAACTACAGAAGCAGTTTCTCCTCCCTTGGTGTTCACACCTCAACTGCTAGCAGAGCACCTCACCCTCCCTGATTGAACTAACCTCATTATCTCCATACTGATTTATACCTGCCTCTGGAGATTTCCATTACTTGCATCTGAAGAAGTGAGGTTCTTACCCACGAAAGCTTATGCTCTCAATACTTCTGTTAGTCTTAAAGGTGCCACAGGACCTTCTGTTGCTTTTTACAGATTCAGACTAACACGGCTACCCCTCTCATACTTGACATATTCCTAGGTTTCCACCAAATGGCAATCACAAAGCCACCTAAACCCCGACACCCCCTCCCCTCACAGCTAACGAGCAGCTCAGAGCCATAGCTCAAGCCTAAACCTCAGAGGCCCTGAAGTGGAATTTTCAAACTAGGTGGAGGAATGACTATCTCACCTAGGGTGACCAGACAGCAAGTGTGAAAAATCGGGACAGGGGTGGGGGGTAATAGGCACCTATGTAAGACAAAGCCCCAAATATCGGGACTGTCCCTATAAAATCGGGACATCTGGTCACCCTAATCTCACCAGTGGTCCCTGATCCTGTAGGTGTGCACCCCTCATACCTGAGGCGAAAGCAGTGGATGTGTTATTCCTTGACTTTAGCAAAGCTTTTGATACGGTCTCCCACAGTATTCTTGCCAGCAAGCTAAAGCAGTATGGGCTGGATGAATGGACTATAAGGTGGATAGAAAGCTGGCTAGATCGTCGGGCTCAACGGGTAGTGATCAACGGCTCCATGTCTAGTTGACAGCCGGTATCAAGCAGAGTGCCCCAAGGGTCGGTTCTGGGGCCAGTTTTGTTCAATATCTTCATTAATGATCTGGAGGATGGTGTGGATTGCACCCTCAGCAAGTCTGCAGATGACACTAAACTGGGAGGAGTGATAGATACGCTGGAGGGTCGGGATAGGATACAGACGACCTAGACAAATTAGAGGATTGGGCCAAAAGAAATCTGATGAGGTTCAACAAGGACAAGTGCAGAGTCCTGCACTTAGGACGGAAGAATCCCATGCACTGCTACAGGCTAGGGACCAAGTGGCTAGGCAGCAGTTCTGCAGAAAAGGACCTAGGGGTTACAGTGGACGAGAAGCTGGATATGAGTCGACAGCGTGCCCTTGTTGCCAAGACAGCTAACGGCATTTTGGGCTGTATAAGTAGGAGCATTGCCAGCAGATCGAGGGACGTGATCATTCCCCTCTATTCGACATTGGTGAGGCCTCGTCTGGAGTACTGTGTCCAGTTTTGGGCCCCACACTACAAGAAGGATGTGGAAAAATTGGAAAGAGTCAGTGAAGGGCAACAAAAATGATTGTGGGCTGGAGCACATGACTTATGAGGAGAGGCTGAGGGAACTGGGATTTTTTAGTCTGCAGAAGAGAAGAATGAGGGGGGATTTGATAGCTGCTTTCAACTACCTGAAGGGGGGTTCCAAAGAGGGTGGATCGAGACTGTTCTCAGTGGTAGCAGATGACAGAACAAGGAGTAACGGTCTCAAGTTGCAGTGGGGGAGGTTTAGGTTGGATATTAGGAAAAACTTTTTCACTAGGAGGGTGGTGAAGCACTGGAATGGGTTGTACTATTTGACCTCCTGAGGTCCCTTCCAAACCTGATATTCTATGATGTGTCAGACCCTGCAGCAGGGAGGTTGGATGCAGACTACTCACATGTGGATGGTGTTGTGCAGAGGCCTGAACTCTTAAGTTGTCTAAGATAAAGTCCAGCTCAGAATGTTACATGAAAAGATAGAAAAACTGAATTATTCCAACAAAAAAAGTCTACTTATAGCACCAACGGATTGTGTTGAGATTAAGGCAAAAATGCAATCAGAAATTAATAGACCAACATTAGACATTTAGAAATGAGGCCTAATTGGCGGACAAAATAATGAGATGGAAAATAATGAGAGGCTTAGAAGATGGGGGGATCAAAACACTAGGCTGGACTGAAAGAAACAAGCTTTACCATCGTGGCTGACACCCCCACCATCTCCTGGGACCTCAGGATCCATTACACCATTGGACCCTCACCGTCCTGATCCTGAGAGAGCTCCTGACTCGACCACAGCAGGAAGAGGGGACTGATGACACCTCTACCAGTGTTAGCTAACTCCCCAACACCTTGAATGTGAGATTTGAGTTCCTGCTCTTATTCCCTCCCTCATATGTCATTTTCCTCCCCACCTTATTTCTCCTCTCTCTTTAACTTCTGTTTAAGAGTCTGGCTTTGCAAGATTGTCTCTTTCAGAATACAACTGTGAGCCTGTGACCAGAAAGGCTCATCTAAACAGCCTGATGCTGTTCCAAGTTTCCCAGGTCTCAGAGTGGCTAATGAGACCATATGCTATGCCTATGTTTCTCTAACAGTGAAGTTGCAAGAAAGAATCAGCTCCACAGGCAGAAGCTGTGTTTTCTTTCTTTGCTGTTCTTTTCCTTTCCGCTTTTGTCTTGTCTTCAAAGAAATGGGACTAGACTTTATCAACAGCTCCAAACCCCGGCTGAGGATCACAAGTGGAGGGAGGCACCTGTCTCTGTCCTGTCAGCCAGGTGCACAAGGTCAGCCACTTAGGCATCTAAGCCCCTCTCCTTGCCATTTCACTCCTGGCTACCTTAGGTCATCTCCCTGCTCTGCTTGCTGGTTTCTAAGGATCCCTTCCTTAGGCACCTAACTCTCCTCATACAATGCATAGAGAGCCTGGGCATGTAGCTCAGGGCAGAGGATTCCACTATGTGGCAGGCCACCTAGGATTAGGTACTGCAACACTGAGCAGAGCAATGATTAAGTATCTCTGAGGAACCAGGCCTTAGTCTCCCCCTCAGCTGTCTGAGCCCATTCCACCAGGACTCATCACATACTGGAATGAAAATATGTCTTCCCTTAAACTGCAGGGCAGCTACAAGAGTGTGCTTCAAACTCAACACTTTTTCTTGTTACAGACTCAATAGCCAGAAAGACATTGCCTTTGTATGGCAGATCCCATGCAGCAGCAACGTTCAGGGCTTGTTTGGCATCCACCCTACAGCTCCCTCTTTTGTATACTACTTGTGGAATTCCCAGCATCTAAACTGAGTTAAGGTAAGCAGGAGAAAAGGAATCTCACTTCCTGATTCATTTTACCTTACCCCAAAGAGTCTGACTGTGTCTATGCTAGGGAATTCCCCCCCCCCCCAAACAAAAAAATAAAATCTCCCACCAGTAGTAATACCAGAATTTCAGCTGGAGCTATTGGATTCCTCAAGTAGGCAGCTCTGCCAGCTTCTGGCTTTTATTAACCACAGTTAATGTGCAATCCAATTAAAAAACCCTTATGATCCATTGCAAAAATGTTTAGTTCTCTATGGTATATTTAAACTGATTACAATGCTGTCATTCTTTTAGTACTGTAATTTTACTGTCATCACCCTTTTCAACACAGTTCAGTAATCTCATTTCCTGATGAGAATATAAAATTAGCCTTCATTGTATCAACGTGCACATAAAGAGTCTAATTCGCTAAAACATGTTCAAATACGCACATGCAGAGTAAAAACACTTTTCAACTAAAGCTACTTTATTTCTTACCAGACTAAATTCAGTACAATATTTGTTTTCATAACATCCAACATGTCTTACGTCAAACTTAACCAGTCTTTGTGCAGTGACTACTGTGGTATGATGTTGTATTATATTTTGCTGCCCCTATGCAATTAATTTTGGCAGTACTGTAAGTCATATCAATGATCAAAATAGTTCTACTACAGTTTATCCTGCGTTCTCAATCAGTTTCTCTCTCACATCATCCAAAGACAATTTATGTGGTGTGATTACACTTTTTGCATACCAGGATTTTTAAAACTAAGAAGAACACAGATATTTAAAGTATCAGTGTATCTAGCCAAGGATAGCTCAATAAATTTAATCTACACATTATAGTTTAACTCCATGCTAGAATTGTTAAAACCCAAGATCTCCTGAGCCACATAATATCAATATTTCATATTAATGAATAAATTATTCACATTCAATACAAAGATATTGAGATAAGGAACACAGAAAAAGCCAAGCATTCAATAGCTTTCAAAAATACAGAAGCAAAACTAATAAATTTAACAAAATATATGCTAACCAATCTCAAACCAAACTAGCTAAAGAGTAACTTTAAAAAAAAAATACATTTCAGAACCTCGTGATACCCTCTTTAAAAGTATTAAACCAAGGGTATAAGAACAATACTCATTATTTCAGCTGCTTTGCAGCTTTTTAAGATTCAGATTGTGTAAATGTAATGTTTTGATTACACTTAAATATTTTAAAACAGAATTTTTTTTAAAGAATATGCACAAATGATTTGAACAAGTTTTACCTTCACTACATTGCATGGTTTCACAATGGCAGTTTTATAATATCACTAATTTAGGAGAATCTGGTGCATTTCCTTTCATAAATGTAGATTCTAAAATTTCAAATTCATAAATATGTCAATATTTTAAATATTTAATTTTTACATTAATACTGGGTATGTTTAGCATTGCTTTCCTCCTGTTTCCAGGTATTAGTTTGACAAGGAAAACATTTTTACATCACAATCAAAACTTGTCTGTTACTAGACTGCAGCCTATGGTGGGTTACAGTCACTGAGATTCATTATTTGAAAACATGTTTACTAAGGCAAACCTAAAAGAAACTTATCACTTAGAAGAATGTCACACTGTGCTTACCTGCACTGCAGAGTGGCAGTTAAAATATCACATTACTTAAACTAACAAATCTGACAAGTTAATGTATTGCTGAAGCTGCTAATATAACCTGTTAGTTCACTGGGGTAGTCTGGTTAGTCTCCAATTAGCTAGAAATTGGACTTTTTTTTTTTTTTTTTTTGGAGAAGCTGAACTTGCTTCATTCAGGTATTAACTTTAAATTTGGAAGAAAATCAATTAATCTGTCAAGCTTTAAGAGTTCATTTAAAATACTCACAGTACACTGTGTCTTGCCAAACCCACACTGCAAATTTTACTCTTGTATGGGTTAACATTTCATTAGTGTTTGTTTGTTTGTTTCACCTCTCTGATTCAAGAGGTTGCTGCTGTTCATATTTTCACATGCTTTATCTTCAGACTGTACCATCTCCTGAAAAGCTTTCTCCACATCTACTTGTCCAGCTATAGTGGTAGTTTTTGGTAAGGTCATCTGAAGTGCACACCAAAGGGTAGTACGTGCTTTGCGTGTTGCTACACTCATCTCTTTAATTGCCAAAGCGAGGGCAAAAACATCTGTGGAGAAGAAAAGGGTATTACACGTCCACTAAATATTGTTAATATTAAGACACCATTTGAGAAATGTTTGTCATTGAGATTAGATAAACTCCTGAAGAACACTCAGAACCCTGTATTGCTGCCCTATGAGGATGGGTTGGAACTCCCTTTTGAGTCTATCAATATAGCACCTTAAATCAGCAAGTGGGAGTGGCACAAATGATTTTAGGCACTTAGACCCAGATCCTCCAAGGTACTTTGGCACCTAACTCCTGATGCCTAAATACCTTTGAATACCTTTGAAACTGGGCCTCTGATACTAGAGTGATGAGTTCAATATAGAAACCTCTTGCTTAGCTGCATGAACTCGCTACTTATATCTACCTCCTGCTAACCTCTTATAAATTGGTTAATTACATTTACCTACTGTTCAAAAATTTTACTCTACATTCCTAGCTAAAAGGGATCAGTTTAAACCATAGAAAAATTCTGCCATTTTTCCTGAGTCAAAAGCTCAAAGTCTCACAATAAAAATGAAAAAATAAAAAAAACCACTATTTCCTATTATTATGGAATTATGATAGATTTAGACTTATTCTGCTACAATAGGAGACTGTAGAAGGACATTTATACCTCTGTCATCTTGGCATCTCGGAGCTCCTTGCCTTTGCCGATTTGAAGCATTTATAATTTCATCCTTTCTACGTGACTGCACTATATGAATTACCTCCAGGTGTTTATCAAGAGCAGTGGAGATATTAGCATGAAGGGGAGAACTGCGAAGACGTTCCATTTTTCCAAGTAAAGTCACGACCTAATGAACATTTTATATCTGTTATTGATCATGTTGTCTTCATCTAGACTTAAGTGAAAATTAAACTGAAGTAGAAAATGTTATGCTTTTGAAAATAGGTAAAATCCTTACCTGTAATTTTATCTTCTCCAAACAAGAAGCCAAACAGTGCTTGGCTTGGGGATAGTAAAACAAAACAAAAAAAAAACCCCAGTACTGATGGGCTTTTCAGCCAAGATTTCCAAAATTAACTAGTGATTTTGGGTGCCTCAATGTTTGGGTACACAAATTGGGATACCTTTAAAAAGGGACTGATTTTCAGAAAGTGGGTGCTCACCACTTTCCGAAAGTCAGCCCCTTATACAGAGTCTCAATCAGGCACCCAAAATTACCAGTCACTTTTGAAAATCTTAGCCTTTGCCTTCATTCCACACTTTGGAGTAGACACAAGCTGAATGCCAGCTCCTCCTGTTAAGCACACTTGTTAAGCTTCCGAGAACTTACTGCTATAGCTGAGAAGACATACTTTAGGACTAAGAACCACGTTAGTAAAGCGTCAGGGCTGAAATTTGTTTAAAAACAATTAAAATGCTTTGCTAAAAGCAACGGTTGAGATTTTTAGGACAGTGTGGACTACTTAGCAATATTTCTTCCATTAGTAATTGAAGAGGTAAGTGTGCTAAAACCCCTGTACAGTTTTTGGAAATCTCAAACATCTCTCCCAAGTCCATCTTTGAAATGTGGAACAAAGCTGGAAAAATCCCTCTGCTGTGGAAGAAGCTCCTTATCACACTTTGATTTATAGAGTTTTACAAAACTGTCAGTTACTCTGTGTTTTCCATCACAGATGAGCAAGTCTGAGTGTAAATAGCATTCTCCTTAAAAAAAAAAACAAAAAAACGCGCCAGTACCCTTCCTTTATTATTTCAATTTTGGTACCACCTATTACATGTTAAGTGTTTTCCAAACACAGGAGTCCTGGTCCCTACCCAAAAAAAGCTCAATCTAAAAAAACAAGAACACATAATGGTAAGGGAGTGGGGGAAGCATACATCTTGTTAATTTAAAAAAAAAAAAAAAAAGACAGAAACCATTGCCTGCAGTCCTTCCAACCAGTCACTATCTATTATACACTGCTTGCTCTCAATTCTCAGCTATGTTCAATCCAGAGGCGCCAGAACAACAAAGGCCAGGGGGCCATGGTCCCCCCACTTTTTACTTGCCATAAGGACGAGCGATGTGGGATCTCAGGGAAAGAGGCAGTGCGAGAGCTCGGGGAGAAGTTGCAGGGCCTCGAGGCGGCGCAAGGGCAGGGCCTCGAGGCGGCGCAAGGGCGGTGAGGCCACAGTTCGGGCACCGGTGGCCCCCCATTGTTAGGAAGCTTCCAATGCCCCTGGTTCAATCCCTGTCCACTCACCAGCCGCTGAACATCTGCCTATCCATTCAGCATCTATTATTCTTATTCAATGATTTTTCAGCCCCCCAACCCTCTACAAATGTTCTTATCCCTTATTCCATCACAAGCATTGTATTTTTAATCGTCGTTCACACATATATGAAACCTGTAAGCATCACGCAGTTTGTTATTTTAAGTATTTGAGCTTATTTTCTAATGACTTTTTGCAGTTCAAAACAAGAAGTGAACCTACTAAACGAAACATGAGCAACCCAACCAGACTGTAGGATGGCTGACTTCTACTTATTGATCCTGGTGTCCTAGCAAAGTCCCAAGCTAGGCATTTACATGCGGTCCACCTATACTTCTCCTCTATTTAATTCCCTTCATATCCCAAATTGTTGGGCAGTTGGGCTGTAAATCTGTCTATAAATAGATGCATCATGTTCCACCCCACTGGAAACTACAGTGTTATGTCAAGTGAATTGAGTTGTACTACTCTAAACAATTCTGGGGTATGAAACTGTAAAATGGTGATAGTATACTTCAAAATCAGTTTTACTTCTTGAAAAGAAGAAAAGGAGAACATTTGGCTATGGCAGTTATCTAGTCCATTAATATTTTCTAATAATCCCATTACACAACAGAAGTAAAAATAGTAAACACAGTACTAAGTTTCATTAGCAGAATAAAGTATGAAAAAAGGGTGATACCATTCCAGTAGGATTCAGACTTAAATTGGAATGCTGTGTGCTACACTGGCGGTCTTTGGGAAAGGATGTAGTACAAGACAATGATACCAAACCTGAAGAATCTAAGTTATGCTAGATATTAAAGGATTTGGGCTTCTTTGTAATGATGAATCTAAAGAGACCTAAAATTATGAAAGGGATTCATATAGGTGACAGAACTTACAGTGGTAGGCGGGGGATGGGAGAGTCAAAAACTAGGACATAACATAAATGTGAGGAAGGTAGACTTAATTTAAGGAACTGGGGGAGAACACCTTCACACAAAGGGTAAATAAAATCAGCTGCTAGGGACGGTGGGAACCATTCTACAGTAATAATTCAAAGGGATAGGAGAACAGAAGTGTTGCCGCTTCTTAAGTTTATATGTTTATAAGTTCTGTAGTTTGAGTTCATTTCAAGATATCCTTTCTAACTTTACTTAATTGTAAAGAATACATGTTTCATGAGGACTTCCACTTATGACAAGTATATAAGTAATCTAAATGGCATAAAATTATGTATTACTAGTCAACTCACTCTGGCTTGTTCACGTAGCTGATCCACAATTAAGCGATCAACTCTTGATGGGTTTGATGTCAACCTTGGAATTGGAGTGTTGTTAGTACTGGAAACCTTTTTCCCTGGGTAGTTCTTGGCAAGAGCAGATTCAGTCTGAGAAAAAATATGACTTAGTTTTCTTGTGATATTAATGAAGTGTGTTGTCTAATTATTCTTATAGGGAACAATAATAAACTATCAGGTTGTAAGAGTGGTATCTTTCCCCCAGGAAGCTTTTCTCCTAAAAATTCTTAAAAAAAAAAAAAAAAAAAAGTAGGTGCTGAAATGCATATAGTTGTAGAAATCATGTGGCTTGAAAACTCCTAGTTTGGGCTAGCATTCAGTCTGCTCATTGAGCAGACACTTAACACCAGATCACTAGCTCCCAAAGTGGATTTGGCAATCCTCTGTCATTTAAAAGGAATAAGCTGCCCATCCATTTCAAAGGAGCTTTTAGAATGACTGTATCTAAACTAAGTATTTAGGGCTAGTTCCACAAAGAGGACTCAGGATTGCAATCTCTAACATTTAGGTGCCTTGTTGCCTAGTGCAATCCACAGCACTGAGATAGACACCTGGACTCCCTGAACAATGCATAGGGAATTAAATCCCTAAGATTGAATCATAGAATATCAGGGTTGGAAAGGACCTCAGGAGGTCATCTAGTCCAACCCCTTGCTCAAAGCAAGACCAATCCCCAACTAAATCATCCCAGCCAGGGCTTCATCAAGCCTGACCTTAAAAACCTCTAAGGAAGGAGATTCCACCACGTCCCTAGGTAACCCATTCCAGTGCTTCACCACCCTCCTAGTGAAAAAGTTTTTCCTAATATCCAACCTAAACCTCCCCCACTGCAACTTGAGACCATTACTCCCTGTTCTATTCATAGAATATCAGGGTTGGAAGGGACCTCAGGAGGTCATCTAGTCCAAACCCCTGCTCAAAGCAGGACCAATCCCCAGACAGATTTTTGATCCACATCCCTAAATGGCCCCCTCAAGGATTGAACTCACAACCCTGGGTTTAGCAGGCCAATGCTCAAACCACTGAGCTATTCCTCCCCCCCGTTCTGTCATCTACTACCACTGAGAGCAGTCTAGATCCATCCTCTTCGGAATCCCCTTTCAGGTAGTTGAAAGCAGCTATCAAATCTCCCCTCATTCTTCTCTTCTGCAGATTTAATAATCTGGTTCCCTCAGCCTCTCCTCATAAATCATGTGCTCCAACCCTCTAATCATTTTTGTTGCCCTCTGCTGGACTCTTTCCAATTTTTCCACATCCTTCTTGTAGTGTGGGGCTCAAACCTGGACACAGTACTCCAGATGAGGCCTCACCAATGCCGAATAGAGGGGAATGATCACGTCCCTCGATCTTCTGGCAATGCTCCTACTTATACAGCCCAAAATGCCGTTAGCCTTCTTGGCAATAAGGGCACGCTGTTGACTCATATCCAGCTTCTCATCCACGGTAACCTCTAGGTCCTTTTCTGCAGAACTGCTGCCTAGTCTGCACTGTCCCTAGTCTGCACTTGTCCTTGTTGAACCTCATCAGATTTCTTTTGGCCCAATCCCCTAATTTGTCTAGGTCCCCCTGTATCCTATCCCTACTCTCCAGCATATCTACCACTCCTCCCAGTTTAGTTTAATTTTGGGATTCACAGAAGCCAGCAAGCTGATCGGAGAGCTGCCTAAACTAGCCAGCAGGAAATGCCAAGGAAAGGGGTGGGGGTCTTGGCCTCCCCCTCAAAGGGAGTAAGGTACCTAACTCTAGTGTGGTACCTAATGCTCTCCTGAGTTAGATGTCTAAGCTAGGTCAGCCCTTTCTCCCAAAAAGAGTGAGGAGGAGAAGGTGATTGTTGTCATACCCCATTTTATAATCTAATAGTTAGGGCACTCCTCCAGAATGTTGGAAACCCAGCTTCAAGTCCCCACTCTGCCTAATTCCAAAATTTGAACTTGAACCCAGGTCTCCCACCTCCTAGGTGAGAGTGCCCTGACCACCAGACTATAGGCTATTCTGAGGTAGGCCCTCTCAATTTCTCCTTTTAAAACTGTTCCACGTTGTATAAAATACTTAAATATTCATAGGAGCTGGGACTGGAATCTGGATCTCCCAGGTGACCGCCCTGAACACTGGGCTGTAGAGAGAGTGAGTCATTCTCTGTCTCAACATTTAAGTGCCAGGGGAACTTTACTGGCAGAAACGTAGGCACCTACATGGTGAGGCAGCAACTGAGCTGGGTTTTGAGGATCTAAACTTTGGACTTAGATGTTAAAATCCCTTTGTGGATCTAGCTCTCACTGTAAAATTTGTATCCTCAAACTATGAGCACTGGACACCAGTTTTGCCAACAGTATGCATCACAGTATCAAGAACCCATTTTCATAACTGCACTTTCTTTTGACAGAATGGATATGGCTGATTCATGTATATTTTAATATTGATTACATTAATTTCCAGACAAAATAACTACTTCAAGATAGAGCTAAGGTTAGAGTACATATCAGTAATTTCAGATAAAATACATTACAGGGATGTTGCAATTATCTCCAAATCAAGTGTTTTTAACAAAGAAATTCAAGAAGTATGGTTAAACTTATAAGAAACCTAAACTTAAGGTACAAAAGTGCAGAATTAGAGCACTTTCTTAACTCTTCTTTGTAGGGGCACCATGAAATACCTGTAAGATTAAGGGATTTTAATGTTTGTGGTCCCAGATTAAATTAATGGTGTCACGATAGGACAGAGTAACTGCATTTCCAGTTTGGATTTTTTAAAGTTTAAACCTTGCCTCAAATTTCCTGGGTTAACAATGGTTGGTTTCTGGATAACAACATCCCTGCAATGTACTTTATCTAGAATTAATTGTATGTATTCTCAATCTTAATTCCATTTTAACAATTTTTGTCTGGAATTTCCTTATTTTTTACTTCAAAATTTCATATATGAATATTAAACAAAACACTCAGGGAGAACATTACCATGTGATATTTTAATTATTTGAAAATATGAAATTTTTCAAACCAAGTTGTTGTTATTATTTTTAACTTTTATGACCAGATTCACCAATACACTGTGGCCATTTTATGCCGCTCTGGAGCAGCACAATGCAGCCAGAGCATACTGGCCAGATAAGCTAGGTTTACAATTGCTTTGTTTCACCAAATTCTCCCTATCTCTTGAGCCTCACTATACTGCTCTGCAGACACACAAACTTAGTTTCCCTCTTCCTCCTGCACTTTCAGCATTCCCCCTCTGCACAGACACACTGCTCCCTCTGTCTGTTTCTCTCCCTCTCACATACATACATACATACATACATACATACACACACACACAAGTTCCTCCTCCCTCCTGCCCTTTAGCAAATCTGGTGCAACAATGAGATTTTGAAAATAAATATTTGGGATTAATGGTAATTTTAATCAATATTTTTCATAACAGTTTTTCTTTCAGTAGAGACTGGAGTTTCCTTACAAAAACTCAGGAAGAACTGCTCTTTCAACAGGGCCAGAGGCCCATTGTTTCCCATTAGCTAAACTTCCCTAATGGAAGGCTCCCTATGGTGTCAGACGGTGAAGAGGAACAAGTTTAACTGAGAAAGTTTCATATTTTCTAGGGACAGCCTGTGGCTTCAATCCCACTAAGAACAACTGGAAATGGCAGCCATTATGGGTATGTCTACACAGCATTTTGGAGCATGCAAGAGTGAGTCTCCCAGCCCAGGTCGACAGGTTCAGGATACAGGGGCTTGCATTAGCACTCTAAATATAGCTGTGTAGACAGCACTTTTAAATTATGGCTCAGGCTGGAGCTCTGGCTCTGAAGCCCAGCCCCCTGCTGAGGCTGGGCTTCAGAGCCTGAGCTCCAGCCTGAGCCATAACTTCAAAGCGCTGTCTGCACAGCTAAATGCTCTGTAGGCATACCCTTCGAAAGAAGGCAGATCTTTATGGACTTCTCTGTAGAAGAACGTTATTCTTCAGCCTTTGCTAAAGGGCAAAATTTCATTTATGAAAAATGACAAAAAATTACTTGTAATTCTAAATAAGTCCTCAAATACAGCCTGTGCCCAAGAGTCCAGTGAGTTTAACTGTAAGAGAAGTTTGAAGAGTCTGCTATTCCATTATAAAGATCGTTAGGGGTTAAAAAAAAAAGTTTGACACCAGTTGTTAAATTTCTTAAAGGATCAATTTTAAAATTAACTCCTAACCGAATTAATGGAAATACTTGTAAATTCTCTGGAAATTCACTGTACACTCAAACAGTAAAAGCTGCAGTTTTGGTGAAGATATATATGAAAAATATAATGTAAGAGAAGTTGAACCGCTGCTTTAAGTGCAAAACTCAATTAAAGTTTAACTGTGAAGCTGCAGACAACGCACATAATCACAGATATCAAGATTTAACTTCGTATTTCCTGTTTTCAGTCCACTTTGCAGAAAAAGCTAATTTCCTCCCTAAACCCCCATTTTAGGACTTCATCACTTTCAAACCTTAACACAGTAAGAAGTGTCTAGATTTAAATTTGCTATCTACAGAACATAGAGATTGTCATGTCATAGTATAATGGAACTCTGTATAAATAACTCTGGTTATTACCTTTTTTCTTTCCTTTTCCAATGCTCTCCATTGTTCATAACATTCTTCCAGTCTAATATGAAGTTCACTGGCAGGCCCACTACGAGTTTTAATTGGTCTTTGAAAGCCAAATGTTGGTACAAACCCAGAGAAAGAACCATCACCATACATCATATCATTAAAATAAGGATATAAATTACTTAAATCATCATAAGAAAACAAATCATAGGAATCCATCTGGGGAACAACTGAATGGCCAAATGGATGAGTGGATCGCAAGGGAAACCCATTAGAACCAAGTTGCTGAAAGTTATGATTGCGTCTTAAATCTCCCATCATATAATTGTTTGAAAAGCAGGAAGCCTGTGTGCGATTTACACGGCTATTGACAATACTGCTGTCTCCACTTCCCTGTCTGTGGCTATTAAAGTGACCATGAGACTCCAACAGATCCTGGTATGTGTTCTGTGGCAATCCATCTAGATGTTTTTGTCCTTCCTCAGGATCATAATGTCCACTTTGTGGCTTAGCTTGGAAGTTGTGTTTGTTCAAATTTTCAGTGATCCCATATTGTTGAGCTGAATAGTTATCACAAAAACCATTTGACTGCTTAATTTTTTTATCAGTAACAGATTCAAAGAGACTCTCTTCTCCAGTCTTGGTTAGTCCTTCCATACGATTAGCAGGCTGAATTCGTTCTGCAGTATTATAACTGAAATCAAAACTAGAAAATGCTGAAGGATTTTCTTGGCAGAATTTCTGAAACAAGTTACCATTTAAAGTTAAATTTGAAGATGACAATTGAGAAAAATCATTAGAATTATTGGAACCTTTTGGAGTAGCAGACAGATGGTTACTCAACTTCATCAAGGTGCTTGGATTCTGGTACAGGACAGAAGTATTGTTTTTAGTTTGAATATTCATCCAAGTTGGCCTTACACTAGTGCCTGCTGAAGTGGTTGCTGAGTTTGATAATAAGGTCAGTGATTTAAAATATTCAGAATTCTGGGGATCAGATTTGGAAAAGAGTTGTTTTTCCGTGGCATTTGCAAAATCACTATTTCCTGGACAAGCTGCATGAGATTTTAGTCCATACTCAGATTTTAACCCAAAGTCAGTGGTAAATGAAGGTTCATTTGCAAACTGCTTTTCTGACAAGAGTCCTGTAGTTTTAGAAAATGTAAAGTTCTGCTGATCTGGAATTGTATCTTCAATTTTTTTCTGAATTGCTGGTTTAACTTGAAATAATTTAGTGTAGGTTTCTGTATCCACAGCTGGTGCTTCAGGTATTCCATTTGTTAAAGTTTTACTATTTTGGACACTGAAGTTTGTACTTTTATTATGCTTTGCTTTACTGGGATGAGAATATTCTGGGTATCTACAATAATCTGCATTTTCACTGTATCTGTTAAGTTGTGGAAGAAACATTTCTGCCCGCTTTTGGTGTAACTGCACTTCAGGCCCTTTGGCACACACTTTATCTCTTCCATATGAATAAGTATCTGCTCCTGATTCTTTTATTACTTCTGAAAAACCAGTTTGTGGTATAAAAGAGTTTTTGATATATGAATAGCTTTGTAATGGAGGTGTTTTAGCATTCTCATTGGTCTGCATGTTGTAACAGCTGGCATGATCATTCCTAGAAGGGTACAACCATTGCTCTTCAAGGTCCATACTAGTAAACCCATGATAAAGTTCATCTATTTTCTGTTGTGATGCTAGATTGCCACTGTGCAAGCATGGTTTTTCAGCAGCAGATATGGATTCACCAGTATAAAAAACCTGTTGAGAGACAGCTGCAACTACAGGCCTTTTTGATTCCGACAACAGGTCATGGTGGTCTGCAAATCTGGTTGTGTTCACAGGCCATACTGACTTTAAATTTGAGGAGCAGGTCCTAGAAGAGGTAAACAAGCATGTATTTACAGTTCTGTCCTTGGTATTCCTCCCAGGGAGCAGAGGAAAGAGAGAGATCATCTCTCTTCTTCCCTTAGAACCCCCACCATTTCCCCTGTATTTTATACATTCCATATCCCAATATACTATCATGACCATCATCTTTCTTTTATCATCTACTCAACATTCCCTTTAAACTGAAGGGCTGCTTCCAACTGGTGCACAATTCCATCAAAGGGCTAGGTTGTGTCTATGCAGCAATATATACATATATCACACTGGAGAAAGATTTGCCATCTGACACTGCTCAAATGGAAATATAGCACTCACAGATCCTGATACTCCATGACCATTGTATTTATTTTAACTTGCAAAATAACTCCCAAACCACCACCATACCCCCAAATCCATCTTTTGGTACTCAGAACATAAGGCTTCTCTGTACTATCTTGATTACATCTTCAGGAGTGCTTGTGCTTTACATTATCTCACTGTCTCCTGTAGGCAAATCAAACCACTGAGCATAAATGAAGGAATGTGAATGTGCCAGCCCACTAACTTTGGCTGCTTATGTGGAGTAACACAGAGAAAAAAATGAAGACTTATCAGTAAAGTAATAAGCAGACTGTAAAGATTAGAATTACACCTAAAAATCATTAAACCATGTAGAAAGACCACAAAATTGACACTGAAAAGAGAGCTCCATTTCTAAGGCCTGGTCTACACTAACCCCCCAAGTCGAAGTAAGGTACGCAACTTCAGCTACGTGAATAACGTAGCTGAAGTCGACATACCTTACTTCGAACTTACCGTGGTTCAGACGCGGTCCACACGGGGCAGGCAGGCTCCCCCGTCGACTCCGCGGTACTCCTCTCGTTGAGATGGAGTACCGCAGTCAACGGCCAGCACTTCCTGGTTCGATTTATTGCGTCCAGACCAGACGCGATAAATCGAACCCGGAAGTTCGATCCCCAGCCGCCGAACTAGCGGCTAAGTATAGACCAGCCCTAATTGTATTTTATGTAAATTCTTCACTTGGAGGTCTTTCAATCAAGGTTGAATCTCATTCTAAGATATGCTTAGGTTTAACCAAACATCATTGAGCTAGATGCAGGAATCACTGGGTAAAATTCTTTGGCCTCTGTTATGCAGATCAGAGAGAAAGGATGGTGCAGTGGTTCAGATGCTAGTCTAGGACTCTGGAGATCTGTGTTCAATTTCCTGCTCAACCACAGATGTCCTGTGTGCCCTTTGGCAAGTCATTTAGTCTCACTGAGCCTCAGTTCCCCCATCTGTAACATGGGAATAATATGTCGTTCACAGCAGTGCGGCAAGGATAAATACTTTAAAGATTGTGAGGCGCTCAAATGGGGGCCTTAGACAGACTAGATGATCATAATGGTCTCTTCTAACCTTATTCTATCTATGAAGCATTAATTGGAAAGCTAGGTAATTACCAAATTCTGCATAGGTAGTACTAAAAGGAATATTTTATGCTCTACAGTTTGCAGGTAGGATTTTTCTCCATCTTTTCAAATATTAATGAAAAATAATTTATTGAAAAAGCAAAATAAAAAATTATACTTGCTTGTTTTGAGCATTTCATTTAACTGAAAAAAAAAAAAGAAAATTCTAACCTTGAATTTAAATCAATTCTGGTGTAGAAAATTAGCACAAGGCTGCAAGATTCAATGGGACATGGTTATAATATTTGCATAAGACATTTCCAGAATGCCATGAAGAGGAATTGGTATTTACAGCACTTGCTACAAAGAAAGTGAAAATCTAAAAGGAGTATTTGAATAGCTGGTCAAAAATGAGTATCGCTTTTAGTAAGCTCACCCATCTTTTAGTAGGGTTTGAAATGGGTTGTAGAAGTTGCAAGCTTCCCTCCAGGACCAGTAAATGCAGAAATGGCTATTGAAACAAGAAAACTGAAAAAGAAAGGGAAATGCTTCTGCAAGGGGAGGGGGAAGATTAGTAGTCCATGTACAGCAATATACTAACCCCTCAGCAAAATATGGCTGTGATTTATCTTGTTCTTCCAAGATGTTAGATACAAGTCCATATAAGTCTGTTTCACTGCCATAATCATTTCTTTCAGTTTGAATCCTGGAAAAAAAAAAATCAAACATTTGGATAATTACCTCCTTTGAATTCTCTCTTTAAAAGGCTCAGTGAAAATCTCAAATATGGCCACCAGAGACTACTCATTTTACAGTCTTTATGTTCCTTTATTCTAAAATTGGTTTGTAAATCAAATGAATCTATGTTATATAGAGCAAAAATAGGGTGTACTGACACAGGGCCTGCTCCTGAAACTTGCTGAACACCTTCAACTCAATGACTTCAACGGAATTGAGGTTACTCAACACTTTACAATATTGGGCTCAGTGTGCAAAAACAAACTGTCCTACATTAAAAAAACCAAACTAAGAGGTCTATCGATGTCGGTCTTTTTTTTTACAATTACAAACAGTTGCGTGTGTAAAAGTACTTTTTGCCAATACAGTCTCTCAGCTCGGATCTAGGTATTCAGGCACCCCATGCTTTGTATTGTATTAATTTAGATACCTAAAGGAAAGGCTCCTCAGAAGCCAGCAAGCTAAGCAGGGAGACACCTAAGATAGCCAGGAGTGAAATGCCAAGGAGAGGGACAGGGAGAGAAGAGGGGCTTAGGCACTGAACTGGTGCACATGGCTGATAAGTGGATGGAGGCATCAACCTCTGGCTTGAGACCCTCAACTGTGAACAGACTTCTGGATTTAGGCAGCTAAGCAAGGTCAGCTGCTTAGGTAGCCCATGCCCTAGCAGTCGTGGGTAGAGCCCCCCTTCGGGGAGGCTAGCCCCCGGCTCTGCCCCCTCCCCCCCAACCCCACTGCAGCTGGAGTCCCGAGACACCCCACTTCAGCCAGAGGAGCCCTGGGCCAGCTGGAGCCCTGAGCCTCCTGCCTCCCACCCCCAGCTGCACAGTGCCTCCCCAGACCCCAAACTGCCCCGTGGGAAAAGCTCGTTTCTTCTCTCTTCCGGAAGAAAACCCTGAGTGTTTGATATGTGCCATGCAGGTTCCAGGGGAGCTGAGGAGGTGTGTGTGTTACTCAGCTTCCCGGGTTCATCAACAATCTCCCTAGAGTCCAGGGACTCAGTTGCCCTGGAACCTGCATGGAGCATAATAATAAGCAAAAACTCCCCCCGGCCCAACCTGCAACCGGCGTCCTGCCCTGGCCTATTATACCCACCGCCTATGCTAGCAGCTGAAACAACATCTCTCTCTCTCTCTCCCTCCACCTCCTGCTCACACCTGATACTTCTTACACTTGCCCTATGTACTGTGCTGCTCACCCCCCTAATGGCCCTCGTGCTAGAATGTCTGACAGGTATCAGAACTTAGAACTATTCAAAGTAGAGCCCTGCAACCTGATGGGACCTGATTACAAGTTGGGTAGGAAAACAACTGGACCCTCTCAGACTTGGGTCAGCTCTCTTCCTTAAGCCCGTGGAGGCAGCTGTGTACACCAGTCATGCTGGTTGCCACCATTTTGCTGAGGTGTGTATATTTGCTGTGAATTGTGCTGAGCTGAGGAGTCCCAGTGCCTCTCACTCCACTACACGCAGGTATGGCAAGGTGGAAGTGGCTGGCAGGGCACACAGACAGCTCTCACTCAGCAGCACACACGTGCAACAAGGCAGCAGGACACACAGCCAATGCTGACCCATGGGCAGGAGGCAGCAGAACTGACTAGGGTCTGGGTCAGGTCCAAAAATGACTCGACACTCTTGGGCTGGGTTCTCAAATTAGGCCTGAGCAGACCTCTAGTTCAGAGCAGGCCTACAGAATCTGGCTCCACTGGTGGACAGGTAATCCCCTGCCTAGTTTGATAACCCTGCCTCAGGGCTTCGACTTGAGCTAGGGCTCCGAGTTGCTTATTAACTGAGGGGTGGTGTCAGGGCTTAGACAGCTTTGACAATGCCACTTTGCAAAAATTTAGATGCCTACAGGATTAGATGGCATCTGAATGGTGGACTTAATGCCCAAAGAGGCCAATATGCACCTTGTTCTGGGCCTAAGTTCTTAAGGGCCACATTTTCACAGATATTTAGGTGCCCAAAGATGCAGATAGGCACCTGGTGGGATTTTCAAAAGCATCTAAGCAGGTCAGGTGCCTAATTCCCTTTAAAATCAAGGGAGTCAGACACCTAACCTGCTTAGCTGCTTTTAAATGTCCCACTAGGTGCCTATCAGCATCTTTGGGCACCTAAGACCTTTGAAAAGCAATACAGGCCAATTCACTTGTGGGTGAATATCAAAGTGTTAAGTGTATTAGTATGTATTCAAACTAATTCACTTGACTGCTAATCAAAAGAGATGCTAATGTTATTGTATTCACTTATCTGTAACCGGTTGTCTGCCATTACATTAGATACACCCTGTAATTACATTTACATTTTGTATACCCCTATAATTATATAACCCTAGATTAAAGTGAGTGCTAGTATGATAATGTATTCAGGTGTTCAACTCATGAAAACTAGTGAAATACTCTATTGTTTGCTATTACAAACATTTGAATTTGTGTATAACGCTGTAACTAAATTACTCAAGTACCAGAGGGGTAGCCGTGTTAGTCTGGATCTGTAAAAAGCAACAAAGAGTCCTGTGGCACCTTATAGACTAACAGATGTATTGGAGCATAAGCTTTCGTGGGTGAACACCCACTTCGTCAGATGCATGTAATGGAAATTTCCCCATTACATGCATCTGACGAAGTGGGTATACCTGCCTCTGGAAATTTCCATTACATGCGTCTGACAAAGTGGGTATTCACCCACGAAAACTTATGCTCCAATACATTTGTTAGTCTATAAGGTGCCACAGGACTCTTTGTTGCTAAATTACTCAAAGAAATCTTGTGAAATGCTAATGAAGCACTGTAACTGGAAATGCTAATTACAAAGCAAGCGGCCATTGTGTGAGTAAAAACACTTATCAGATTGTTGTCTGGAGAAGAAGCTATAAGTACTGATTCAAAGGAAGATCCTTCAATTCTGGACTGTTTGGATTCTAAGAGGGCAGAATAACTGAACATGAAGATGGAAATCCCCAGAGTTATTTTGGGTAGCCCTGAAAAGATTTTTGGGAAACTGGCAGATTACTACATCTATGCTATCATTTTGGATTTACAAACGTTGACTCACGTGTTATTATATATTACAGGGGTAGGCAACCTATGGCACGCGTGCCAAAGGTGGCACGCGAGCTGATTCTCAGTGGCACTCACACTGCCTGGGTCCTGGCCACCGGTCCGGGGGGCTCTGCATTTTAATTTAATTTTAAATGAAGCTTAAACATTTTAAAAACCTTATTTACTTTACATACAACAATAGTTTAGTTATATATTATAGACTTATAGAAAGAGACCTTCTAAAAACATTCAAAGTATTACTGGCAGGCAAAACCTTAGTTAGAGTGAATAAATGAAGACTCGGCACCCCACTTCTGAAAGGTTGCCGACCCCTGATATATTATCTGCTTTAACTTCTCAATAATTCATTCTTTTTTCTTAGCTAATAAACCAATAGTTAGTTTACTATCGAATTGGCTGCCAGGGTTATCTTTGGTGTAAGATCTGGAGTATCAATGGATCTGGGTGTAAGTGACTGGTGCTTTGGGACTGGGAGAAACCTGATGTGGTATGATTTTTGGTTTATGTAACTATCACCACTAAATTCAGTTTGTCTGGATGACAAGAAAGGCTGGAGAGTCTAAGGGGACTGTCAGTGACTCCATGGTAAAACTAGTATAGTGATCCAGTTCACATTTGTTACTGACTTGGTGAAATATAATAGAATATACCACCAGTTTGGGGTGTCTGCTCTTGTTTTCTGACAGGCTGCCCTGAGATAGGCACTCACAGTAGTGAGCCACTCCAGACAGCGTGACAAGGTCCCTTTGAAAGTTTTACCCTAAATCAAACAAAAAAATATTCCCTTTAAGAAGTAGATGCTCATTCTTCTAGGATGACTTATTAAAATAACATACCTGTTCTTTACACTAATCTGAGAAACAGCAGATTGTTTAATATCATCTCCATATGTAGACCATGGTGCATATAAGAGAGAAGAGTCAACAGAAGTTGAATATTCTGACGATGTAGAAAGTGAAGAACTGTATGTTTGATTTAGGTCTATATTGTCTTCATTCTGTATTTTAAATGCAATAAAATAACAGATTAATATAAAACATATAAACTTGTAATTTATTTCACTGTACAATGCTGTAACTGGGTTCATGCTTGGGGGGTAAGGGTGAGGTTATGAACAGTGAACAGGGCAATTCGTTTTTAAAACTGACACTAAGGACAACAACAGGAAATTATTCTATAACAATTAAATGACATTGATCATAGCTCAGCACATTTTCACACAGCAGAGTGAAATTCACTCTTTGCCAGCCCAAAGACTCAGTGTCTTATTATTGGGATTCAATCAATAAGTTATTTACCTGTTTTGCTAATAAATTATTAAAACTGAGAATTTTACAGGTATAACTAATTCCATATAGTGCTGGACAATGGAATTCGTTCCTAGTAAGTTTCAGTTTATGGTTCTCCTACAGTAGGGGGATGCGTCAATGTTCTGGTTGCAAACACTGCAGACAAATCTTTACATTAAAAAAACAAACATGTTTTCACAGAATTTTCTTAATATATGAAAACAAAAAGGTTTTGTAAAATTTATTTGGATAAACAGGCTACATTTGGGGCCCAAAATACCTGCACATTCCTTTACACTACATATGTTTATAGGCACTATACTAGCTGACCTCACACCTTATCCAATGGTTGGAAGTTGAAGCTAGACAAATTCAGACTAGAAATAAGGCATAACTTTTTAACAGTGAGTACTGAGATTCTGAACCAATTTACCAAGGGGTGTGATAGGTTCTTCATCACTGAATTTTAAAATCAAGATTGGATGTTTTTCTAAAAAATATACTCGAGGAATTATTTTGGAATTCTATGGCCTGTAGGAAATCAGACTACAATGGTCCCTTCCAGTCTTGGAATCTATGACTTAAATCTTGAATCTAAGACTCTTTTAGATAACATTATTAAGGGGGGCATGGAACTAACTGAAAGACAAAAGACAGCTGGTGTAAATATTTCCAAAGAATGCAGAGAACTATCTGGAAAAGAAAAAGAACTTCTATTTTAAAAGATTAAGCTACAATAAATCCCCCCAACTTTGAAATCACCTGCTTTTCCAACCACACTATCTTGCTTCACTGCTAAATAAAGAGCAATTTATAATGTCTTCCTCAAGTTCCTCTCTTCCACCACTGTTGGAACCTCATTCTGTTTCCCCTCGGTCTGGATTTTATTCTCTCTCCTTCACCAAAATTGCCCTCATCAATGTTTCTATCTTTTTCTGGTCAAATATCAAGGGCTATACTCTAACCTCACCCTTCCTGACTTGTTTACTGCTTTTGATCACACCTTCCTCCTTGAGCTCTTCGTTTCCTTTTTTGATTGTCCTCTCTTGTTCTCCTACTTCTCAAATTGTTTCTTTGATATCTCATTTGGTAGGTCCTCCAACACCTAAATCACTCTTTGTGACACTCTCAGTCTTTGGCACCCCAGCCTCTTTTCCCTTTACACTCACTATCTAGGTGAACTCAGTATTCAAAGTTTCAACTATTATCTTTAAGATGATGACTCAAAGATCTACCTTTACACTCCTGGCCTGTTTCCCTTCAACCAATCCCGCATCTTAACATATCTGACATCTCCTTTTGCATGTCTTGCTATCAGCTTAAACTTAATATGGCCAAGCTGAAATCCTGATTCTTCCTCCAAAATCTTTTTCACTCATAACATTCTCTGCACCTTACCCATCTGTCAGCTTTCCACACAAACATATCTGGGCCTTCTTCCACACTGCCCAGTACATATGGAATGCTCAATCTGAGCTACTTGTATGTCTACTGCACCCTCCTCCTTTTGATTTTTTCTCAAGACCCACTTTGGCTATGATATATATGAGGAAGCAGCCAACTAATGACAGATTAAGAGGCAGGATAGGGATAATTTATCATTCTCTATTAATCATATTTTTAAAAAATACAAATATATATCAGTTGTATATATGACTATATTTCTTCCTCTACCCTTGTATATCACTTGTTTTCTTAGAGGTAGAGACTATAGGCTAAATCCACAAATGTACTTAGGCATTGCAATCCCTATCCCCTAGGCACCTTGGCTCCCCATACAACACATGGTGAGAGTTAGGAGCCTAAGGAAGAAATCCTAGAAGACAGTAAGCTTAGCAGAAAGCCACCTAAACTACCCAGGAGTGAAATGCAAAAGAAAGGCTGGGTCTCAAGTCCCTGATATCTGAGGGGTGGGGCCTAACTGCCATTGATCGGGACCTCTAGGCATCTGACTGACAGGCTAAAGTGAGACATCTGTTTCCACTCAGGATACTCAACTGTGAACCCTCTTCTGGCATTAGGCACCTAGGCAGCTCAGCCCATACCCTAGTAGACAAAACACAGACATTTATCATGAAAAACTAGAGCACCACTCTATCATAGCTGACAGCATGGAAATTAGGGCAGTTACATGGGAGATCTGGGTTCAAGTCCCTACTCTGCCTGATTTGGAGCAGGGACTTGTACCCAGATCATCCACATCTCAGATGAGTGCCCTAACCAGTATCCAAATCAGTCTCACATGGGTGCAATCAATTATTTATAAAGTGGAACAGCTCAACAGAAATTGAGACAGACCCATTCCAAAAAAACCCCATGAGACTGGGGGCTAGGGCACTCATTTATGATGTGGGAGGCCTGGGTTCAACTCCCTCTTCCAAATCTGGCAGAGCAGGGTCTTTCAGCTATGTCTCCCACCACCTCAGTAAGTGCTCTAAACATAAGGCCAGGGGATTCCTAAGCTGATTGCCTTTAGTAACAAGTACCAGGTATTATGCAAGCCCTGAGAACACCTATGGGATCAGGCCCCCTTGACAGGACAGGTGGGGAAATACCTAGTTTGAGAATCCCACCTTAAGGCTGCTGGGGGTTCAGCAAGAGCTCCGTGCAGCTTGTTAGCTACACAGCTGCATCAAAATTTAAGAGGCTGTGAGCTTGCCTATAGGTGGTAACTTACACTGCAATGCAAGCCCAGGGCTAGTGGGACTCGAGCCATCTGACCCATGTTAAGGAACCCTAACCTTGAGCGTCTAAATTGTATTTTAACCCTATGTTAAGACTTTTGTAATCCATGCTTGAACCTAGGGCTCTGGCAACCACATTGCAGCACACAGGCCAGAGAAACCATATCCCAGAGTCCCTAGTGCCCACTCCCCCTGAAATGTGACAACTCTATCCCTAGGACCATGGTGCACTGTGGGAAAACTTTACTATCTCTCCTCTCACCCCCCCCCCCATGTTATCAGGAAGCAGCTTGCTTTGCAAAAGGCTTGATCAGTTCACTCTCCATTTCAAGCTCAGGAGGCTGACAGTGTGCGTGCAGTTTAGTGATCAGAAAAGAATGGGTTGCACTGACCTGAGCTGCTGCCATTTGCAAAGGTGGGGGTCAGGGGGTGGTTTCCATTTTCAACAGCGTGGATTGTACTTGTTGGGATAGAGAGGACTAAGGAAGTTGTCCCATGGAAATATGGGATACTTCCAGCTGACTCCCAGGACCTGAGTCAAGCAGGGCTGCATCTACCCTGCAAAGCAATAGGGCTCCGACCCTGGGTCCTGGCTTAACTTGAGCTTGGACCCTCCAGCTCTAGGCTAGTGTAACTGCAGAGTAGACACAGGATGGTTAGGCTAGAGCTTGGGCTTACATTGCAGTTCAGACATACTCTCAGGTGCCATGGGACTTTAGGTAAATATGGGGTCAGGCAGCAGCTTAGCGGTACTGAGGAGGTCAGACATAAGTGCTTAAAGAGACAGTGGGGTACTGAAGTACCTCTGTGGATCTAGCCCCATGTTTGTATAATGCAATGGGGAGCTGCTCTTGACTAGGGTCATTGGGTACTACTGCTATATAAATAAGTAGTAATAAATCAAGTTTCTTTTAATCATCACAAATTATAGGTCTAATAGATCAGACAACAGAAAAACAGTTAACAGGAAGCTCATTTGTGTTATTCTAAAGCAATTTTCAAACTGAAATATCTTTTTGGGGGGAATTCTCTTTGTTTTATATATTTTTGACAATTAAGGGAAGGGTAGTGGACTACATCCCCTTTCTTTTTGGCAGGGAAAGAAGGGGAATAGAAGAATGAATATGAGCTGAAAATAGCTGTCATCTTCCATTATTGCCACCATAAAGAAAAAACTCTTCACTTGAGTACCATCCTTTCAAATAAAGAGTTGGTATGAAGCAGACACTCAAACAAAACTAAACTGTTTATACTCTGCTGTCCATGCAGCTGTATTTAACAATAGTTTGGTGTGTTTCTTAGTGAAAACAAATGCCTGTAAAATATACATTTATTTAGAAATAAGTAGCTGAACCTGTAATTTGTAGCAATCATAGAATGAGCTGGAGCCTGTCATGATAACACTATTGAATACATCAGTTAGCCCTCCACTGGTTTCTGCGCTACTCCAACAGCGATTGGTGCCTCTGAATGCAACTTTAGGCTATGTATAAAAAGAATGGGGTAGAAAGGCACAATTACACATTAACCTAAGTAAAGATTTTAATTTTACTCTGATGTCAAACTGTTTAACTCTTCTAAATTTGCCTGCAGATTCTGCCCAGGCGGTTTTCAGCAAATCGTTCACCTGAGAAGAAGAATAAAACCCTTTTATATACTAATGGTCCAAATTAATCCTTCCCTTAATTTAATGGGTCAGATCCTTGACTAAGTATGAAGACTGCATAGAGGGGCTGGGGGAGGGGGCCCCAATACAAACTGGCTTCTGCACTCCCCCATTCATGGGCCACCTGCATGGCAGGCTGTTCACCCACTATAATTTTGAACACCTTGAAAGCTCTAAATTATGCCACTTGCCAAAAGCCCCAAGGAGCCTTTTGGGGTTGACTTGGCTGAAGTGGCACCTGGAAATTGCCAGGTGTAAGGAAGCCAGACACTACCCTTTCAACAGCAACAAGGGGGTGGCATAGGCACCACTACACCATCTCTGTGCTGCCAGAAGACCCCTTAGTCTGCGTGATCCTCCCATTGCCAATTATGTATCAGGCTAGATTTTCAAGACCTGAGCACCCACAGTCTGACCGTAAGTCATAATGAGAGTGGTGCGTGGGGACCTCTTTGGTAAATCAGGCCCAGACCGGCCATAAGTCACTTTGTGTCAGCAGCCGCTCTCCCACAGCTCATTGCCAGGGCTGGGCACAGGGCAGAGAAGGCTTGCAGGCCAGGGACGATGGCATTTGCTGACAGTCAGCTTGGGCCCCGTGGGCTGGCGAACGGGTGGGGCAGGCGAGGGGCTTAGCTACCCAAGCCCACCAAAGGCACTTGGTTACCACCGGCCAACCTGTCTGTGGGAGGGTCGCTATGAGGGGACATCCCACGGGCACGGAGACCCACTTGGGGCTCTGTCCCTCCAGCCCCACATGCCTACACCTAGGACCCCCCCTCCCGAGGCTCAGCTCCCCCCCATGCCCCGCCCTACCTCATCCATTCCCTGACTCCTTCCTCCAGCCCCCCGCTCGCCCCCCGCTCCCTCACCTCCATGGGCGGCGAAGGGTCGGAGCCCCGACTACAATACCACTCAGGGAAAGCAGGGGCGGCTGAGCTGCGGGATCCCCCCCATGCCCGGAGCCGCCGCCGCCGCTCCCCTCTGCCGGACTGAGGATGGCGCTAAGCGGCCGTTAGCCCTCACACCACAGCGCGGGAGGGGCCAGCTCGCGAGCGCAGACTACACCAGAGCATTGGCCATTCCCATCTAGCCAATGACAAACCGCCTGACTCCCTCGAGGCGCTAACGCCTCGTGATGCCCTATCCCACGAGGGCATTGACCTCCCGAAAGCCAATAGGAGATTCATTTGGAGCCCAGCGACGGCCGCCACTTAACCAATGAGGAATCGCCTCGCACGCCGCGCCCACCAACACGCGCATCACGAACCGACTCATTCCCCCTACTCTAGCCCAGTTGATCTCGTGACCTCCACTCTCTGATTGGCTACCTTCCAGCCAATGGGAAATCGTCAAATGATTTGTTTACCCAGAGATTAGTCGGGGACGGTTACAGCCGCTGCAGCCCTTTCCCGCTCAAACACAGGGTGGCTGCTCATTGGTCATGGGTACAGAGGGGTTTAGAAACCCAACAAGGTGATTGGCTAACGGGTCGGGAGGGGGAAGCAGAGGTTACCTGGCTAGGGCTTTTCTACGTTTCAATTTGTGCACAAGTGTCATGGCCCGCACAGAGGCGCTTGCCCTGCCCCCGCCACTGACCCCACACACCAGGCACTGACCTGCCCCCACCCCCACCACTGACCCCACACACCAGGCACTACCCTGCCCCCGCCACTGATCCCGCACACCGGGCACTGCCCTGCCTGCTGCCCCATCAGTGATCCCACATGCCAAGGCAGTTCTCTGCCCACCACCCCTGTCAGTGACCCCACACACCAGGGCACTGCCCTACCCACCGCCCCTATCAGTAGAGGTGAAAGTAAGCGAGTACGGTACGGTACGGCGTACCGGCAAGAGCTGGAACAACCGTGCCGGACTGGACCAGCTTCTCCGGCGGTGATTTAAAGGGCCCGGGGCTCCAGCCGCTGCGGGGAGCCCCGGGCCCTTTAAATCACCACCGGAGCTCTGGCAGCTGGGCTCAGGCAGAGATTTAAAGGTCCCGGAGCTCCGGTCCCTGCGAGGAGCCCTGAGCCCTTTAAAGTGCTGCCCGAGCCCTGCTGCCAGAGCTCCGGCAGTGCTTTAAAGGTCCCGGGGCTCCCCGCAGCGGCCGGAGCCTCTGTCCCTTTAAATCGCTGCCGGAGCCCTGCCGCTGCTACCCTTTGAAAGGCTCCCCCTCTTCCGGTTGAGGCCACGCCCCGCTCAGGACTCCGGCATACCGGTAAGTCCTTTAAGTTACTTTCACCCCTGCCTATCAGTGATGCAACACGTGAGGGCAGTGCCCTACTCACCACCCCTAACAGTGATCCCCACACACCAAGGCAGTTCTCTGTCCACCCCCTGTACCAAAGTGACCCACACACACCAGGGGGGATAGCAGCTTCTGCAAAGGATTCAGAGAAAGGGCTGGGCTTCCCCCACCTTACCCCCAAGTTGCCCACTGCACCGTTCCAAACGAAAGCAGGATACCCATTCTCTTTCCACTGACCAGAGAGTGGCCCCAGTGGTCCTGGTGTTGTTCCATCGATGCCTTCCTTAGTTGTGGCCCACTGTGGTGGCCACCTACTGAGACTAAACCTACAGCTGCCCCATCTCCCATGTATTCAGTTGCCATTTTTTCTGAGGTGTTTGAAAGTAGGCTAACTTCAAAAGAACTGGGGGTGGGTCGGAAGTGGCAGTGGGAACACCTGTGAAGAGGATACATCTGGGACCCAGTTTTCCCAAACATCATTGTCTTTATTGGACCTAGTGTTGCCAACACTTGCTATTATATTGAAAGTCTTGCCATTTGGGGCATTTTTAAAAAAACCCAGCTCCTGGAGTCAGGTGATTATATGAGGCTCTCAGTTTTCATTAAGTCTCCCTAAATACTCAGAAACCAGAAGGCAAATAAAAAGCATCTAACATTTATTATTATTATTTTTAATCTTGTAATTTTTAAGATAGTCTCATGATTCTTTGGGATTTGATTCATGATTTTTGAATACCTGAGGTTGGCAATAGTGCGCATCCAGATTCTTATGGCCTATCTGCCCATTTGAGCATGCAAATATGAGACTTGGGTGGTATGTCAAGATGTCCATGTTTGAAAGGAAACTCCTTGAAACAAAGTGGAAGATTTAGAAACATTTTTGATGTATTGCGCTTGTGTGGGATTTTTCATGTCATTTTACTTTGAGTTCCTAGCATGGCAATCAATTTTCTTGTACTCCCTGACATTTCCCATCATATGTTCCACTGGGCCACCAGTTTTCTGATTGCGTTTAAGATAGTATTTGATAACACTGTAGAGTGAATTAATATATTCATACTTTTTAAGGCCAGAAAGGACCACTATGATAATCTAGTCTGACCACCTGCATAACATAGGTCAGAGAATTGCACTAAGTGATTCCTGCATCAAGCCAATAACTTTTGATTGAGCAAAAGCATATCTGTTAGAGAGAGATATCCGCTCTATAAGGCAGGTTTTCCAGACCTCAGATCATTCTTGTAACTCTGAATGCCTTTTCAGTTTTTCAACATCCTTTTTGAAGTTTGGATGTCAGAATTGGCCACAATATCCAGAAATGGTCTTATTAATTCCATATAGAGAGGTAATATCACCTACCTCCCTATTCCTTCCTGATAGTCCTATGCTTATACATCCAAGAGAGGCTGCAGCTTCACACTGGGGGCTCCTGTTCAGTTAGTTATCCACAATGCCCCTTAAGTACATTTCAATGTCACTGCATTCCAAGACACAGCTCCCCATTTTATAAGTATGACATATATTCTTTGTTCCTAGGAGGACAGGAATATAATTAATGTCAGACAATATGGTTTTATGAAAAGAAGGTCTGATTTCATTCTTTAATGGAATTACAAATTTGGTTGATAAAGATAACTGAGCAGGGAGTATTATATATGTATACAGTGCCTAGCAGCATGAGGCCCAGATTTCTTAATGGGGATTCTATGTGCCACTTCAGTATGATGATAATTGTGATAGCTCAGATGACACTACTGCTCAGGAGCAGATGTTATTATTAGTACGAGGTTGCCTCTTCTGGTCTTGATCTTTTGAATAAACCTAGGAAGTATTTGTTGGTCCTGGGGGAAAGGCACATACTGCTGTTGTCTCCAACTTTGAAGGCATCTACTGTGCCACCAGAGTTTGCCTGAAATGACTGAAGAAGGCTGCTTTTGTTTGAGAGCTGAACAAAGGACAAGTTGGGGACTCTGCAAATGCACAGCTCTAGTGATGCTGCTAGACCTTTACAAGCAACTAGTGCCACGTGAGCTAAAGGAGCAACTCCTTTAACCGCCAGCAGCAGTAGATTGTTATCCTCTAGTAGTCCAGCTACTAGAGGGGAGCATGACACATCCTAATTCTATTGTGGATTACAAGAACTCATTTCCATTAGAGACCTCCCTGCAACAGAGCAGGGTCTTGGAGATGTAGCAAGTCAGTAACCCCCTTCCTGCCATAGGGATGGAGAGTGAAACATGTCAGGTATATCTGAGCAGCTGCCACATCCCCGAGAGCAAGGCACACACTGGTGAGACCTCATCTGGAACACTGTGTGCAGTTCTGGTCTCCCACGTTTGAGAAAGATGAATTCAGACTGGAACAGGTGCAGAGAAGGGCTACTAGGATGATCCGAGAAATGGGAAACCTACCTTATGAGAGGAGACTCAAAGAGCTTGGCTTGTTTAGCCTAATCAAAAGGAGGCTGAGGGGAGACATGATTGCTCTCTGTAAACACAACAGAGGGATAAATACCAGGGAGGGAGAGGAGTTACTTAAGTTAGGCGCCAATATTGACACAAGAACAAATAGATATAAACTGGCCATTAACAAGTTTAGTCTTGAAATTAGATGAAGGTTACTAACCATCAGAGGAATGAAATTCTGGAACAGCCTTCCAAGGAGAGTAATGGGGGGGCAAAAAACCTAACTGGCTTCAAGATTGAGCTTGGTAAGTTTATGGAGGGGATGATATGATAAGACTGCCGACAATGGCATGTAGCCGATCTGCGACTGCTAGCAGCAAATATCCCCAACAGCCAGTGATGCGACACTAGATGGGGAGGGCTTTGAGTTACTACAGAGAATTCTTTCCCATGTGGTCTGGCTTGTGAGTCTTGCCCACATGCTCAGAATTTAACTGATCACCATATTTGGGGTCAGGAAGGAATTTTCCCATGGGTCAGATTGGCAGAGACACTGGGTTTGGCAGCATGTGACCTCCAGAAGAAGAAAGAGGAGAGTCCATGTACCAGCAATGCAGATACAGGTGAGCAACCATTTTAATGTTCTCTCCACAGGTACTAATGCAGAAGTGGACTAGATGATACATCTGAGGGAAGGGAGCAGAAGGAGACTGCACCAATTGGAAGGCATGAGATGCACTGTCCTAGGGATGGGGGTTCCACAACCACTGCTCCCAAGAGAAGGAGGCGGGTGGTGGTGGTCGGGGACTCCCTCCTCAGGGGGACTGAGTCATCTGTCTGCCGTCCCGACCGGGAAAACCGAGAAGTGTGCTGCTTGCCAGGAGCTAGGATTCACGATGTGACGGAGAGACTGCTGAGACTCATCAAGCCCTCAGATCACTACCCCTTCCTGCTTCTCCACGTGGGCACCAGTGATACTGCCAAGAATGACCTTGAGCGGATCACTGCAGACTACGTGGCTCTGGGAAGAAGGATAAAGGAGTTTGAGGTGCAAGTGGTGTTCTCGTCCATCCTCCCTGCGGAAGGAAAAGGCCTGGGTAGAGACCGTCGAATCGTGGAAGTCAATGAATGGCTACGCAGGTGGTGTCGGAGAGAAGGCTTTGGATTCTTTGACCACGGGATGGTGTTCCAAGAAGAAGGAGTGCTAGGCAGAGATGGGCTCCACCTAATGAAGAGAGGGAAGAGCATCTTCACAAGCAGGCTGGCTAACCTAGCAAGGAGGGCTTTAAACTAGGTTCATGGGGGAAGGAGACCAAAGCCTTGAGGTAAGTGGGGAAGTGGGATGCCGGGAGGAAGCACGAGCAGGAGAACACAAGAAGGGAGGACTCCTGCCTCATACTGAGAACGGGACGATGAGCAAGTTATCTTAAGTGCCTATACACAAATGCAAGAAGCCTGGGAAACAAGCAGGGAGAACTGGAAGTCCTGGCACAGTCAAGGAATTATGATGTGATTGGAATAACAGAGACTTGGTGGGATAAATCACATGACTGGAGTACTGTCATGGATGGATATAAACTGTTCAGAAAGGACAGGCAGGGCAGAAAAGGTGGAGGAGTTGCATTGTATGTAAGAGTGAGCAGTATGACTGCTCAGAGCTCCAGTATGAAACTGCAGAAAAACCTGAGAGTCTCTGGATTAAGTTGAGACGTGTGAGCAACAAGGGTGATGTCATGGTGGGAGTCTGCTATAGACCACCAGACCAGGGGGATGAAGTGGACGAGGCTTTCTTCTGGCAACTAACAGAAGTTACTAGATCACAGGCCCTGGTTCTCATGGGGGACTTCAATCACCCCGATATCTGCTGGGAGAGCAATACATCAGTGCACAGACAATCCAGGAAGTTTTTGGAAAGTGTAGGGGACAATTTCCTGGTGCAAGTGCTGGAGGAACCAACTAGGGGCAGACCTCTTCTTGACCTGCTGCTCACAAACAGGGAAGAATTAGTAGGGGAAGCAAAAGCGAATGGGAACCTGGGAGGCAGTGACCATGAGATGGTTGAGTTCAGGATCCCGACACAAGGAAGAAAGGAGAGCAGCAAAATACAGACCCTGGACTTCAGAAAAGCAGACTTTGACTCCCTGAGGGAACTGATGGGCAGGATCCCCTGGGAGAATAATATGAAGGGGAAAGGAGTCCAGGAGAGCTGGCTGTATTTCAAAGAATTCTTATTGAGGTTGCAGGAACAAAGCATCCCAATGTGTAGAAAGAATAGTAAATGTGGCAGGTGACCAGCTTGGCTTAACAGTGAAATCCTTGCTGATCTTAAACACACACACACACAAAAAAAGCTTACAAGAAGTGGAAGATTGGACAAATGACCAGGGAAGAGCATAAAAATATTGCTCAGGAATGCAGGACTGAAATCAGGAAGGCCAAATCACACTTGGAGTTGCAGCTAGCAAGAGATTTTAAGAGTAACAAGAAGGGTTTCTTCAGGTATGTTAGCAACAAGAAGAAAGTCAAGAAAAATGTGGGCCCCTTACTGAAAGAGGGAGGCCACCTAGTGACAGAGGATGTGGAGAAAGCTAATGTACTCAATGCTTTTTTTGCCTCTGTCTTCACGAACAAGGTCAGATCCCAGACTGCTCCACAAGGTCAGCATGGGGAGAAGGTGACCAGCCCTCTGTGGAGAAAGAACAGGTTCGGGACTATTTAGAAAAGCTGGACGAGCACAAGCCCATGGGACCGGATGTGCTGCATCCAAGGGTGCTAAAGGAGTTAGCGGATGTGATTGCAGAGCCATTGGCCATTATCTTTGAAAATTTATGGCAATTGGGGGAGGTCCCAGATGACTGGAAAAAGGCTAAAGTAGTGCCCATCTTTAAAAAAGGGAAGGAGGAGGATCCGGGGAACTACAGGCCAGTCAGCCTCACCTCAGTCCCTGGAAAAATCATGGAGCAGGTCCTCAAGGAATCAATTCTGAAGCACTTAGAGGAGAGGAAAGTGATCAGGAACAGTCAGCAGGATTCACCGAGGGCAAGTCATGCCTGACTAACCTAATTGCCTTCTATGATGAGGTAACTGGCTCTGTGGATGAGGGGAAAGCAGTGGACATGTTATTCCTTCACTTTAGCAAAGCTTTTGATACACTCTCCCACAGTATTCTTGCCGGCAAGTTAAAGAAGTATGGGCTGGATGAATGGACTATAAAGTGGATAGAAAGCTGGCTAGATCATCGGGCTCAACGGGTAGTGATCAATGACTCCATGTCTAGTTGGCAGCCGGTATCAAGCGGAGTGCCCCAAGGGTCGGTCCTGGGGCCGGTTTTGTTCAATATTTCATTAATGATCTGGAGGATGGCGTGGACTGCACTCTCAGCAAGTTTGCAGATGACACTAAACTGGGAGGAGTGATAGATACGCTGGAGGGTAGGGACAGGATACAGAGGGACCTAGACAAATTAGAGGATTGGGCCAAAAGAAACCTGATGAGGTTCAACAAGGACAAATTCAGAGTCCTGCACTTAGGACAGAAGAATCCCATGCACTGCTACAGACTAGGGACCGAGTGGCTAGGCAGCAGTTCTGCAGAAAAGGACCTAGGAGTTACAGTGGACGAGAAGCTGGATATGAGTCGACAGCGTGCCCTTGTTGCCAAGGGCTGTATAAGTAGGGGCATTGCCAGCAGTTCGAGGGATGTGATCATTCCCCTCTATTTGGCATTGGTGAGGCCTCATCTGGAGTACTGTGTCCAGTTTTGGGCCCCACACTACAAGGAGGATGTGGAAAAATTGGAAAGAGTCCAGTGGAGAGCAACAAAAATGATTAGGGGTCTGGAGCACATGACTTATGAGGAGAGGCTGAGGGAACTGGGATTGTTTAGTCTGCAGAAGAGAAGAATGAGGGGGGATTTGATAGCTGCTTTCAACTACCTGAAAGGGGGTTCCAAAGAGGATGGATCTAGACTGTTCTCAGTGGTGGCAGATGACAGAACAAGGAGTAATGGTCTCAAGTTGCAGTGGGGGAGGTTTAGGTTGGGTATTAGGAAAAGCTTTTTCACTAGGAGGGTGGTAAAGCACTGGAAGGGGTTACCTAGGGAGGTGGTGGAATCTCCTTCCTTAGAGGTTTTTAAGGTCAGGCTTGACGAAGCTCTGGCTGGGATGATTTAGTTGGGGATTGGTCTTGCTTTGAGCAGGGGGTTGGACTGGATGACCTCCTGAGGTCTCTTCCAACTAGGGTGACCAGACAGCAAGTGTGAAAAATCAGGACAGGGGGTGGGGGTAATAGGAGCCTATATAAGAAAAAGACCCAAAAATCGAGACTGTCCCTATAAAATCGGGACATCTGGTCACCCGACTTCCAACCCTGATATTCTATGATTCTATGACTTCCGTAACACAGCCAGAGGTTATGGGTCTATTGCAAGAATGGGTGGGTGAGATTCTGTGGCCTGCAATGTGCAGGAGGGAAGACTAGATGATCATGATGGTCCATTCTAGCCTTAAGTCTGTGAGTCTACTTCCTGGGGGGCAGAGACGGAACAAGATGCCAGTGCCTTTTGATGCAGCCATTATGGACAGTTTTGCCCACTGGGTGGTGCAACCAGCATATAAATGGGGACTTAGGCGCCTCAATGCAGAGTGTTGCAACACCCAACTTGTAGGTGCCCTGACAACTAGGGGAATCCACAGCCCTGAATTAGGCGCCAGGCTAGCTGTATGCTGCATGGGGAAAGTTAGGCACTTAAGAATGGGATTCACAAAATCCAGCAGGCTGAGCAGGAGCTGCCTAAACTAGCCAATAGGAAATAACAAGGAGAGGGTTGTGGCCTAAGTCCCACCCCTCAAAGGGAGGGTGGGTGCCTAGCGCTGCTTGGGATTCTCAGCCATGAATCTTCTCTTGGAGTTTGGCACCTAAATCTCTTTATGAATCTACCTCCAAGTCTGGAGAAGCAAAATCTGAAGAGATAGGGAGGGATGGCTAATCCCCTTCCTGTGCCAGGAAGACCCCTCTCCTGTATGAATGTGCTAGGCCCTCTTGACCCCCCTGTTGGAAGGGGCGGGGCTGGCTCCTTTGTGTATTGATTGGGAGGGATCTGCTGCCTTAGGCAAACGGGGCAATCTCTGCCCCTTCTGGCTAGCACGGAGCAGTTGGCAGATCTCTTCGCTAGGTAGTTAACTGGTGACCATGTGTGTGGGGGTGACTGTGTGCGCTGTATAAAAAGATCCTGCACTGCCTCAACCTGCAACATCACCCCCTCCCCCATGCCTCAGCTCACCCTAGTGTCACTGTAGCATCCTGGGCCATTCCTCTTGGATTTCTTCTGACCTGAATTAGTGCAAAAACAGGTAGTGCCCTCCCTTGTGTCCTTTCCCCAGGTTCAGTGCTGTATCCTCACCACATAGCTGCAGATTTCATTCCCACTGTCCAGATGTCTGTCTAGTCATAGAGCCATCTAGTTAACACTAAAGTTCTCTCCTCTGTTAACCTTTAAGGGAGCTGGGAACCCAAATCAAGCCCAAACCCCCACATTGCAAGCTTGCCACCCCTCCTGCATCTATTATCGGTTATTGATTTATTCCCAAGAAACCAAGGAGGCAGGATTGAGTGCAGAACAAAATAACAGTTTATTAAACAACCCCCACCAACTATACCCAAACAACAAACAGGGAAAACCACTCGGGTGTGAACAATAAAAACAGACTTTAAGCCAAGACCCTAAAACCATACACCACCAGGGGTGGGTAAGACAAAGTAAAAGGGTGAACACATCACCATTCTTCTCGCTGTTTACATAGGACACTGGACGCATGGGAACCAAGGACACCACCAGTACCACAGGACATCAAGGGACAGGCACCACGAACATGAACACCAGGATATTCAGGACACCAGGACAGGAACAGGTAAGCAATCTTCTATCTTCTTTCTTCTCAATTTGCCAAGTCATCTCAGCAGGGAATAGATGTTAGCACTGGGCAGCCTCTATGACGGACAGCACCCATCACAGGACGTTGCACACCTTTATAATCTCTTTATAATCCAGGCAGAATTCTCTAGGTCACCTGACCATTTCCCACCTTAACCTTCAAAAAGGCGCCAATATTTCCTGCCAAGGTGCTGTTAATAGGCAGATTACAAAACCAGGAGGAACAAGAAGGGGATACAATATGGAGGGTGAAGTACAATTTAAAGAAATCAAGATGGCGAACTGAAACCACCTTACAATTCCCCGCCTTGCTGACTTGATAATTTTTGATTATTACTATCACCACACCTTATACTAAAGGCATTGCATTGTATCTTGATTCCCTGCTTACGTTCTTTAGTTTCACTCTACCCCATCAAATGGTAACAATAACAACCAGTTGTATTATCATAATAACTATAAACGGATGCACCAAAATGTACCACACTTCTTTAATACTGGTAGGAGCAGCTATTAAATCTTCCCATTAGTGGGCAAACCTAGAATCCTTCTGAATCCTTTGTAAAATCTTTTCAGTTCTCTGGGAGGAGTAATGTACAGTTAGCATCACATTATTACCTTTTTTTTGCTAATTCCTGAAGGTGCCTTTCCAGGCTCAGATGCTTAACTAGTTGTTTTACAGCCTCTAGGTCTGCCGTACATTTACAGGTTCTATATGTTCATATAAGGCATACGACAAATAAATACTTCGCACATTAATTACCTGAGACACAAAATTAATGTCGCAACCGCTTACAGCCACCACAAAACAAATACACATAAGGGTTGTTTTCTACCTCATAAAATATATGGACAACAAACTTTATACACACCAGCTTCGGATACAGATGCAATGGCTGTTTGTCAATACAATGACAGAATGCTTGTTGTAGCTGGGTTGAAGGTTATAGTGGCATTTAGTTGGTCCGCATTTAGGCAAATGTGGGGAGCTTTATACACTTCATTAGTACAAGTGTAGTCCATATTTTGTTCCCATACATGCATACTTAAATCTATTACATTTGGTACCGTTTTTATGCACCCATTTGGGAATATCTATAGGTGTCATGGTAGAATTATTTACATTAATTCCCACTGGGATTAAAACATAAACCCAATCCTCACTGGCATTGAGGACGGTTAGGACATCTCAAATTGCCTAACATTTCATAACAGCATGTTCTTTATCTCTGTAGGGATATTACCCCTGAAACCTTCACTGAGGATCTTGCCTGCCACATTTAACAGCCAGGCTTGTGTTTGTATGCAGGTAAGTGCCCATGAGACGTTATACTGCACAAGTCCCAAGGCATTGATTATTTTCTTATGATCTTTTTCCGGCAAATGGTACCACTCTGGAAGGGTTTTTATGATTTCATATTCTAGCTCACTTATTTGATTTAAGGAAGCCATTAGAGGCTGGCTCAGTGAGGCCATATCATGCCCCACATGGCTGGTTTTTCTGGCCAAGTTGTTGGTATTAAGTGTATTTACAACCCCAAGAGTGGCTCCCACCCCTCCTAGTACCTTAGCAACTAGATTTCTTTTTATCTTACGCTTTTCAGGCAAAATGCTTTTTACCCAAGCATACCATCCCTTAACTTGTGATTGCACAAAGGGTTTACGTTTTGTCTCAAAGCCTTGCACTATACCTGCAGGGACACCATAACCTTTTTTAAGGAGTACCTAGGATTGACAAGCAGTAATCTTTTAACGTTTTCCTTAACAACCACCGGGCCTATGGGGCTAACGTATGGCTCTGGTGCAACTTTTATATTTATTTGCTGTTTGTCCCCATGATGGTCCACAAACCCGAATGGTTTATATTTACACTAACATTTACAAAACCATTGCATTCTGTTCTAAGCATTACATGACTTTTTAGAAAACAGAAACAATTAGCACTGGATGAAGCATTGTAATACTGCTTAAAGTTGCAAAGTATGACTTAGATGGAAGGTGTAATCTCGCCACTACATTATTTACATTAAATTGTAGATTTATATACACTTTGACTTGTATAATGACAGGTTTCAGAGTAGCAGCCGTGTTAGTCTGTATCCGCAAAAAGAACAGGAGGACTTGTGGCACCTTAGGCCTGGTCTACACTAGGCGTTTATGTCGACTTTAGCGCCGTTACATCGACTTAACCCTGCACCCGTCCACACCACGAGGCCATTTAGTTCGACATAGAGCTCTCTTTAAATCGATTTCTGTAATCCTCCCCAACGAGGGGAGTAGCGCTAAATTCGACATGGCCATGTCGAATTAGGCTAGGTGTGGATGGAAATCGACGCTAATAGCTCCGGGAGCTATCCCACAGTGCAACACTCTGTTGACGCTCTGGACAGCAGTCCGAGCTCGGATGCTCTGACCAGCCACACCCCGGGAAAATTTGAATTCCTTTTCCTGTCTGGGCAGTTTGAATCGCAGTTTCTGTTTGGACACCGTGGCGAGCTCAGCAGCAGTGGCAACGATGCAGAGCTCTCCAGCAGAGATGGCCGTGCAATCCCAGACTAGAAAGAGGGCCCCAGCATGGACTGATCGGGAAGTCTTGGATCTCATCGCTGTGTGGGGAGATGAGTCCGTGCTTGCCGAGCTGCGCTCCAAAAGACGGAATGCAAAGATCTACGAGAAGATCTCTAAAGCCATGGCAGAGAGAGGATACAGCCGGGATGCAACGCAGTGCCGCGTGAAAATCAAGGAGCTGAGACAAGGCTACCAGAAGACCAAAGAGGCAAACGGACGCTCCGGATCCCAGCCCCACACATCCCGTTTCTACGAGGCACTGCATTCTATCCTAGGTGCGGCCGCCACCACTACCCCACCAGTGACCGTGGACTCTGAGGATGGGATATTGTCCGCGGCCGGTTCCTCCGACATGTTAGCTGACGGGGAAGATGAGGAAGGAGATGAAGAGGACGATGCAGTCGACAGCGCTTACCACGCTGATTTCCCCGACAGCCAGGAGCTCTTCATCACCCTCACAGAGATCCCCTACCAACCGTCCCCCGCCGTTACCCCAGACACAGATTCAGGGGAAGGATCAAGCAGTAAGTGTTTTAAATATCTTAACATTTATTTATAACAGAACTTGCATATTTTAAATATTAACAATAGCTAAAGTGCTTTCAAGTATGTAAACTTTTATTTATAACAGAACAGGAAGATTTAAAATATTAACAATGGGTAAAGTGCTTCTAAACATGTAAACAGGAAAGTGCAACAAAACGGGAATCTGAACAAAGGGTATCATGATTATTGTGTCTTTGGCCGCTTCAATGTATAGTCCGAACCATTTTAAGAAAATTCAACAATGTCCGCTTCATGATTACACTGCCCAAGACGCTCCACTCTTTTGTCCCTCCAAGGGCACCTAACCCAAAAACTGGTCGATGTGTCCGGGGATAGAGGCGAGATCCTCCGGGGAGAACTCCTCATAGGCCTCCTGCAGGTGTCTTTCCAGCCTAATTATCAGGTTCCTTGGCAGGGAGAGCTTATTAGGCCCCCCGTGGTAAGAAACGTTTCCCTGCCACAACGCCAGCAGGTATTCGGGGATCATGGCCTTGCACAGCATAGCAGCAAATGGCCCCGGTTTCTGCAGGCTGTCCCGAAGCATCCTCTCCTTCTGGCTCTCCGAGACCCTCAGGAGGGTGATGTCTGGCATGATGCCCTGCTTTGAATTAGGTAGGGGAAAGTTAGTATTGGGACTGCTTGCCCGTTCCTTTACAGAACTGCAACCGCCGGTTTACAGCCACGCGGTTTACAGCCGCGAGGGGCTGGGACAGGGGCAGAGTTCATGCTTGCAGGATTGCTGCCAGCAGAGACTCGCATTGCTTTCTATGTGAAAGGAGGCCAGTGCCACTCTTAAAGTTTTAAGCAGCCACAAGTCTACGGCTTACCATGTTTGCCAGCTAGACAAAGTCCGGTGTCCTGCCCCGCTCCTCAGCTCGCCACAGCAAGACCGCAGGCACTGTAGGCGAGGGCCGAAAATTCGACCTTGTTCTCAGTGCGCGTGTGATAGGTGCTCTGCATGGTCTTGTTCACAGAGAAAGACTATGTTCTCTGTTCACAGATACATTGATCTGTCTCAGGAATTCACTCCCTTTTTCCAATTCCCACAGCCACATCTGCCCAGAGGCTAGCGCACATTAGGAGGAGGAAGAAGAGGACACGGGAAGACATGTTTGCTGAACTAATGGGATGTTCCCGAGCCCAGGCAGACCAGCAGACACAGTGGAGGGAGAACTTGTCCCAAATGCACCGGGCAAACATGGAACGGGAGGAGAGGTGGCGACAGGAGGACCAGCAGGCGACTCAAACGCTGCTTGGACTAATGAGGGAGCAAACGGACACGCTCCGCCGCCTTGTGGATGTTCTGCAGGACCGGAGGCAGGAGGAGAGAGCCCCGCTGCAGTCTCTCTCTAACCGCCCTGCCCCGCCACCAAGTCCCATACCCCCCTCACCCAAAGTCCAAACACGGAGGGGCGGCAGGGGCCGTGAAAACTTTCACTCCACCCCAGCGGACTGCTATAGCACTAGAAGGCTCTCATTCCCCAAAATCTGAAAAGTCCTTTCCTACCCGCCTCACACAAGACCCCGTCCAAGTTTCACCCCCCCGTTCCATGTGTGGTTGTTAATAAAAAATAAGTTTCTGTTCATTACTGTTTCCATCCTCTTCTTTTGGAGGAGAGTCTGTCTGAAGGGGGGGGAAGGGGCTTGGTAATTAGACAGGACAGTCACCTTTAGCAGGGGGCAGGCCCAGAAGCAGGGCACATACACAGTGCAGTGACTAGTTACCCTGGTCAGTCTGGGAGGTGGCTTTCATGTTCTGTGGGGGGGGGGG